>NW_015626883.1:12290-16331 GCF_001515625.1 Sinocyclocheilus rhinocerous
CAAGTTTTTCTCCAAGATTAAGATTTTGGGTCTTAACAATCTTTTCTTTCAGTATCTTCATTTTTAAGACCCTGTATAATTCCATTCCAGCAATACTGGAGTCCCAGTATGGTTTCAGGAGTGTGGGTCACTTCACATTCAATTGATACTTTTCTTTTAAATAGAAATGTCTGAAGAATAATGTTGAAACTAGAATTGTAGCTTGTTTCCCTCTGTTAAAACAGTTGCATACAACATATATGTCTTACATGTCATATAAGTTATTGATTGCGGAATGACCCTCAAACATTCTTCAAAATATCTTCTTTTGGTTGCCACAGAAGAAACTTATACAAGTTTAAAAATAACATATGGGTAAGTAAAAACGATAACAGAATTATTTTATTTCTGGGTTCAATATTCCTTTAAGGGTAGCACAAATCAGCTGGAATGTAAAAGGATATGGTTGATCTTTGTTGACCAGGGATGGGGGAAGTTTTTGTTGGCCCATAGAATTACCACCCTTCACACCAGTAGCAAAGGTCCCGGTATGGTATAAATACCATTATTTCTAAGGACCAGAGGAAGAAGATACTATTATTCCCGATGATAGCTATAAATGTTGTGCTGTTCCTTGACTGTAGTACTTTAGCTACCACATAAGATCTGCATTTGTTTTTGAAAGATTTTAATATTAAAAACAAGAAGATGTAATTTTACTATATCAAAATCTCTAGTCATTGGATCTTAACAGTTTGAGTGGAGCCTTTCAGCAACCTTAGTCAGGGTAGATGCCATATTCGCAATTGCGATAAAAATAAGGCTGTGTGGGATAGGCATACAGTCAGTTCAAAAGGTTATACCATCTAAATGTTCTAGATTATCACATACTTTCTTAATTGGATTTTTTTTTTTTACATTTAGTCATTTAGCAGATGCTTTTATCCAAAGCGACTTACAAATGAGGACAATAGAAGCAATCAAAACCAACAAAAGAGCAATAATATGCAAGTGTCACAAGTTTTTAATAATTATTATTTTTTAATATTTAAAAAGTTAAATATATATTTTTACTATATATTATATAATATAATAATATGTAATAATGGTAATAATACACTTATTAACATATTATTATATTATATCATATAATAATATATAATATAATCATATTTTCATAAGTATATTATTACCATTATTGGGGGGAAAGTGAACTTTTTGATGTGTGAAAACAAATGGTGTAAAAAGGCTTGATAATTACTCTAATGTACCTTGCCATCCTTTATTTCATAAAGGCTCAGAAGTGATTCAGAGGTGTTTTTATTCAGAGGTGGGTTGTTGCCCTCTGAACTATTGGGCAGCTCATCTTATCTTCCATCAGGTGTTCTCTCAAAAGGTGCAGAAGGTCTGTTAAGAAGAGATGGATCTGTAACCAACCAAACAATGGTAGGGACAAATATGTTAATACTTAAAGGGGTCATATGATGCGATTTCAAGTTTTCCTTTCTCTTTGGAGTGTTACAAGCTGATTGTGCACAGATAAGATCCCTGAAGTTGCAAAGACTAAAGTCTCAAAACCAAAGAGATATTCTTTATCAAAGTTAAGACTCTGCCACGCCCCCCTAAAACGGCTCGTTCTAACACGCCCCCACATATCTACCTCACTATGTGGAAATATTTGTGTAATTTGCCGCCCAAATGTTCACGCAAAGAAAGAAGGCGTGGTTTCAGTAACTGCAGTTAGTGTTGAAGCAGCATGTCAGGGAGACGCTGTGTGTTTCTAGGCGAAAGCAAAAGCACTTTATTTGTCCTTCCGAAAGTAGATGCATTTAGGAATCTTTAAGATTACTTACAACAGAACAGCAATGCATTTTATGGACGACCGTTTCGTGAACCTAGGAGAGGATGTAATTCTGACTTTGCTATGACAATCTGGCGCTTCTGAACCAGCTACTGTTTTGTTATTAGTTTAAGTATTTGCTATTGACTGTTCAAATGCGGAGTTTTGCGTCGTGTGTGTGTGTGTGTGTGTGCGCGAGCGAGCGAGACAGAGAGAGCGAGCGCGGGAGAGAGCGAGCGCGGGAGAGAGCGCGAGAGAGAGAAAGAGAGAGAGCGAGAGAGAGAGAGAGAGCGCGCGAGAGAGAGAAAGAGAGAGAGAGAGAGAGAGAGCGCGAGAGCGAGAGAGAGAGAGAGCGAGAGAGCGAGAGAGTCAGCTGTCTTAACCATGGCTTGTGCAATCACTGTGTCTGTCACGCGACTCTGTTCCCCTTTCGGGCTTGAACTGATGGTAAAACTAATGAATGGATTTACTGTCTTTACATTTATTTTGAAAGATGAAACTCGCGATTATGGTAAGGGGCGTTACATTTCCGACGAGTGCTTGCGGTGTTCGGCCAATCACAATGCACTGGGTCAACTGGCCAATCAGAGCAGACTGCGCTTGTCGGAAGGAGGGACTTTGTAGAAAACGAAGCGTTTGAAAGAGGCGGGGCATAGAGGACCTACAATAATGTAGCAAATATTAACAGGAAGGCAACACAATACATTAAGAGCCAGGTCAAGGACAGACATGAGAGTCATGACTAACTATCACAAACATAAGTGTTGATTGTCCAGGTAACATCATACAGTATTAAGAAACGAGTGTATCAACCTTTTGGGGTGTTTTTGTAAATTCTGCTATTATTGTGTGCTGTAAATTATATGTAAACATCGGTTATGTGAAATAGCTTGGTCAGGGCAGTACTACTAAATAGAAAATAAAATAATTTTTTATGATCCTCCTTTTTAAAATATTTACATTTTGCAGATTTTATAAGGGGTATCTGTGTCATAACACTGCATCAGTTTTGCAGTTTAATTTTTTCCACCTGAATACACTGTATAATTGTTGATATTTTGCTTTTTTCTATTTGCTCAGAGGAGGGGTCACAAAGGCTTGGAGCAATCTTAGCATTTGCTACAGGATCTGATCAGGTCCCACCAATTGGATTTCATCCTCCGCCTTCTATTGCCTTTCACCATGACACAGAAACTCCACAAAGATTTCCAGTTGCAAATACATGCATCAACTGCCTTCGCCTGCCATTATATAGCACATATGGTGCTTTTAAAAGCAACATGGAATTTGCCAAACATAATACCCAGGGATTTGGCAAGGAGTAAGAGACACTTTTAAATGCTAAGATGTTAATGTTGTGCCAAAGTGTTCTTATTGAGGCATTTGTTTTAGTCTAATGACAACACTTTATTAAATAATTTTCAGCAATGTTAGAATCAAGCAGTACTTGTTTAAACATTAACTATAGAATTTAACAGTTTTCAACCGTTGCTGTTTTTACAAGCATTGCCGTAATGCAACATCTGTCAGAACAATCGCAATAAAGCACTTTTACTTTTCACTTTTACAAGTGCCAAAAACAGATCAATTCCATGATTTCCATCATTTTGTAATGGGTTAAATGTTTCCAGAATGTTTTCCAAGGTAGAGTCATTTGGGCGGTAAATGTTTTCAGGAACTATTATATTATTCCTGGTCTGTAGTTCAGGATCTGGTCTGTTTTCATTGATGTCAACATGTTCATCATTGTCCAAAACACCAGATATAGCTGTGTTGTTGATTCCAATATGACTAACAATACCCCTGTGCCATAACTGCAGAGGAGTTTGTCCTCTTTCAGTTGACAGTCCATGGTTATTCCACATGTCCCTAAATTCCCTAACTGCCCTCTGGATCCGAGGTAAGTAAATAAAATGCAAACAAAATACATGAAACTCACACAGAGAGTCTAGTATACCTTGGTCCTCCATGAAAGTGAACAAGTCCGAATAATAATATGAAACAACTCTGTTCAGCTCTGCCCATAAACGTTCGATCCGTTGATTATGCACACTACGGCCCGTAATGACACTTCCTCTATTTAGTCCTCTTCTATTTAACATGTAACATGCAACCTCAATGTTTTCCATGCCATGGTCGCATATAACCCTTGATGGCAATCCAAAGTTTTGAACCCGTTCTTGGAACAAAGACAGAACACTTAATGCTCTATTATTGTTCAG
>NW_015626884.1:0-450 GCF_001515625.1 Sinocyclocheilus rhinocerous
CTGGATGAAGTGCTTCAGGGATTATTAAATAATATCTGGATGCAGTCATATGTGGTAAAAGGTCGCCAGCGTGCATGTGTGTATAGTGCTGTGATTTTAATTGAATCATGTTGCAAAACGGACCAAATGCAGTGTAATGTTCTATAAAGGCAGAAAACCGCAAACTGCTCGTCAGAATTTATTTATTATACATTTAGACATAATGAAGAACAATGGAATTATACAATAAAAACATGAAAAATAGTAGAAATAAATGCATGACGGACAAGAACAATGCTTCATAATCAGATGCAGTCAAAAAAGGTGAAGGCTGATTTTAAAAAGATTACAATTTAATAAAAGTTTAACTGGCATTGATGAGGTTACATTACGTTGTGTATGGCTTCAAGTTTACTTGTGTCGTTATGGCAGCTTGTTTCCGCCGTGGAATAAAAAATAAAGGTAATTTGC
>NW_015626885.1:0-549 GCF_001515625.1 Sinocyclocheilus rhinocerous
CGGAAGGCGGCCCCGCCTCCCCATGCTCATGTTTCTCTCCTCCCTGTTACCTCGGAGGAAGCAATGACGAGCTCGCGGGTTGAACGATCAGACTTGAGCAATCCTCTACACACATCATGCGTGCTTAATCTGCCAGTGTGTGTTACACATGAGGATCGTGCACCTCGTTATACGAGCAGCTTAATCCTCCCAGGCAGATCAAAGCGAAACGCGGGCAGCTTCGCATTTGTGTGTGCGTCGCTAAGCCCGCTGCAGCCGGACCACCCCTCAAGCAGCCTCGAGTATTCCTCCAAGCACCCCGTTCAGTATCGAGTGCAGAGGTCAATGTGTCTGTTGTAAACATGGGGCCCACTCTTGTGCCAATACAACAAGCCGCTGTGATAGCGGGCAAAATAAAACACAAACATACTCAAAAAGAGAGTAAAATTCCTCTTCCATGTATCACGAGAACCAAGTCCCCGCACGGCGACTTGACACTTGAGTCAATCCAACCCCTTGCCATGTGGGCCAAGGCCTGGCAGGCCATCCCCGGAGTGTCGAGATGGGTTA
>NW_015626886.1:0-292 GCF_001515625.1 Sinocyclocheilus rhinocerous
CGCAGAAGGGCAGTGAGCTACGCGCTTACTGAGACAAAATGCTCATTCGAGCATGAGTCTCGCTCTTCTCCACTCGCGGACCACCTCCACTGGAGACAGCCCCGCCCTCCCGTTTCTCCTCTCTCAGCGAGCCTCGGAGAGCGAAACAGCGGAGTCATGGAGCTAAGCAACCGGGTCTGAGCGATCGCATGCCGGCACTGTACCCGCGTGCTCGCTCTCCCTGTTGCACTCGGATCCGCCGCAGAAAGGCAGTGAGCTACGCGCTTACTGAGACAAAATGCTCACTCGATCC
>NW_015626886.1:673-2148 GCF_001515625.1 Sinocyclocheilus rhinocerous
GTGTGCGTCGCTGAGCCCCGCCTCCCCCGCTCTTGTGTTTCTCTCCTCCCAGTTACTCGGAGGCTGAAATGGCAAACTCGCGGGTATGATCGATCAGGCTTGAGTGATTTAATGCCGGCAAGGCCCCCGCTTGCATCACTCTCCACGCAGCTCTTTTATCTGCCAGTGTGTTTACACGAGAGGATCGCCACCCCTCATTGTCGAGCGGCTGAATCCTCCTGGGCGGTTTGGAGCAGAACGCTGTCACCAATGATTCAATATCGCTGACAGCTCTGTATTTGAACGCGCCTCTCGCCTGGGTCATGCCCACGCTGAGGCTGCGCTGCTGAGACAGACCGCTCTTACGTTGAGAGCTCATGTCTCGCTCTGCTTTGCTCGCGGCTCGCCTTAAAGACGGCCCCGCCCCTCCCCTCATCCGCTACGAGCGGATTTGAGAGAATGTGCGCAGCATTTTTGATCTGCCTGAGTGTTACACATAAAGATCATCAAAACTCCTCTTCTAATGAGCGGTTTGATCTTTTTTAGGCGGATTAAAAGAGAACGCTGTCACGAATGATTATTATCACTGACAGCTTCAAATTGGACGCGTCTGGGCCACGCCCACGCTGAGGCAGCGTGCATGGGGGCTGACTGCTCTGCTATGAGAGCATTAAGTCTGGCGATACATTTTCTGAAAGCATTTTCAGGGAAAAGCAAATTTCCTCTTCTGAGTGTGGGGTCCCCATACGGCGACCAGCCTCTCAATTTAATCCAACCCCTTGTCACACGGGCTGAGGCCTGACAGGCCATCCCTGTAGTGCCAAACCGGGTGTTGGAGACAATAAAATGAGATTATTCACTGCAATTCGCTCGAATACCCCACGATTCAACTGCGTGGTTCCCACCTCAGTTAGAGCAAAGATGCACACGGTCCTGCACTCAGAGGTGATGAATTTGCTGGCGATATGAGCCGTAGAAACGGTTCACCCAGCTCAGGGCGAGTCAGGCTTCCAATGGGTACCACTCACCCTCAAAGCGTTTCAGAGGATGCTGGGCCTCATGGCGGTGGCATCGCCAGCGCTACAGTTGGGTCTGCTTTGTATACGCCCCCTTCAGCGCTGATTGAAACCACGGGTTCCATCCCATGCGTGGCGTCACGGACGCCTGCAGATCAGGGTGCGTCAGGCCTGTGTAACAGCCCTGGCCCCCGGGGAAAAAAATTCCCACTAGATGGAACAGGGCGTGGCCATAGGAATGGTTTGCAGAAGGACAGTTGTCACAACAGATGCCTCCGACTCAGGTTGGGGGGCGCTGTGCGAGAGCATACCGACTTTCGGCCACTGGCCGAAGGCGTGAAAAAGGCTTCCACACCAACTGCCTGGAAATACTAGCAGTATGTCGAGCCTGTCAGTTCTTCCTGCCAGTCCTAAAAGGGCACCATGTGCTCAACCCGCGCTCGCTGAGAGCAGCACATATACTGGGCAAATTGAACCAAG
>NW_015626886.1:6492-9721 GCF_001515625.1 Sinocyclocheilus rhinocerous
TAGCTGGGTCAAAACAACCCAATAGCTGGGTTTGTCCCTTTTTAACCCAGCGCTGGGTTATATTTAACCCAACATTTTTTAGAGTGTAATACTACACTACATTGGAAATTGGTTATTCTACTTGATATCTCAAACTTCCAAAAGCAATTCCACTGCCTGATTTTCAAATAATGACAGAGAAAAAGAAAAATGGCAAAGCTACTATTTAAGTTGTTCAACTGTCAAAACAATTTCTTCTACACTCTAAAAAATGCTGGGTTAAAAAGGGACAAACCCAGCTATTGGGTTGTTTTGACCCAGCGGTTGGGTTGTTTTGACCAACTGCTCGGTCAAAACAACCCAAACGCTGGGTCAAAACAACCCAATAGCTGGGTTTGTCCCTTTTTAACCCAGCGCTGGGTTATATTTAACCCAGCATTTTTTAGAGTGTAATGTTTTAAAGATGAAATTATGAAATGCAAAAAATGAATGTATTAATTAGTGTTCACTATACACTATCTATCACACATTTAAAATTTGTGACAGAATTTTGCCTTCTGGGTACTGGAAGTTTTTTTTTCCATTTGTTTCTTATCTTTGTGCACATTGTGTGCATCAGTCTAAAATGTTGTAAACTATGGCATTGAGTTCTTTGGCTGTTCATATACTTTCGATACAATATGAACAGCAAAACTCAGGTGTAGCCACAAGTGTGCAAATGTTACCTGAGCAGATGACTCCAGCATCTTTATCATGAACACAGAAACTTTGGTCCCATCCTCCTGATTCACAGTCCTTCAGTGTGGATTCCAAACCAACACATCTGACAAAACTCATCCAGATTGGTCCTGATCTTGGTCCAAAGTGTGCATTACCCCAAGCATCTACAGGTTCTCCACAGTCCAGCTCTCTACACACCACTGCAGCATCAGGCAAATCCCAACCAGCACCACACACTGTTCCCCACTGACCTCTATGAAGAACCTCCACTCTACCAGCACAGCGACTGTGACCATCAACCAATCTCACATTCACACGGTCTAATATTTTAAACAAACGAGAGAGAGAAAGAGAGGCATATTGTGAATTAATAAATAATAATATTGTCATCTGAAACCTACATTGTAATCAAACATCTTGAAGCAAAAAAAAAAAACAATTCTGTCCAATTCCATTTCTTCATCCCTCTCTCTCTGTTTTTTTATTTTATTTTTATTTTTTATTTGTGTACTTACCAGCTGTGATGAGTATTACAACTGTAGACAGTAAAATGAGTGTCAAGCATCTCCCCATCATCCTCATCCTCAGCATGATCAACTTAACACCCTGTACAAGCTTCTCCGCACTGATGATACAGAAGTACAGGCATCCTCTCAGCCCCCTTAATGAGAGAGAAAGAGGCCCAACACCCTCCAATCACACTCGCTATTACCTTATTAGACACAACAGAGGAAATCATCAAACAACTTCAGTGACAAATCAGAGGACGCTTTTTTGATTTTCTCCATATACACCAAAACTGTCAGTGCTGATGAACTCCTCCTCCCCACACATCAAGACCTCACTGAGGGGACGCACGTGCACACACACACACACACACACATACACGTTTTTGATTTACAGGAGACAGGAAACTCTCCAGTTTATTTACGGCATCAAAGCCAAACACCTGCAGAGATGACATAAAAGCACTGATAATAAACTGAAAATGTCCAAAAGTTAGTGTATACATGTCAGCCTGACATCATAAACTCAACTCTGTAAAATGGTAAAATGACATAAAATGACATTTGAGTAAATAAATGTACTTGTGTATAAGGCTTAATAGACAACGAGGGAAATTTTGTGAAACCTTAACATCTGTCAAAATAATTCCTGTAACTAATGTCAATTTTTTTTTTTTTTTCAGATAGCCCACAAAAATCATAATTGCCATTCAATGGTTATAATGTTCTTCACCTTGTGACCAGCAGAGAGAGTCAGTGTGCATCTGTACATTTCTGATAAACCACCTTGTATTGTACATTGATACTTGTTACTATATGAATAGTGTAGCCACAGACTAAAATTGTACATTTGAACAGTATCAGTACCAGTACCAGTATCAGTGGTATCTCACACATTGAATAAAGATGAATGCGAAAATAATTTAGTATGACATGGCCTAAATAAAATTTTAAATAATCCCTCCACTAAACATTACATAGAAAACAAAACTAACTGTGTTTGGTTTACATGTCAGTCAGACCGTCTCTTCCCATCTACATGTTAGTGGTTCTTGTCCAGAATATTTTACAATGTGACTTTTGCCATGTTTAATCAAAGTTCAGTCTACATGAGACTAGATGCGATCTTAAAGCTACTGAGAAAAAAGTCCAAATACAATGCTTGCCACTCTTACTGTACATAAGTGATTTTTCTTGTAGCAGTGTAGTAAAGTAGTAATGCACTACAATTGTAATACACGTTTAGAAGGATAATAAATCTATAAAAACACCTGCTAGTATCAGTGATTTGTCCTTTTGGAGTGGCATCATCATAGTTCTCAGATGTGTCATCAACACCTAAAAATACACCTATAATATAATTCAATATACTTACAAACACACAAAGAATTAAAGATTGTTTCAAAATGAAAAATTTTACAAATGCATTGTGTTTAAAAATGCCAAAATACAACTAGGAAACATTACAAGATTTAATTAAAAGACAAATTTGTGCCAGCAACAGTCAGCTAGCAACAATCGCTAAACATCTCTCTTAAAAAAAATGAGGTTATTCATATTTCAAATTTAAAACACTTTAAATGAGAGCATGAGGGTGGAAATAAAACATGAAAAAATAGACACCATGTAAAGAGTAAAGAAATAACATAAAATAAATCTATATATCAGGAAGTTCGTCATCATACATTGTTGTTGTCTAAATAAAAGAATAAAAACTGTAAACCCCTTGTAAACCTTCTAATTTTTAAAAAAGGTTTTTATTTCATGAAAAATTTGCCTTATTAAACGAACTATTATTTATAAGCTTTTTTTTTTGCTTTTTTGCTATTTAATATTGATAATTAAACAATATTTTGCTAAATGTGCTTTTGTGCTGAAACCTTGGCTGGTTTAGGCCTGTCATGGATAAATAATGATGACCATAAAACCACCAGTAGGTGGCAGCAAGCCACTGTTGTGATAAATGATTTATTGAATCGTTCAAATCAAACGATTCGTTCAAAACGGCTGATTCAATTAGAAAC
>NW_015626886.1:9972-14594 GCF_001515625.1 Sinocyclocheilus rhinocerous
GAGAAATGTCTCTGTGATGTCTCGTGAAAGCTCGAGAGGGAACGTCTCCGGTTACTATCGTAACCTCGGTTCCCTGAGAGCGGGAACGAGACATCACGGAGATATTTCTCCGTTATGGGAACTCCTTCCCTTCCAACCTTTCTTGAAGTCCTATTGGCTAACGCCAGTCCAAATGACTGGCCAATTGTCGCGAAGTATGCAAATCGCATGCGAATACTGACGAGCTCGAGAGGCAGTATAAAATGCGGTGCACGCAACAATTACGTCAGAATCTGATACTGAACACCGCTTAGCTGGTCGAGCAGCGAACACGGCGACCTCCATGATGTCTCGTTCCCTCTCTCAGGGAACCGAGGTTACCATAGTAACCGGAGACGTTCACTCTTGAGCTTTCACGGGACATCACGGAGACATTTCTCCGTTATGGGAACGATATTCAATCCCGCCGTGAGAGAGGCTACGAGCAGCCTGAACCAGTCACACACAGTACTCAGCGAAGATAGAACTCACAATTCCCACAACTAATAGCGACGCTTGCTAGGCGGGCTCGCAGCTGATAGGTGGAGAAAAGCCAATGAGCGTCTATATTGCATATCTGGTCAGTAATAACGTATGCTGCGCTGAGAACAGGGCATTAGCAACAGTACTGTAAGGGGCTGCACAGACATAACTGTGTTTAGCAGCATAACACATAACCTGATAATGGTAGTACGAAGGGAATCAGACATGAATAACAGGAAGCTGCACTGAGTACAGGGCAGACAACAACAATAGCATATAGGGCTATATAGCTGCGCAGAGTAACTACTGTGCGAGGCAGCAACACACATGAATAGCGGTAGCATAAACGTGAATCAGTCACTCACCGACAGCACTTGGGAGGCTAAGGACTGAACGTCCAGCTTGTAGAACCTGGCGAAGGTATTCTGGGAAGACCAGCCGGCTGCAAAGCATATATCTTGAATAGACATACCTCTCGAACACGCCCAGGAGGAGGCGATAGCTCTTGTTGAGTGGGCCCTAATGTGCAAAGGGCATTCCAAACCTTGGCTCGTATAAGCAGCCGTGATAGCGTAAAAAATCCAGTGGGAAAGTCTCTGTTTTGACACGGCCCGGCCCTTCGCACAACCACCGTAGCACACGAAAAGCTGGTCAGATTGCCGAAAGCTGGCCGAACGGTCAATGTAAATCTTCAAAGCCCTGACGGGGCACACTGAAGTCTGAGCGTCCACATCACGCGAGGTCGATGACTCACAAGACAGGATGGCCAGCGAAACAGTCTGCGCTCTGAAGGGGGTAGATAGTGATTTAGGCACGTAGCCCGGTCTCGGCCGGAGAGTGACGCTGCAGTCACCGGGTCCGAAGCAAATACAGTCGCTGTCCACAGAAAACGCATGTAAATCCCCTATGCGCTTAGCCGAAGCGAGGGCAAGAAGTAGTGCACTTTTGAGAGATAGCTCCCTCATATCAACGGATGCTAAAGGCTCGAATGGTGGCTATGAAAGAGCTCTTAACACCACCTCTAGGTCCAAGGGCGGGACTGAAGGCGGACGCGGGGGATGCAATCTCCTCGCTCCCTTAAGGACACTCACCACCAGCGCATGCCTACCGATTGATTGCCCGCCCAGCGGGGAACGAAACGAGGCAATAGCGGCCACATAGACTTTCAGTGTTGATGGTAGAGATCCACTATCCAGTCTGTACTGTAGAAAACGCAGAATATCCGACACGGAGCAAGCAGCCGGGATGATATGAACATCACGGCACCATTTCACAAACACTCCACATTTTAGAGCATATAATCGCCTCGTGGAGGGTGCCCGCGCCTCCGAGAGTGTGTTGAGAACACAGGAATGCAGGGCACTCAGCTCCTCTGATATCCCCGAAGCAGCCACACATGAAGGCTCCATAACTCCGGGTTCGTGTGCCACACCGAGCCGCTCGCTCGAGACAGCAGATCCTTCCTGCTTTGATGGAGAGAAAGTGACGGTCCGCCCATAGCAGGAGATTTGCTGCCTGCTTGTACAGAGCCCTGGAGCATACGCCTCCTTGGTGATTTATGTACGACACCACAGACATGTTGTTGGTGCGAATCAGTACATGTCGCTGTTCCAGCTGCGGCCGAAAATCCTTTAGAGCTAAGAACACTGCTTTTGTTCTTGGTTTATGTACCACCGGCTTTGAGGTTCTGACCACAGCCCCGAAGCCGGCATGCCCTCGCACACTGCTCCCCAGCCGCGAGTCGATGCGTCCGTCGTGACCACAACGCGCGACGTCACCAAGCCCAGGGGAACCCCCCGGCTGAAGAGATCTGGGTTGCGCCATGGCTTCAGCGCTCCGATGCAGCCGCGGGAGACCGTGATGCGCAAACGGCCCGAAGCCCACGCCATCCAAGGGACTCGAGATTTCAGACATAATTGCAGCGGGCGCATGTGTAGTAAACCCAGATGACATACCGCTGAAGCAGACGCCATGAGTCCCAGCAGCCTCTGAAATTCCTTCAAGTGTATAAATTACTTTGATTTCAGTTCGTTTTGCTGTAGCTTGCAATGCTTTAAAACTATGTCTGTTGTTAGTTATCATTTGAGTACAACAGCTGAAATAAACTTGTATTTGTGGACTAATCGTTTTTCATGGTGATTGTTCTTAAACTGTTAGGCTTAGGCTATATTTACAAAATGAATAGGAATCTAAAACCACACACACAAGCATGGAATTGTTCCTGTAATAAGTACAATTTTGGATTAAACAAACGTTTAAAAGTAGCCTACATTTGGTACACTGTAATGTTTCATTAGCCTGTAAAGCTCACATAGTTTATACAGTTTCGTTGACAATGAATGAACTAGTGTCATAAGATATAGTTTTTAGTGATATAAGGCCATCACATATAAACTGCTCATTCAAACATGTATCATTTAACCTCTTTACAATCTTGTTCGTACTTACCAGATGTGGTTATGGTGAATATGGAGGCGAGTAAAACGAGTGTCAGACATCCCTCCATCTCCTTCTGCTTGTCACACCGTCTGTTTGACTCTGTCAGCACAAGTTTGTCCTCTTCTCTCTCAAACACACTGAAGAAACTGGCTCCTGTCAGCCCCCTAAAAAGAGAGAGAGACTCACAGCTGCCAATGACACTCGCTCTTACCTTATTAGACACAACAGAGGAAATCATCAAACACAATCAGTGACAAATCAGAAAGCAGTTTTTTTATTATATTATATATATTATATATTATTTTTATTATGTTATATTCAGCAAAAAGCACTGATGATTGTTTTTTGTAAGTCTGATCACTTCAAACACTTACAAAAACGTACTAAAACTAATTCCCATGACTAATTTGAATAAATGTAACATTTCACACATCTCGTTGTTTCTGGACAAATTATGCATAATATTACTGAAAGTGGATTTTACTTCTATTTTTTATTTTAACCAATGTAACAATAAAATATGATTACACCATAGTATAAACTATATTGTTAACTATTCTGATTAATGTTTATTACATAAATTAAATACACAAATAATAATCAACTGGTATATCTCTTGGAGACTAATGAAACAGCAATAAACATGTGCTGCAATGCTGTATTTGTCCAGCAGATAGCAGCAAAACACTTCTTATTTTAAGGACGATCAGACAAGGGTCTTGTCCTTGTGTCACCGCATGAGGGAGATTCTCCCTGTTCGTATTTCAGTTTTCCTCTTATTTGTAACTGAATTCATAATTTTACTCTTTATTTGCTGTTGTAATATATACTAAACTAAAATATATAATACAAACTAATTACATTGCATGTAATTACACTCTTTAGCAAGACTGATTTTAATGTGGGGGTTTAATGACTAATTCTAACATAATTGGTCCCTGCAATCTTGAATATTTGGTCTTTTTACACATTAATTTAACATGTACAAGATGATGACGCTGCTTCATTCTATTAGGGAAAAAACTTTTTGTGAACTATGCTGATAGCAAGCAGGGCTTCTGTGTCACTATAGAAACATACTAGCTGAACAAGTTCCTCCTAAGTGTTGCCAAGTCCGCGGTTTTCCCGCGGAATTGGGCTACTTTAACTCTGTTGGAATTGGGCTACTTTAACTCTGTTGCCGCGGGTTGTTTTTCATGTCCGCGGGTTGAAGCGACCCCAATAACGTGATATTTAGCCCCTAAAATGCGAATTTTACCAGGAGAACCCCGCCAAAAAACGTGTATTTATCCCCTGGAACTCAATTTTTATCGGGGGACCCCTCGAAAGCGACTGGGCTAGTTTTGAGTAGCAATCGGTCTTTGTCAGGTGACGTCACACTCACGAGAATCGAAGTGCATTTTGGGTATCTCCGCCATTTGTAGGGTATCGAAGCCGAGGTGTTCTGTAGTTGCAGAATTTTCTTTTTTATTTGATTTAAAATGGTACGTTCTTGTTGTGTTAAAGTCTGCAATAGTGAATTACATGATAGAAAAGGTCAAAAACTCACCACGAAGAAAGATATTTTAGGTCTCACACTTGAAAAAAAGACTTAACAACAAGAGGCGTCGCGGGGTCAGATGGCCTGGGTTGCAGCTGTGATATGCAAAATCATCATATTTGCCAACAAATCTCCGGTTATG
>NW_015626887.1:0-1226 GCF_001515625.1 Sinocyclocheilus rhinocerous
TCAAATTGAACCCTTTTAAGTTTCAAAAGGAAACAAAATATGCTTGATTTTATTCTGCTGTAATAGTTCTTAAAATATCAAGATAATTTTTTGCTATTGCAGCAGTTAGAGGTCCATCCGTGCTGGATATATAGGTCCGGGTCGCTAAAGACCCGAATATGTAATAATGATTGGCGAAACATTCATGCATTTAAGGGTTAACCAAGATGGAGTGACCAGTTTCATTGTTTTACCATTCATATTTTGATCTTGGACACTTTGTGCCCCTCTACTCCCCTATTTTTTTTTTTTTTTTTTTTTAGGAATCCTGTAACGTCTATGTTTATCAGCTTTACAAGAAGCTCTGTCTTAAATCAGAGTCTAAACTCTCTCTATATTTCACAGCAATTCCTCTCTATGCTAAATCCTAACTCCTCTCTATGCTAAATCCAGTCCGAGTTTTAGCTGATTGAAAAATCAAGCAAACGGTTAACTTCTTTCATAGGGTTGGACTGGTGCCTATTAAAAGAAAGCAGTGTTGTTAATTGAACAGATTACAAAGAACTGCTATAAGACCAGTGAATTATCAAGTTGCAAATTAATATGACAAATCAAAATCTGAGGTGGTCTCTGTAGTGATCATTGTATATGCAGTACCTGCCCACGAGGGAAGAGATAAAAGTCTCTGATATCATCAGTCAGTTGAACATATTTTGGCTGTTTTAGTGTCTTTCTCCTTATGCAGTGTCTTCCGGTCTGTTACTTGGTGAGGAGGATCTGGTGGGGCATCGGAGTTTTGACTCGGGATGCAGTTATCTTCCACTCTGCCTCTCATGGCAGATTTTTCATGTCTGCATTGTGTTTCTCAGTTTTTCTCCGTTCTAACCCCTCCCAGAAGTGTCCGATTCCTCTTACAGGGGGTGTAACCGATCAGCCTAGTCCTTTTCTTCTCTTCACAGCCATGATGTCTCTTTCTTCATGTTGTATCGCCCATTGGCAGCTGTCCCAGAAGTCGTCTGGTTTCTTCTATAAAATTAACACTCAAGAGAACCGCATTGTAAATTTTGACCACAACTGCATATAAGCAATCTGTGCTATGGTCAGTCATCTTGTGCAACTGTCCAAAATTTAAGGAATCTCATCCAGTTAACAATATATAGCAGTTCCTTATTTTATTTTAATAAAGCAAGTTCTTCTTTGCGGGAAAAGAGCAAGCAATTCCTTCTTTGCAGAATGCAGAAAAGAGC
>NW_015626888.1:0-972 GCF_001515625.1 Sinocyclocheilus rhinocerous
TGATGACGTCATCCCCGCGCTCAACGGTAGATCATCAAAAAAAAGCGCCAAATACCAATAAAAATGATAAAACAACACATCACTGGAAAAATAAGGGTAAAACAGTTACTGATGTAGACAGCTGTTCAGCCTCAGTCAGGTGTGGGGTGAATAGTTTATTAGGCACTTAAACATGTATTGAGAAATTTAAAACAGAAAGTCCAAATTGCAAATGTAACAGAGTTGTACATATATATTGTTTGTCTCCACTTGCTAAGAATGTTAAATAATCACACTGGAGTATGATTGGACAGAATAAGGGTTAACAGGGCTTCCTATTGGCTGGCTGGGGCTTTGTGCGCCTTCAGTTCATGTGTGTAAGGCCAGTGGTAATGCGTGTGATTAATAGCTCTGTTGAAAAAAACTGCATATGCTGGTTAGGTATGTTTTGACGCTGGGATGCTGGTTTAAGCTGGTCCTTTGCTGGTTTATGCTGGTCCTTTGCTGGTTTAAGCTGTTCCTTTGCTGGTTTAAGCTGGTCCTTTTGCCAGCACATGACCAGCATAAATATATGGTTAGGTATGTTTTGACGCTGGTTTAAGATGGTCCTTTGCTTGTTTATGCTGGTTAATGCTGGTCCTTTGCTGGTTTAAGCTGGTCCTTTTGCCAGCACATGACCAGCATAAATATATGGTTAGGTATGTTTTGACGCTGGTTTAAGATGGTCCTTTGCTTGTTTATGCTGGTTAATGCTGGTCCTTTGCTGGTTTAAGCTGGTCCTTTTGCCAGCACATGACCAGCATAAATATATGGTTAGGTATGTTTTGACGCTGGGATGCTGGTTTAAGCTGGTCCTTTGCTGATTTATGCTGGTCCTTTGCTGGTTTAAGCTGGTCCTTTGCTGATTTATGCTGGTCCTTTGCTGGTTTAAGCTGGTCCTTTGCTGATTTATGCTGGTCCTTTGCTGGTTTATGCTGGTCCTTTGCTGGTTTA
>NW_015626888.1:1673-2430 GCF_001515625.1 Sinocyclocheilus rhinocerous
GAATGAATGAATCTAATGTAAAATCAGTTTCAGACTCGCTGGCGTCACATGACAGAATCTCTGATTTTAAGGTCCTAAATGTGGACTCAGGGCCTCCCGTGTAATTCAGCTTCTTGGTCAGTTTCAGTTCTGGTCACGTTATCACGGTCTGATTCACTCTGAGATCTACGATGTTATGTTTGGACTTTAAGAGAAGAACAAAAGCTCTGTGAAGGAAATGTAGACGGAATGCAGCACGATAATCGCTTTACCTCAAATATCTTCTTTTCATTATCATTGGAAGCCAAACTCAAATATCGCAGATAAAATTAGATTAATCGCACAGACATAAAGCACGAGAGACATAAAGATCTCTCTTCTGGACTGCGAATAGTGTGATGTGACATGTGGCCAAGTATGGTGACCCATACTAGGAATTAGTGCTCTGCATTTAACCCATCCAAAGTGCACACACACACACACCGTGAACACACACCCGGAGCAGTGGGCAGCCATTTTTTTGCTGCGGAGAGAAGCAAAGGAGGATCGTACAGTATATCTTGCATATGCATTTTTTTTAAATACTTGAATGAACAGGTTATTCTTCAGAGGCTGAAGCCCACAAAAATGTTACAGTTGAAACTGTGCTGGTCTTGAAGATGAACTTTATTCACTGAGAGTTTAGATGATGTTTCTTTGTTAGGACAGATATATACAGAAGATTTTTTTTTTTAAGATCTTTATTTCTAGATGCATTATTGTGTCACGTTTGGTGAGG
>NW_015626889.1:0-797 GCF_001515625.1 Sinocyclocheilus rhinocerous
CTGACTGACTGAATCTCTTGTCACAGTGTGAACACTTGTAAGGTTCTTCTCCAGTGTGGATGTTCATGTGTATCTTAAGGTGTCCTTTTATTGTGAAACTCTTCCCGTACTGATTACAAGTGTATGGTTTCTCTCCAGTATGAACTCTCATGTGAACATCATATTTATATTTGCTTGTCAAACTCTTTCCACACTGAGTGCAGGTGAAAGATTTCTTGGCTCTTTTCTTTAAAGCTTTCTGTTCAGTTTGAGAGCAACTCAAAGGTTTTTCTCTGCTTTTGGCATTATTTTTCTCCTCATATTCACTCAGTTCTTGATTATCCTTGTTTTCTTCAATCAACTCTGAAATAAAAGTAAAAATTGTAAATTTTTGAGTAACTCTCTAACCCTGATGAACCTTGATGTAACAGTGTAAAGTAAAAATTGTTATACAACATTTTGGTAATTTTGATGTAATTATATAAATTATAAGTCCCTGAAATTAACTTTCCATGAATGAGGTACATTGTATAGTATATTTTTAAAATATTGTAATCACAAATGCCATGTTTCTATAGGGAGAACTATTAAATATGTTTGATTAACTACACAATTATCTAACATAAATATTACTGAAAAAGTACCTTATTACAACAAATCTAAATCTGCTTGAAGCTTTATAACCTCCTGCATTATTAATGAAGAATAAACACCAACCTGTTAGTTCTTCAGTATCTTCAGTGTGTTTGATTCTGCAGGGTTCTGGATCTCTCATCTTCTCTCTGTCCTCTTTAATAAACTCAGTCTTTGCAGATTTC
>NW_015626889.1:1618-1866 GCF_001515625.1 Sinocyclocheilus rhinocerous
CTTTTCTAGATTTTGGCCAAATGTAGGCTACTAAACAAAAGAAAAAATCTATCAACACTTTAAAGACATTAAAGTATTTTTAAGATATGTAAAAATGTTTGCTGCATTGTTAAAAAAAATGCTACTTGTATAAGATTGCGGGTTTTTTTTACATCATACAAAAAAAGAAGAAAATAAAACAGAAGTTGCATATATAGGCTCACGTCGCATTTTTTTTTAGCCCTATTACATTCAGAAATAATGTAGGC
>NW_015626890.1:0-196 GCF_001515625.1 Sinocyclocheilus rhinocerous
AGACAAGAAGCTCAGTCTTTGCCAGGTTGAGCTGTAGGTGATGATTTTCATCCATGCCGAGATGTCCTACCGTTGGATCATCTGGTTGAAATGAGAGATAGAGCTGTGTGTCATCAGCATAGCAATGGTAGGAGAATCCATGTGCCTGTATGATGGGACCCAGTGATGTAGTGTATATGGAGAAGAGGAGGGGTCC
>NW_015626890.1:241-850 GCF_001515625.1 Sinocyclocheilus rhinocerous
TCCCTGAGGAACCCCAGTGACCAGTTGATGAGCTTTGGAGACCTCCCCTCCCCAGGCCACCCTGAAAGACCTACCAGTGAGATAAGATTCAAACCAGCGAAGTGGAATCCCTGTGATGCCCAGAGATGAGAGGGCAGACAGGAGGATCTGGTGATTGATTGACAGTGTAGCAGCAGATAGATCCAGCAGAATAAGAACTGTTATTAGCTATAACACTGGGCTCTTTGTAAAGACGAAGCACAAGCCGGTCAATTTTATTTCTATTTTAAGTCAAGAACATTGGATCACTCTCAAAAAGAAAGATATGAACACAAACGCTTGTGTTTCAGAAACAGGAAGATATTTGGACCAGGGAACTCGTGCTTACCAGCATGTGCAGGAGGATGGATGCCGTGCATGTACTTCGGTGATCACACAAGGTATTATGATTATGTATTGCAAATGTAATATTCTCTTATATTTTATTATATGGCATGTCGATGAAACAATGTGCATGCATCCTTTATATGAAAGTGCCAAAATATCCAAATACTATTAATGAAAACGCGAAGCCAAAGTTAGTTTTGAACAGTGGTGTATAAAGTACCTGAAAGCCATACTCAAGTAAAA
>NW_015626891.1:0-1209 GCF_001515625.1 Sinocyclocheilus rhinocerous
ATCATTGCACAAATCAACACACTCTCTACGTTTAAAAAATAAAAAATTAGAAGAGTTCTAAACTAATGCGCTGTTTTCACTGTACCTCACGCACACACATTTAGTCACTAGATCACGCTGAGCACACAGACATTATTTTTCGCGTTTAGACAAACTTTTTAGCGCTTCCCCGCAATTTTATCAATAAAATAGCTTAATCGCTGAAGAGCTACATTATCTTTCTCAACAAGGAGCTGGTAACATCATCGTTTCTAAAGCAATTAAAGTCACAGCTTCACTGTTAATATAGAAACGCGACAAAATGGTGGTAATTCATACATACACAGCCTCTCTCTCTCTCTCTCTCTCTCTCTCATAAATGAACACTTGATAACTCACATTTTTCTGATAATAGAATACTGAAGTGGAGATCGCTAAACTGCAAGCTAACCGGTGTTTTCAGAAAGCAAGCGTGTTTATTCTCAGTGGAGTGAGCGCGCGTACACATGGTTGCCAGGTTGACAAAGTTAAGTAACACACTTAGCAGATATTTCCGTATTGCGCAAGTGGGAAGCTCTGTTTCGGGTATTTCGTCTCTTCATATCAGGCCCGGTTGTGTTCCTCTGCGGCCAGATTAAACCTCATTGTAGCCTACATATTATGCTCTAGTCATTCTTTTTTAGAAACCTTGCACTTTTCTACTCCGTTTTAAACGGTGTTCTTGTATTTAAATTAAATAACACAGAAGACAGTTTTTATAAAATTTGGATCATCTTCATTTGGAGTATACACGTTCATAAATGAAACATCTAATCCATTAATAACCTAATTTACCAGGATAAATCTGCCTTCCATATCTTTATGAAATACAGTGTCACACTGGCTGCTGCAAGGATGATGAAGGCACGATGAAGATAATAGAAATAAATCATTAATCAGGAAGGAGCCAGGATGGAGACAGAAGGAACCAGGGAGGACCAGATGGAGGAAGGAGCCAGGACGGTGACAGGAGGGACTTGGAGCAGGAGGAGCCAGGCGGGACCCAGACCGCAGCCAACATGACAGCCCTAGGTGGAGCCGATGGAGGGAGGGGGCATGGTGGAGGAAGGGCTGACGACTCCAGGGGGCTGACCAAAAGCGGCAGTGCAGCTGGGAGAGGAGCCCGGGGCGGAGACGGAGAGCCGTTGAGCCAGGGCGACGGGGAGGATCCGGAGGGCCAAGGTGGAGCAG
>NW_015626892.1:0-821 GCF_001515625.1 Sinocyclocheilus rhinocerous
CCACTATGCAATAGTTTTCAACAGAGCAATTTAGCTCTCCATAGTACTTAATGAAACAGTTCTTGAAAAAAAAAGAAAAACATTTATTTTCCATCAAATAAATTTACATTCAGTTCCAGCACTTCATGTGTCTACTTAATGTGTCATTACTCAAGTGACTGGCAAAACTGCACTGCAGCCGTATAAATGTCTATCCCGTGGGATTGTGATGGTGATCTTGGATCCACTGTGTCCTTCAGTGCTGCAAGTTGCTCTGGTGTAAGTGGACATTCTACAGTAGGAACATTAACACCAACACTTTCATCAGGAGGCAATCCACTGCTTTCCCAATCAATATCAGCAATGTTCAGTTCCTAGGTAAACAAAGAACAACATTTCTGTATAAATGGTATACAATCTCAGTTCCTGTAATAGTTCCAAATACTACATTTATACGAGTACTACAATGCTAATTAAGTGTTTAAATGTCAGTGAAGGAACAATTTAATTCTCACAACCCCTGTAATATTTCTAAAAAAAAAAATGTAAACATGGCTGTAAATTTGCATGAACAATAATACCTCTTCATCTTGGGGATCATCAACTGGATAATGAATTTGACCCAATTCCCAGAGCTGGTTTGGAGACATGTTGTGTTCTGTTCTCAAAGGGTGATTATCCCACCCATCTCGGAAAAGATTTAGATCATCTTGTAGCCTTGGTAGGAATGTGTAGCGGCAACAGAAGAGATGTGTTTGGTCTGCAGTATGAAGGTAGTTGGCTTCCTCAAACAGAATAGATGTGTTTGGTCTGCAGTATGAAGGTAGTTGGCTTCCTCAAGA
>NW_015626893.1:0-526 GCF_001515625.1 Sinocyclocheilus rhinocerous
TTTTAATGTGCTAGGAGTTTTATGCTCATGAAGTTATGTTTGAGCCTCTAAGCACAAGAAGCTAAATTTAGTACTTCTGTGGACAGTAACACTATGTTAGGGCAACTAAGTAAATGAAGAGAAAGCAAGCCCACATATGCTGAAAACCTTCTTTCTCTGAAACAAAAAGTTGGTTTATGCAATTATTAGAGTAAAGCTTGCCCACATGAAAGATGTTTTTAACATATGAATTGAAAAGTTATTTGCTGGGCAGAAATAAAGATTTTAAATGGGATAGGAGTCTTATGCTCATGAAGTTATCTTAGATCTTCTAAGCACAAGAAGCTAAATTTGGTGCTTTTGTGAACAGTTAGAGACTATATTAGTGCAACTAAGCAAATGAAGAGAATGCAAGCCCACATATACTGAAAACCTTCTTTCTCTGTAAGAGAAAGTTAGTTTAAGCAAAAATAAGAGTAAAGCTTGCCAACATGAAAGATGGTTCTACCATATGAAATGACATGTTATTTGCAGTGCAGAAAGAAAG
>NW_015626894.1:0-1347 GCF_001515625.1 Sinocyclocheilus rhinocerous
TAGTTTTTACGGTAAAATTCCGGCAACCAAAGCTGCCAGTTTTTTACCGTAAATTTTACAGAATTTTTTTTACAGTGTACTTTCAATCTTAAGATAAATGAATGCATCATAAAATGATTTCAAAAACGCTGATCATCAAATCAAAGAGTAAAATGATCCCAAACCATTTGCGTATTTATGGTAAAAACAAATTATTTCATTTTTTTACACTAATTATGATTGTCTCTCAGTTGACTAAGGTAATTAATTAATAGTTAGTGTACTTGGTTAAGAAAGTGTCAAAAGTGTCAGTGTGCTTGAGATGAAATACTAGTGTTATGTGTGAAGAAAACAAAGAAAAATCAAGGAAATTATCTCTTGTAAAATTTCCAATCAAGCTCTAATTGTCAAATTTGTGTAAAAATACCAGTTTTCCACAGGCTGCTACAGACTCACAATGCAGAACAAAAACACACAAGCTTGTCTTTTAAATACAAAAACGTGATAAATAAAATTGTGTGTAAGTACACACACATGTAAAATGGGTAACACTTTATTTTAAGGGGTCTTTGTTACACATGTTACATGTACTTACTATACTATTATAATAACACTTAATTATGCATAATTACATGCACTGGTAACCCTAAGCCAAACCCTAACCATACAGTAAGTACATGTAGTTAATTAATATTACTCAGTACTTAAAACCCATCTGTGCCCACATTTTTCTGAATGGTTTCATGCATATAGTCATGTTAATAGTGTCCTATGTGAACATGTTCTGCATTTATTTTCCCCAGGTTTTTTTTCTTTTCTTGAAAATCATATTTGAATGTACGGCAACTATAGTTGCCGGTGGGCAAATATGTTGTATGCACCCCTTCAATGTCAAATTTGAATAGGAGGAGATCTTTTGGCATCTAACTCATAATAACTGCTTTCAACAGATCAATCTTTATTCATAAACAAATTTATTATGCATAAAATAAAGTGTAACCGCAAAATTACAGAAGTTACCGTAGTCCTTTAATGTTTATTATTAAATGAATGTCACATTAAAAATGTTGTTATTTATTTTTGCTACTGCTACTTTTGCAGTACCTCATCACAGACACAGACTTTCAATAAAAATGCAACGTAAAACCACTGATTATTGCATTTTAAAAATGTGATCATCAAAACAAACAATAACATTATAATTTGTGCATTTATTAATTCAGTTTAATCAGTAGTTTGAGTCATGTCATGTGTGAAGAAAACAATGGAAAAATCAATGTAATTATCTCTTGTGAAACTTCCAATCAAATTATGCAAAAAGCCGGTTTTCACAAGTTTTCAACCATACAGAACAGAAACACTTTTAAA
>NW_015626895.1:0-267 GCF_001515625.1 Sinocyclocheilus rhinocerous
CACACTGCTCCACAATGTTTCACAGATGATGTTGTATGCTTTGGACCAGGGGTCGGGAACCTTTTATGACCAAAGAGCCAATTTTTTATTTTTGGTTAATGCATTTTTCCAAAAGAGCCAATATATATATATAGCCTAATATTATTAAAAATGCATGTTTTCTTTTGTCAATAACGTTTTAATAATAGTAACTTTATTAGGACCATGGAAACTAAAATACACAAATGCTCCACTAACCGTCAAAAATTGTGTAGGGCTTTTACTTAC
>NW_015626895.1:363-535 GCF_001515625.1 Sinocyclocheilus rhinocerous
TACGGTCTCATTCATTCACGTTCCTTTATTAATAACGCTAACAGTCTCACACGCTGAAAGCTGCGCGGAAAAAAGCGGAAGTAACCGGCGAAATGTTTCATACGTTTCATACTCACAGGAGAACGTGTCCGGTTACTATCGTAACCTCGGTTCCCTGAGAGCGGGAACGAGA
>NW_015626896.1:0-1048 GCF_001515625.1 Sinocyclocheilus rhinocerous
CATTTCTTGATTGCCGTTTTGACAGTGTCAGCTTGAATATTTTATACATGTTCGGTAGCCTAATTGCCTTTAATGTAGGCTATTTGCCCCGATTCGATCCGTTTACCTGCGAAATTTATCTAACATTATATAAATTATTTTGTCAACATTATTTTGTTTTAAGGAGTTAAAAATGGCCCTTATCAACCTTGATTTACATATTCCATCACATTATTTTGACAGTTA
Source organism: Sinocyclocheilus rhinocerous (assembly GCF_001515625.1). NCBI lineage: Eukaryota > Metazoa > Chordata > Actinopteri > Cypriniformes > Cyprinidae > Sinocyclocheilus > Sinocyclocheilus rhinocerous. Next base: position 226 of record NW_015626896.1, read on the forward strand.
AAGTTTTGGGCGGTTTTTGGGCGGGTTTTTGTGAGCTTTTGGGCTGGAAATCGTCCATCCAATCTGGCAACACTGTGTGTGTGTCTGTTTTGTACTCAATCATCGTTTCAAGAAAAAACATTTAACATTGACATAATTCTCTGAAGTTCACACAACATTACCTTTAAGTGCTCTAAATGTGTGAGGTGTCGGAGGGGACCTAGGATCAGATTTTGTGGTGGGGCAGCTTTTTCCTTCCAGGCTACGGTTGGCCAGTGTGCTTGTTCCCCAAATGCACACTGCCAGCTCTTTCACAAACAAGCTGTCCTTTAAATGAGCCTGTATCTTCTTCCATTTTTCACTGTGTATTACTGCACCTTCACCAATATCAACCTGTGTGAAAATTGAAACATTATCAAGAAATGTAACAGAATTGTAGTTTATTTTATGCAGGACCTATAATCAACAACTCAATTTATTTATTTTTTTACTTTTTGATGTACTGTTACAAAGAGTGTCATTTTATAGGAAAGATTGAGTTTGGCTATCACAGGGAAGTTGTCTCAATCAATCACAAAAAAACAAACCTTGACTCAAAATCTGAATTACACACGTTACAATTGTGTGTTTTCTTTAGGAGTTGTTGGATTCAAACAACTAATTCAAACTCTCCTACATTACACCAGTATCTTCAGTCCTGCTCCTGGGGACACGCTGTCCTGCAGAGTTTAGTTACAACCCTAATCACACACACACCTAAACCAGCAAATCATCTTGTGCTTCAGGATCACTTGAAAACAAATGACAGGCCACCTGTGCTGAAGCAGGTTGGAAATAAAATTCA
>NW_015626897.1:0-257 GCF_001515625.1 Sinocyclocheilus rhinocerous
CTGTGGTGGTCCTCAGCTCCGCCGGCTCTGCCTCAGTCCCTGGTCCCTCCTATCCTTGGACCTGGGCCTCCGTCCCTCCCCCTGTTCCGCCTCCGCTCCACCGCCCACCTGGATCGTTTAGTGTTTGGAGCGTCTGGAAGCCGCTCCTTGGGGGGGGGCTCTGTCACGAATTCTGTCCATGGACTTCCGTTCTTTCACCACCAGAGGTCACCCTTTCCATTACATTGACTCTCGCACAACACAAACTGTTGCATAGC
>NW_015626897.1:711-1524 GCF_001515625.1 Sinocyclocheilus rhinocerous
AAACATTCTCACAGACCCCTAAAGGGGGACACACACCCCCTCCTCAACACAACACAATTCTACAAAAGTTTTAAATCTTTCTCATAATATAAATGAATACTTTGAAATTTAAACCAATTTACCAATCGCACAAAGACCTTTAAAATGACATCAAACATGAAGGGGAAAAACAACAGGTTCACAAGATACATGATATGTGGGATATGCATATTCTTAATGAACTTTGAGTGAAACCTTTTGGGGGAAAAGAGGGAGAGGCAGAGCGGGCAGGGGGAGAAGGGGTCATAAATGGGCGAGGAGAGAGGTGTTGTTTGCTCTCTTTGAAGATTTCTTCTCCTGATAAGTTTTATTGTTTTATTGCATGGCGTCTGTTTTGTGAGAGTTCCTGAGTGTTTGGCTTCACAAAGAATTTATTTCATAAGGAAATAATTTCACTCCTTTCACTTGTCATTGTTGTAATACGGTATAAAGTTGTTTATAAAGATTTTCCTTTCATTGCTATATAAACTGTGTTTGGTCTATCAGTGAAATTCTTTGCAGTCCGCTTAGTAGACATTAATTTGTCTGCTCTGAAGGCTGTTTCTCTTTTTTCATTCAAACAATTCTTATAGGTCTTAGTGAGGGTTATTGATTAGGTTTTAAAGGGTTCTATGCCATATTTGTTTATCTGACACATTGCCAATTAAATAACCATCAATAATTGAACTATTCAATTCAGTTCAATTCAAGTTTATTTATATAGCGCTCTTCACGATGCAAATCGTTGCAAATGAATGAATGAATGAATGATGCATTTATATAGTGCTTTATTGT
>NW_015626898.1:0-434 GCF_001515625.1 Sinocyclocheilus rhinocerous
TAATGTTCTTTTTAGCAGCATCATATGACCCCTTTAATGCACAATTACCATATTAGATCGACAAATTGTAATACTGTATAAGATTTCTATTCAAACTGAAAGCATAAATCTAGGCTATCCGCTGCCGTTTTCAAAGCACAATGCAAAACTGTGACATTTCATTACGCTTCAGTCAGCAGCGCTAAACCCGGAAGCAACCCGCCAAAATAAAAGCCTGCTGATTTTAAGTTTGAAAATGATGAAAATTAATCTTTAAACAAAATAAGTAAATATTAGCATTTTATTTTTAAGTTTACTATAAAATAGTTGTATTTGTATTTAATACTCCCTATTTATTTTAAAATACAATAGTATTATCACACTTTATTATTTAGTTTATGATTTTATATAAAAAACTAAATAAATAAAGTGCAACAATATTATCACTACGATTA
>NW_015626899.1:0-428 GCF_001515625.1 Sinocyclocheilus rhinocerous
CATATGGGGTTCAGGTCAGGCATGTTGCCTGGCCAATCAAGCACAGTAATATCATGGTCACTGTGGGTCACTGTGGGCAGGTGCTAAGTCCTGCTGGAAAAGGAAATCAGCATCTCCATAATGCTTATCAGCAGATGAAAGCATAAGGTGCTCCAAAATCTCCTGGTAGATGGCTGCATTGACTTTGGACTTGATAAAACACAATGGACCAACACCAGCAGACGTCACGGCTCCCCAAATCATCACTGACTTCAGAAACTTCACACTGCACTGCACTGCACACAATGCAGCTTGGATTCTGTGACTCTCCAGTCTTCCTCCAGACTCCAGACCTTGATTTCCAAATGAAATGCAAAATTTAGACTTTGGACCACTGAGCAACAGTCCAGTTCTTTTTCTCCTTAGCCCAGGTAAGATGCTTCTGACGT
>NW_015626900.1:0-1094 GCF_001515625.1 Sinocyclocheilus rhinocerous
TTTACAGACTAATTATAATAATAACGTAATATTTCCACACAAATGACGTTTTGGAAAATGATGATGTACGGAACAGAAGATAGTCTGAAATAAAGCAAAAAATAGCCGGTCGATCGGTGCATCTGTAGGCCTACTCCACTTTATAAATGAAATATAGATTAATCATTGTTAAAGCTACAAAGTTACTTGCTAGGACGGGTATTTTGACACTTGCATGCATTTGCCCGTTCAGGCGGCTCTGAAAGTATAGTCTTTCGTGCCCAAATGCTTTTTAATCGCTTGAATTTTTAAATTAAGGCTTAAAAACACATGGAAATGATAACATTTCGTGACGACGCTACAGTGGCCCGATCGGGCAAGTGACAAATTCGTCTACTGTCCCGAGCGTCTTTCACGCTGGCCCCGGGCCATCGGGCAGTCCTTATTGTCGAGCCCTGGTAAAGATGGTAGATGATTGATAAAAATAACTGTTAATATTTTATTATAAAAGGCAGAAATATATTGCCGTTGTAATAATTACACTGATAAATACAGATTAATATTTCATAGTAAATGTTAATTTTACTTGGCAGAAGTAAAATTACAGTCCTAATTTATTAATTTCTTTACTTGCAAAAGTTAAACCCTGGAGCTTTTATTTTGGTGGAAAACTGCAGGGAGACTTTTATGTTTTTATGACAACAGCTATAGAAATGCTTGTCATTACAAATCTAGTGAAATGCTGTAAACATCTGTTTACCAACACATACAGTTGGAGATGGAGTTGTAGATGCAGATGGAGTTTGCTGCATTAACCCCTTAACTGTCAAAGATCGGCGACGGCCCCAGATTATTGTTGTTTCAATTTAACAGCACGTTAAAACATCACACTCTTACTTGATCTGGACAAACTGTGCATCAGTAGACAGATTAAAGTCTCTTGCTTCGATATTTGACCACTGTTTTGATAAAACACTGTGCATTAGTAGGTGGCTTTAGCTTCATTGTGTTTCTAAAACCATTTACCACAGCAACATTTTTTATACATTTAAAAAATATATTTTTTAATGTTTTTATTTTTGTTTTTATGTTTGAGCTTATATATCTCTATTATC
>NW_015626901.1:0-512 GCF_001515625.1 Sinocyclocheilus rhinocerous
AAATTCTACTCAGCTGTTTTCAACATAATAATAAATGATTTTTGATCATTTAAATCAAATAAATAAATTGGATCAAATAAATGCAGGCTTGGTGAGCAGAAGAGAATTCTTTAAAAAACTGTTCAAAAACTTTTGACTGGTAGTGTATGTTAGCCTATAGTTTGAAGTTAAAGATATTAATATTAATACGGTGAGTCTGAGATAGCCTATAGTTTGAAGTTAAAGATATTAATATTAATAAGGTGAGTCTGAGATGTTTATATGACAGTGATTTCACATTTCTTGTTTGTATGAAGGCTAAATACAAATAAAAGGTGAACATTTATTTATTTGTGCCATTTTTTTCCTAAAATATTATATAGTTTTATAGGAGTAGGTTTCATAGACTTGGCAAATTAATTTTTCATAAGTTTGTAGCTACAGACATCTGTTGTGGCCTTTCTTGGCAGTTTTTATTAGGCTTTTTTAATAGTGTTCATATCGCTATCGGAATTATATCGTATCGACCGAAA
>NW_015626902.1:0-893 GCF_001515625.1 Sinocyclocheilus rhinocerous
AAGCACAATGCTTATTGCGATATATTGGAGGGAAAGTGCCCTTCAATGTTCCGTCCATTAACTGAAGACAGGCTAGACTAATCGATTCTTATCGTTCCGTAAAAATGAGAATCGATTAATATCGAGATATCGATATTTTTTTACCCAGCCCTAAGGTGCACTAAGCAATTTTTGGCAAATGATGTTGATATTTGAAAGCACCAAAACAAACACGCCCATAGCCCAAACCTCGCCCCTATTTTGAAATCTCAGCCCCACACGTACGTACACAACCATGGCAACGACGATCGCGGAAACAAGTGATGATGACACACGTGCATACGGAAACAAGTGATGATGACACACATGCATATTCAAACAAAAGCCAACACGGATAAGTTGTGTGAAACGAAGCAAAATCAACGTTACTCACTGATCAAGAAAAAAAAAACAAAGCAACTTCGGCGTCAGATTCGAGCCCTTCCCTCTTCTTGAGTTCTCTCCACCGCTTGAAGCCTGCGCTTGATATTTACGCGAGTCTTACCTGTTGCCTGATCGTAGCCCTTCTTTTTAATGTTTTGTTTCTCTGATATTTTCCTCTTTTTTTTTTCTTCTTTTTAATGTTTCCTCAGAGATATTTAAAAAATAATAATTTTATCTGCAATCTCTCTCTATCTATAGTCGATTTGCTAATATCCGTCCTGTGCACTCAAATTGAGCTCTCTCTTCTCTCTATCATAACAAGACATGCCTCCTTACTGCTGATTGGCTACAAATGTGTTTTGGGACTCGGTCCGACGCTGTGGTCAGAAGCATTTTTCAAATATTGCTTAGTGCACCTTTAAAGGGGTCATATGATGCGATTTATGTTTTTCCTTTTCTTTAGTGTATTATGTAGCTATTTGTGCATGTAT
>NW_015626903.1:0-4516 GCF_001515625.1 Sinocyclocheilus rhinocerous
TTGGCCCGTTCACTGTCACTAAGATCCTTAGTCCAGTGGCAGTCCTGATTCCTGCTCTCTGGTGGATTTTACTGACCGTTGTTCGGGATTATTGGACTGGTTTCCACTCGTTGTCTCATTGGTTGAGGATTTGTGCATCTTGCTCACTGCAGCCTAGCGTTACCGAGGAGGCCTGTCATCACTGCATCCACGACCATCTGTTTGCTGTGACTTTGCTTGTTTTGTTCACATTTAATAAATTACCATCTAACCTCGCATTTGAATCCATCTTGTATTACCTGACAGAACGATCTGACCTTAAACATGGATTCAGCGAGTGCGTCTGACGTCAGCGAATTTCTGTCTAACAGTGTTACACGTTTAGACCGACAGGAGGAACAGATGGTGGCTACGGGTCGTGCGGTGCAGGCCTTGGTAACGCAGGGGGGGGGGGGCACACTGCACAGTGGTGAAAAAAAAAACATGGCCTTATTTACAGCTGCAGCAAAAGCACAATGCCATTAAATCAGTTTATGAGCAGTGGCTATGAATAAAGACAAACTTGTGCTCTGGCTGTAGCGACCATCAATTTACACTTGTGAAAATCTAATCTCAGCTCTATATAACCATGCTGTCATAACATGCAGGCCCTTGCATCATTGCTCCCTTTCCTGATAACAGCGTAGCTAAAGGTAGCTGAAGAACAGGAACGGGTTAAACCTCCTGTTCCTCTGAGACCCCGCCACCACTTCAGAGAACTGCCACCCACTTCAGGGAATGTAGAGAAGCGTGATAGATTGCAATCCCTCTCCACCATAACTCCTCCAAGTGCTGTTTTACTTCAGGAGATTTTCCACAGCGCTCTCCTCTTTATGCTGTTTTTACTGCTTTGCAAACGTCTTAGCAGCACAGATGGAGATTTTACATGAAACTCAAGCAGGTGATGTTGAACTTTTAATGATTGCTCATCAAAGGTTAACAGTGGACAAGTGCAACATTTCTGAAATGAATAGAGAAATCAATAACCAATATCAATCAATAAATGTCTCTTAGATAGCTGCAATGCATCACAACAGGAAAAACAATGGACTGCATATGGCTGCATATATTAGGGATACACCTGTATTAAGATACTGTCTGATATCGAGAAGCCAAAAAAAAAAAAGTAAAAAAAAAAAATATGGCCAATAACTGCTACATTCTGGACTGTTTAGGCAAATAAATTAGAAAGAAAACATTAAAAACTAAAATCAATAATTTTTTTTAAACTACAAGTGAATTTAGTAGTGCTGTCAATCAATTAAAAAAAAAATTAATCGCACATTTTTTCTGAAATTAATTGCGATTGATCCCACCTAACATTAAAGTTTTTAAATATACTTCTATATTGCATTCAATCTTCAAATTAATGTAGAAACGACATAAAGACAGTATATTTGTACGCGTGTTACAAGCACAGTATGACAGCTGACAGGACAGGAAAATTAGTTTTACTGACATCTCATCTGACCACGATTCACTGTTGTTCTACTGAAGCTCCGTCGTCACCTGTACCTGTACTAGCGCCTGGCGCTGAGGCCAAGCTGGAGTGTCCGTCTGAAAAGTATCCTGTTTGATGTGGTCGTAAGTACGTTCTGTATCTAAATAAATGCAATTCTTGTCAAGAAAAAGAGACAGAAGCTGCAGTTGTGAGTGGGGTGGCCAATACTAGCTCCGCCCCTGCATTAATTGCGTTAAATATTTTTAGCATGTAAAACTGAAAAAATGTATCGCATGTGTTAACATACTAATTTTGACAGCACTGGAATTTAGGCATCACAACATTATAATGTACAGTATGAAAAATGGATATTCATTATGAGACTTGCTAAAGATTGTTTAACAGTATTTTAAAATGAACATTGTGAGCATTAGATGACAACAAAGATGATGTACTGTAAATATAAAAATAGAGTAAATGAGCATGTAGGTTTAAATGTACAATTTTAACCAGTGTTATTTTAGTATCAATGAGATACTAATATAGTCTTATTTAATATTCTGAATTAGTTTTTATTTTTGTATTTTCCATTTTCAGTTTAGTTAAATTAGTAGTAATGTTTCCTTTAAATTGTTAATAAATTAGTAATTTTGTTGTTTTTTTGTCATTTTTTTAATGTGTCTACCTAGTTTTTATTACATTTTTATTTAAGTTTTAGTTATTTTAGTACATCAAATTAAACAAAATGGTACTGATAAATGTTGCTTTGTCATCTAGACAAAGATGTGCCCCCCGTCCCACCACCCAAATGATATATATCCAATATCATCTGATAAATTCCAATAAAACTCTAATTAACATAGTACTGAAATATTGTGCATCCCTAGTATCCATATACACTTTGATATTAAATAATATGTTTGTGTTAATATCAACATTATGGCAATTAACACATTTTCCAAGTTATGGAAAAACTAGTTTTTAAAGTTGTGGAAAAAAAATCCACAGCACTAAAATATTCTAGCAACTGTGAATAGCACACTTGCACACTTAGCAAAACTTGGTGTTCAAGGATGACTAAAACATGCCAGCATTACATTTGTTACCTTATTAATTTATTTATTTATTTTGATGAAAGCATAGTTGAAATGAAACACATTCACTTTTATGCTAACTGAAAGCACAACCCTGTTTTAAATCTTCATATTTTAGACATTTCTCATTTAAATGTCAAGAGGTTTTAGGTGCCTTTACTGTAAGTGTGTTTTTAAAATTGGTAAGTTGTCAGAATGTATCCCTGGGGTTAACACTGCTGAAGCTCATGAAAACTGATTGTACTGAATTTAAATGAGGGTTTTCAGCTCCAACTGTGGCAAGAACGCACATGAGAAACATCCCAGGCAGACGTCAGTCATTCCACATCAGATCCAAAAGGTGCGGCTCGAACCAAATCACTTCCTTCATTCAATAAACAAAAGAAAATTTATTCAGAGGTCACAAAGGTGAAAATGTGTGATTAGGAGGGACTTTGTTGCTTGGTACCAGAGGAAAAAGAGCAAAGGAACATTACAGGAATGTAAATTGGGTGTTTAGGCAGTCAGAAAATGTGAATAAAACAAAGAAGGTCTGTCGTCGAGAATGTAAAGAATTTAAATGGGCTTAAGAAATACCAGCCTCACACCACACATTTCGTATTACAGATTCGTATTTTCTCACGCAAAATTGGCACAACTGAATTCGCCCCAAGACTTAAAATGTAAATTCAAGTGATGCTATTTTTATGCATTCGGCCAAAAACACCGAGCAGCTTTATATGGTTGCATGGCTGGTCTGGCTGAATGCATGAAAGAGACGGAAAGCAGAGCAGAACTGATCCCGCCTAACTGCGCTGTTGTGTCTCCGCTTTGTTGAATGCCGGCTTACGTTTGGAGCTCAGCTAGAGTTCATGGCTAGTGCATAGCGATTATGCAGGGTTATAGTTCTCCTCTTGCTGCAGGAAAGAACGAAGGGCTTGCAAACTGCTGAACTTCGCCGCTCTTCAGAGGTTTGTTTCTTTTGTCGGCAAATGGCTCAGACTGAAGATGCCAACGCGCTGTGCAGACACACAGTTGCCAGAGAGCTGCTGTCGAGGTTAGAGTTCAGATGCCTTCAGGCTGGAACTGTGGTTTTACAAGTAAGGTGAGACGTGAGGTTTGAGGACATCAGATGGAAACAGAGACGCCTAGGTCTTCTGGGGGAATGATGTGTGAATGTTGAATGATGCTGAATTTTTGAAACACAAAACTAGACGGTGTGTTGCCTGAAAGCAGTGTAGGTAAGACGTGAGGACACACCTTAGCTTAGAGACACAACTACAGCAAGGGAATCCCAGGATTCTTCTACAAAAAGATACAAATATTTAATTTAAAAATAAACAAATAAATTAAAATACTCAAATTGACATACTAAAAAATATATACATACACAAAAATACATAAAAAGTGTATATAAATATATATATAAAAAAACAAATTACTAAAAATGACAAAATACACAAAATTACTAAAACTTTAACTACAATTAAAATAAAAATGGAAAATATAAAAATAATAATAAAAGCCATAATAATATCTCAATGATACAAAAATAACACTTATTCCTGTGACGGCAAAGCTGTATTTTGCAGGCTTCAGTGTCACGTGATCCTTCACAAATCATTCTAAAATGCTGATTTGGTGCTCAAGAAACATTTATTATTTTTTATATCAACATCGAAAACAGTTGTGCTGTGTAATATTTTTGTGGAAATGCTTATAGAGCATGGTTTGCAATGGCTATGGCTTACAATGGCTATATATTTTTTCAGGATTCTTTCGTAAATCGAAAGTTCTAAAGTATAGCATTTATTTGAAATAGAAATATTTTGTAACATCATAAATGTTTTTACTGTCACTTTTGATCAAATTAATCAACTTTTTTTTTTATCAACTGTAATTTCTTAGTAAAAGTATTAATTTCTTTAAAAAAAACAAAAAAACATACTGACCCAAAACTCTTAAATGGTAGTATACAATGTAT
>NW_015626904.1:0-549 GCF_001515625.1 Sinocyclocheilus rhinocerous
TTTTCATTTATGAAGAATTATAAGCGTGTGTATGATGTGATTTAGGCAATGCATATTTGTTCAAAAACCTGGCAGAGTGATCACAAGATGCTAGGCAAAAGTTTTGTGTTGTTTACAGAAAGGATGCGCGTTCTCATCTTTTTTTCTGTTAATTATCATGTTGCGCTGCATGTCTGTTTTTCTTCAAAGCACCAACTTAGAATGCCTAATGTTGATTTGATTGCTTGTGTTACATGATAAAATAAATAATCTTGCTTACCTGATGTAATAGATTTAATGCGAGTGCAGTTCGGGTCACGACTCGCTGTGATGAGTACGGTTCGGGGCCCAACTCGCGGTCTTTGTCAAACAGTTCTGGTCTGGTACAGAATTAAATTAGTGCTGCTGTCAGATAATGGGTCGGCTGTTCTGTTAAGTACTGCTGGTGCACGTTTACCAAACAGGACCCGTGCAGGCTTTAAACTGCTTTGCGTCTCTCCGTCAGATAACCCCATGTGCGTGATTCGCCATTACAGGTAGGCTATTTCCCTAAACCTCCACACAGCTCCT
>NW_015626905.1:0-569 GCF_001515625.1 Sinocyclocheilus rhinocerous
TCAGTCCTCATCAGAGATATAAATAAGCATGATAATAATAAGCACGGACTTAAAATAGATCAGTAAATTTATTTTATAACATTATTATTGATAACTGTTTGTATTATTTAATATGTATTTTAATTATTATATGTTATATGCAGTGTTGGGAGTAACGTATTACAAAAGTAACGATATTACAGTAGTATATTACTTTTTGCTGTAACGCAGTAATATAACGCATTACTAATACAATTTGGGTAATATTATTATTCGTTACAATCTCAGTAACGCACGTTACAACAACATATTTTAACTCAAAATTAAGTGGTGAATTTATTTACCAACACCGCAAAACAGCACCAGAGAAAAACATCCGCGGGTAAAATAGTTTGTCTATATTCTGTTGCTGGAATTAGATGGTTGATCCTCGGGTAACTTTGTCTTTTCCTGTTGCTGTAATTCGATGGTTGAGATGATTGAGACGGATTCTACATTTGTGAGATGGGCATACTGTGGGGTCGGAGAAGAGAAAGAATGCGGCCGACGAGCAACAAATTAAGTTTAACTAAAAATAACAATCTGTTTTT
>NW_015626906.1:0-1462 GCF_001515625.1 Sinocyclocheilus rhinocerous
CCCCGTTCTAAAACGGCGCTGATGGTTTCACTCAGGTGGTTAACTAAGTCTTTTCATAGCTTCATTCTCTGGTTTTTCCTGATGGCTTCATCCATCAAGCCTCATTTGCCCTTTCCCATGTATGTTTGTTTGTTTGTTTGTTAGACTAGTTTGTGTTAGTGTTTAGTTAATAAAACTCTTGTGCACAAATTACATGAGTTTCTGATTCTGCCTTGCAAATTAATGTCCCTTTTCAATTTTGATCCTTACTACATGCTCTAATGCATTAATACTGTATGAAAGTATTTTCTGTGGCCACGGAAATATCCTTTCCTAGAGTTGATATGAACTTACACTGAAGTGGCGATCATTTAAACATTATTTGCAAGCGGACTCAGTATCCGACTTGTGTGTTTGTCTCATGGGTTTTATTAACATCTTACACATGCATACCAGCTTCTGATAAACTCAGATAAACTATAGCTTGAATGTGCCTTCCTACGAGCAGTAGAAAGTTTTCAATGCTATAATGCATGTTTAAATCGTACGATAAGGAACTAACCTGATATTAGCGAAGACAACCTAATTTATGTTGTTAGTAGAGTGTAAGCCTTGTCTGATGAAGAAATCTCAGATTAGCAGTCCATATAAATGGTACCAGAACAAATTAATCTGTTATTGGGTGAAGAAATCCCCACTTTCAATTTTAAATGCATAAATCTTAAGTCTGATGAATAAATCTCAGATTAGCGGCATGAATTAATCTGCGTGGCGAAGAAATCCCACTGGCAGTGATATTAAAACTGGGCGAAGAAGAAATCTCGCTGCAGTATATTTACTTTTAATAGTGATTTGAGCGATGTTCCTCATCTCCCTAAATTAAGGCCTTGCTGTAACCATCGCGTATCATTGTAGTCATTGAAGTGATGCAATTGAATAGCGAATTAATGGTGTAATTCTAGCCTAGCTAACTAGTAATTCACCATTGTCTGTGAAGTGTAGTCATTGAAGTGATGCAATTGAATAGCGAGTTAGTGTAATTCTAGCCTAGCTAACTAGTAATTTACCATTGTCTGAAAAGTGGATGTGCTGTTTTGATTTGTGAACGAAGTTGTACGCAACACGTCATAACTGACTGTTATGCACCGCATGAGTTTCCCATGCATGTTTACAGCAGCGCAAGTTCTGCTCCACTTGCGCGTGTTGCATCAGTCTCTTAGCAACGTCTGACCCCGGAAGTGGAGAGCAGCCTCTTCCGGTTCAATCTGATAACAGCACACACGTCACAGACCTTTGTGTAAACAAAGAACTGCGTGTAGCCAACGCTAACTCTTTAGCAGCCATACAGGCATTTAAGCTAAGCCCTTTACCTCAATTGTTAGCTGTGAGCATTTGACTAACTGACACTGTGTGAGTGTAAAGTGGAAAGTTTGAACCTCTCCTCCTCTCTCTCTCCCCCTCACTCTTGGTTTCACTTCCTGTT
>NW_015626907.1:0-806 GCF_001515625.1 Sinocyclocheilus rhinocerous
GTCAACAATAACTCTAGAGAAATGGTGTTGGTGAATACAGGTGCATGTGTCAGTACTCACCATATTCAGTCATTTCCTTCCCAAATCCCAAAGATGATGGTACAGCTGATTTGCTCATTCTAGGTGCTATAAAAATATGTATTTGTGAAAAATGATAACTGTTGACTTGAAGAGTCTTTTGAGAGATCAACATCAATGCTGTACCACACATAACTGCATTGAATAGAGACATACCAATGAAAATGTGCAACTTTTCAGCTCTCTGTCTTTTCTGTTTGTGCACAAGAAGGCCATGTTCATTCCTCATTCATCAGGACTGGTTTGACCGGCTTGCTGTGACTGATTTTCTTTGCGTTTTTGGTCTTCAGCTGTAAAACAAGAAAATATTTATTGACCCCATGTTTAATTATTATTGTTGTTTAAACATATAAATTAAAACAGATATAATTATATACTTCAAGCTCAAGTTCCCTGGTAACTCTAGCAGACTCCTGAGTTCATCTGTATACATCAGATTCAGAGTCTGAGAAAAGGCCATCATGCAAACTCTCAGTTTCTACCTTACAACAGAGCATAAAAGAATGTGTAAGTGAGTGAGGGAGTAAAGGAATAAGATGAAGAGAAATAGGCAGAATTTTGTGTGTAATTTTAACAGAATGAAAGGAACATTTAAGAGTTAACATTTAATGACACAGAGGAACATTATCGTTGGAATCTCATTCAGAACAATTTTTTTTCAGCTGATAAACAATAAAAACATTGACAGCCAATCAGAATCCACCAGACTTTAAAGAGCTTGAGCATTT
>NW_015626907.1:1436-1651 GCF_001515625.1 Sinocyclocheilus rhinocerous
TTGCAGTGAAGTCTCTGCAGTAAAGTTCAGTCAAAGTGCTCAGATCAACACATACGTACCATTGGAAGTGTTTGCCTTTGCAGCTTTTGGTCTTCTCCATAAACGCACAATATGGTCAAATTCAAATCCCATGACAGGCCTTCCTTTGGTCTTCCATTTCAGCTGAAATTAAGAGAAACATATACATGTTGAGACTGTGTGTTAAAAATGATCTG
>NW_015626908.1:0-1234 GCF_001515625.1 Sinocyclocheilus rhinocerous
GTGAGTGATTTTTCTCTTTGTGTTTTGTTGTTTTATTAACATTAGAGGGATAGTTCACCCAAAAATTACAATTCTGTCATCATTTACTCATTCTCAAGTTGTTTTAAACCTCAATGAGTTCCTTGCTTCTGTTGAACATAAAAGTTATTTTGAAGAATGTGGGTAACCAAACCAGCAACTGTTTGGTTACCCACATTCTTCAAAATATCTTCTTTTGTGTTCAGCACAAGAAAGAAATTAATACAGGTTTGGGACAACATGTGAGTGAGTAAATAATGACAGAACTGTCCCTTTAATGACAATCGGCTGCATGTTTAGTACTGTCGCTTTAAGAGCTGCACGCATCTAATATACAGATACGCATCCGTTTCTCTCAACTGTTTACTTTCACTTGAGACATAACCAACCGAGTCAATATGTAAACCTTGTGTGTTTTTAACAGTATTAGTGCAATCAGACGCAAAAGTTAACTAAGTTCAGTAATCAGGCGCTGTTTGACAGGTTTTTTGGTGTGCGCTCTTCGAATGTACGCGCTCAGAAACCGGCACCAGAACTGCAGCTGATAGAATGTGTGCTGTAGCACGATACTATGATATTTCTTCAAAAGCAGATCGTGGAGACATTTTAAACGTCCATGATCAAAAATCGTCATATCGCACACCCCTACGGTTCATATTAAAGCAGGGGTCTCAAACTGAAATTGGCTGGGGGCCATTGCTGTGACTGACAACTCATAGGAGGGCCATTTTAACATTCAAGCACAACAAGAAAGCGTAACATTTCTGGAAATTTATTTTAATTGCTGAGATGTAAGCTCACATTTCTTTTAAATTACATTACTAACATATTTTTGTTATACTTGACAAATAATGTAAACAACGGTGTCTCTGTGTTATTTTATATAACTTTTTAATTTTAAGTTGCCTACTTTATTTTAACTTGAGTAACTTATCAAAACCGTGCTGCACTAACAACTTTGCACTGAACAAATGCAATCCCTGAATACATTTGCAAACTATTGTATTTGTTGCCAGACACTTGGCAGCGCTTCTGCTCACACAACTGAGCCACGTTTGCCCTGATGGAGGTCACAGCGCTTCTGCACAACTGAGCCACGTTTGCCCCGATGGAGGTCACAGTTGAAACCCTGAGCACAGCTTCAAGATGAGCATCACTAAGCCTGGACCTAAACTTGCATTTATTGAAATTCATAGTTAAGAAAAGTTTCTCACAC
>NW_015626909.1:0-2112 GCF_001515625.1 Sinocyclocheilus rhinocerous
CTGCGGTGATACAAGAGACATGCGGCGACTTCCAAACAGAAGTGAGCATCCCTATGCCCTACTCCCATGTGTTCTTTGAAGGGTGCAGGGCATTACTGTCTCGTATAAGCGTTTGAAACTCCCTTAGCGAAGGGAATGACTGACCAAATGTTACCTTGACAACGCTGCGCGTGCGTGCAGCATTCAGTACTCCATCAGTTGTTGCAAATAAATATTTATTATTATTATTATTTTATTCAAATATTGTCTAATTGTCTTATTTACTATTAAACGTTTTCAAACTAAACTTGCTTGCACTACCGTCTTAAATCATATTTCTATCACTGACGAAAAATATGTTGTCTTACATTAAAATTGAAAAATTCAATTAGCCTATTCTATTTATGTTTGTATGTGAACTCGAAATCAACCCCAACTTTGCTTTAAAAAGCATCACAAGATCTCCTAACCGAAGATCACATGATATCTAACGGAAATCACATTGTGTGTATATATATGTATATATACACAAGTGATTTATTATTATTATTATTATTATTAGGGCTTCATGTTAATGTTAATTTAATGTTTATGCTAAAAAAAAGTGCATATAGCTGCTAATTGTATTTGTTGTTTGTTGATTTTCAAATATAAAACTTATTGAAATGTTTTCAGTGTGTGTATCAGTTCTTTTTGAACGTTTTCATCTAATTTGAACAAAACCGTGATAATATTGATAATCGTGATAACTTTGGTCACGATAACCGTGATATGAAATTTTCATATCGTTACATCCCTAATCGGTGCTCTACACTCGCAGCTCATGGACGTGAAATGCTGAATTTTGTGCTGAATTTGAACCACTGAATTTGTGGAAGCGAATTTGTAAAGTGAAATAAAATGAACCGAAATTTGCCAGTCGAGTATTATACATTGTATTTTTAAACAGATTGTATATTTGGAAAGTGAATTCTGGAAGGTGAATATTAATTATATTGAATTTTTAATTATGAAAATGTGTATGAAATATTTTGAATTGAAATATTTACAGCTTAAATAACTGTTAAATTTCATGACCTAAAAATGCAAGCCCTGAAAATTCAAGGCATTATGCCAGTCGAATATTATAAATAAAGATTGAATATTTGGGAAGTGAATTCTGGAAGGTGAATATGAACTATATAGAATTTTTAATTATGAAAATGTGTGTGAAATATTTTGAATTGAAATATTCACAGCTTAAATAACTGTTCAATTTCATGACCTAAAAATGCAAGCCCTGAAAATTCAAGGCATTAGAATGCAAGCACTGTTAATTCAATGCATTCTTTTTTTCAGTTAGTGCAATTCAACATGCTTTTTTGTTTCAAAGACATTTGTCATTAATTTTCTTCCATGTATGTGTGTGTGTATTTTTTTTTTAATGTCAGGCCTCAATACATCATATTGTTAGACACTTGATCGATGTATCTATCCATATCGATGGATCCTTACACCCTTACTAAATTTGTCCAAAAATAACTTTGCAGTTATTTTAATGTACATTGATACATTGCAATTGCAGTTTGAACTGTGATCTACATTGATACATTGCAATTGCAGTTTGAACTTTGATCTGTCATGCCACGTTAATGCCACAAAATTCACATTTACTTTGTTACTTTGAAAACTTTTGTGTCTGCAGTGTGTGTATAGAGTGCCCAATAATGGTAAAAAAAAATTAGCCACTCCTTTTATTTAAAATAATAGAAGGATCTGTGAAGGGTGTCAGATTTTAAAAATTACTTAAGTGGATTTATGTGCAATTAACTTACTCTGGGCTCTTCCTTGGTGGTCCCCTGAGGGTCTCAGGACAGCGAAGGTGTGCTCTATGGATTGAACACAAAATTTTGTTCAGTTTTTAAGATTTATTTAAATGCTGTGAATGTTTCAGATTTCCTTTATCCCTGATTATGCTCTTTTACCTTGTGTGTTAGGTTGATCAACACACCAGCCGTCTCCGTGATGGTCTGGCTGAGACACGCGCAGTGGAGCTGAGAAAGGTGGAGTAGGTAAGTTGCACTTATAATTTGTGTAATTGTGAGATTCATGTTCCTCCATTGACAGGGCATTTCCCCATAACTTGCATTCTTC
>NW_015626910.1:0-209 GCF_001515625.1 Sinocyclocheilus rhinocerous
GGCTTCTCCTTTGTATGAACTCTCAGGTGCTGCTTCAGGCCTGAAACCCACAAAAATGTTTTCCCGTATTGATCACATGTGTACAGTTTCTCTCCAGTGTGGATGTTCATGTGTTTCTTAAGGTTTGATGATTGTGAGAAACTCTTCCCGCACTGATCACATGCGTATGGTTTCTCTCCAGTATGAACTCTCATGTGAACCTCAAGATG
>NW_015626910.1:338-717 GCF_001515625.1 Sinocyclocheilus rhinocerous
AACTCAAAGGTTTTTTTCCAGTTCTGAAGTGATTTTTCCCCTCAACTTCACTCAATTCTTCAGTCTCCTCACTTTCTTCAGTCAACTCTGAAATAAAAGTAAAAATGGTTTATTTTCATTAACTCATAAAAAAAAAGAAATGTGAAAAGACATAAACATGAACCTTGATGTAACAGCAGAAAGTAGACAATTGCTATACATTTTGATAATTTTGATGCAGTTTTGTAAATACATCTAGTACATTTTATATATATATCTCTGAAACTTTTTCATTCATCAATGAATGAGGTACATTGATCTTCAAATTATGATTTTTAAAAGATTATAGGCACAAATCCCATGTTTCTATAGGAAGAACTATTAAACATGTTTGGTCAAC
>NW_015626910.1:1067-1868 GCF_001515625.1 Sinocyclocheilus rhinocerous
GGGTAATTAGCTATTGAGCAATGCGAAAACTGCTGATACTACTGCGGGACCTTATATATGAATGCTTAGATAGGTGTCGTATTCCCATCGGTTGATGGGGATCAGCTGAGAGTCAGCTGATGCGAGCTTGACTAACGTGACCTGCCAGAACTAACGCTACGCTTGATTTATCTAACGTAAATAATTTTGTTGAAAAAAGTACCCAGTTTAAAGAAAGTGTCTCTTGTTATTTGATTATTTAGCTATATTACTGCAGAGCTCTACAGAATTGTTCAATTACAACACAAACACTCTAAAGCTACTTGAAACTTTATAACCATCATCATTATTAATGAAGAAGAATAAACACCAACCTGTTAGTTCTTCAGTATCTTCAGTGTGTTTGATTCTGCAGGGTTCTGGATCTCTCATCTTCTCTCTGTCCTCTTTAATAAACTCAGTCTTTGCAGATTTCAGATCTTCCTGATGATTTGATGCTGGTCTTCACTTGTGAACTGCTGGAGATATTCCAGCATTTATTGCTGAATTTCTGTGTGGGAGGAGGAACATATCTGTCGAAATAAACCATATATCAGTTACTGAGTTTGTTCTTATATGCTCTTTGAGAAAGAAAAAAAAAGGAAAGGGAAAATTGTATCTGAGTACAACAGCTTGTCACTGGAACTGTATCAAGCAGACAACTTTGTACCTAAAGGGTGCATGCTAGTACCATAAAAGTATATTACTGCCTAAGGGTACACGTCACTACTCTAACATACTAATAGGCACCCTAGATTGCCCCAGTGACAAGCTGTTGTACCC
>NW_015626910.1:2204-5435 GCF_001515625.1 Sinocyclocheilus rhinocerous
GCATTTGCTTAAAGAGGTTTTGTGTTTGATTAGAAATAAAAGCAGAAGCTGCAGATGTTTTGTGGTGTATCTTTGTAAATCTACACGATCACTAAAACTGATGGAGATTAAGCTCATTCTTTTGTCTCTATACATAAAGAGACATTTGTGTAGATGGACGAACACAATCGCCTGAGTTTGTAAATGTGGACAATTACATTTGCATTAAGCACCCAGTATGTGTTTGTCTGTCATTTAAATTAATAGCTTACATTTACTAAATGAGCCTTTTTAATGGAAGTAAAGTCCGTCCTTAATACAATTCTCAATTAAAATAAAATATTAAATTAGAAAAAAAGATTGCTGTTCAATTTAGTTTAATATATTTGTGTCAGAGATGGTGAAGTCGAGAGAGATCACAGATCAAAGAACAGTATAATGTGTAACTATTGATCAGCTACGCCTCCCAGAATCCACCAAAACAAACTAAAGACAAATACTATTATACTTTTGTAGCTAACCAAATAAACACACTTCATACTTTTACTACTAAAAATAGAGACAACAAATCAACGAATATCTGCTCAGAAGAAACACGTAACAAAAGCAAACTAAATCATTTTTCTGTCCAACTTCTAAAAGAAAAAGTGCTGTTTTGGGGGATTTATTAAGTATCAGTTATTTGATGCTTCAGCTATATTATTGCAGAGCTCTAAAGATTGTTTCCTATGACAGCAAATCTAAATCTGCTTGAAGCTTTATAACCATCAGCACTATTAATAAAGAAAGAGAAATAAACACCAACCTGTTTGTTCTTCAGTATCTTCAGTGTGTTCTCTCTGTCCTCTTTAATAAACTCAGTCTTTGCAGATTTCAGCTCTTCCTGATGCTTTGATGCTCGTCTTCACTTGTGAACTGATGGAGATATTCCAGCTTTTACTGCTGAACTACTGTGGGCGGAGCTTCACTGATAATGCGATTACCGATTACTGGTTCACTGATGATGCGATTCTTGTGGGAGGAGCTTCACTGAAGAATCTATCTCAGGTGTTTCAGGTGTTTCTTTATTTCTACTCTTCTGACTAATTTGTTTCTTTACATTGTTAAAATATACTGGAACAGAAACTGCTAAATACTTTACCTATAATGAGCCACGTGAGACATTTTAAAGCTATGTTAATATAGATAAATATGAGTAAAGTTTGACAATGGAAGCAATACATATTCCTTGTGCCGCTTTATTTGAAAAGGTTTATGATGTTTGTCTTCTTTAGTAAAAACTTCCAGCTCACTCCCCACGAACTCATCAAAAGACCTCCGGTGTCTACCGCATCAAGACTCTTCTTCAGCAAACGAAAACCAATGCAAGTAACCGCTTAAAATTATTTAGATGCTTGTTTAAGTTTCAGCCCCTTTTTAAGGTGATTTTTGATTCTTTGATGATTTTCAAAGGTTGTGGTTAAGTGATGTAAAATACTGCCATTCTTTTCTATTCTCTCTCTTTTCCTTACTTTGTTTCATTCTGTATGTGTTTTGCTTAGTTAGTTATATGTTAGATATAGTTTCATTTATTAAATCCCTTATATTCACAACTGATTGTCTCTGTTTGCTGCTCACAATTCGAAGTCAATGAATGTGTGAACCCTTGCTACATTTTGCTAAATTACTGCTAGCACTGCACAAAGAAGGACAGATTATTCTTCCTTGGCCAGGAAAATAATCTTTCTCTGAATTGATAAATGATTATTTTGTCTGCTCGGTGGACGGACAGATCAAGTAATGGTAATATTGATTCTGCTACAGTTACTTCAAAGATCTAATCTAAATATTTATTATGAATCATAACCAGTTATAATTCGTCATAAATATTTCCCTTTTGAGCTTGAAAAATTACTACAGTTTTATCAGTAACTGTAAATCAGATTTTGCTTAAATTATGCTTAATTTACAACCCCGTTAGCCATTCTGGGAAAGTTCATTTACTTGATAGCTTTTTCAGTTTCACAATGCTTTAACAGGGTAACAGGGTTGCAGAAAATGTTAATCATATATAGTTAAGTGTAAAATAAAAAAGCTACAATAATATTTAGTTTGACCTGATGTTGATAATCAATGTGAACGTTTCTCAAGCCTCCCTTTACTGAACATTTGTTTTACTATTTACAATAGTTTCATTATTTCATCTCACAGCTCTTAAAGGCTTAGTTCACCCAAAAATGTAAATTAGCCCATGAGCTACTCACCCTCAAGGCATCCTAGGTGTATATGACTTTCTTCTTTCAGACGAATCCAGTCAGAGTTATATTAAAAATGGTCTTTGATCGTCCAAGCTGTTTAATGGCAGTCAGTGGGTGTTGCAGTGTATCAGTCCAAAAGAAGTAAAATAAAGCGTATTCAAGTGCTCATATATATATAAGAAGAAAGTCGTATACACCTAGGATGCCTTGAGGGTGAGTAGCTCATGGGATAATTTACATTTTTGGGTGAACTAAGCCTTTAAGAGCTGTGAGATGAAATAATGAAACTATTGTAAATAGTAAAACAAATGTTCAGTAAAGGGAGGCTTGAGAAACGTTCACATTGATTATCAACATCAGGTCAAACGAAATATTATTGTAGCTTTTTTATTTTACACTTAACTATATATGATTAACATTTTCTGCAACCCTGTTACCCTGTTAAAGCATTGTGAAACTGAAAAATGATTATCAACATCAGGTCAAACTAAATATTATTGTAGCTTTTTTATTTTACACTTAACTATATATGATTAACATTTTCTGCAACCCTGTTACCCTGTTAAAGCATTGTGAAACTGAAAAAGCTATCAAGTAAATGAACTTTCCCAGAATGGCTAACGGGGTTGTAAATTAAGCATAATTTAAGCAAAATCTGATTTACAGTTACTGATAAAACTGTAGTAATTTTTCAAGCTCAAAAGGGAAATATTTATGACGAATTATAACTGGTTATGATTCATAATAAATATTTAGATTAGATCTTTGAATTAACTGTAGCAGAATCAATATTACCATTACTTGATCTGTCCGTCCACCGAGCAGACAAAATAATCATTTATCAATTCAAAGAAAGATTATTTTCCTGGCCAAGGAAGAAATCATTTATCCTGAGAAAGATTATTTTCCTGGCCAAGGAAGAATAATTTTTTCTTATTTATGCAGTGCTAGCAGTAATTTAACAAATGTTGCAAGGGTTGGAACATTCATTGACTTGAATTGTGAGCAGCAACAG
>NW_015626911.1:0-878 GCF_001515625.1 Sinocyclocheilus rhinocerous
TTTAAAGAGATCACATAAGTGCAAATAAAATGTCCAAATAAGGAGTGTAGGCCTACACAAATAATACCTGAAAACAAATAGTTACAACAGATTTAGACCTCAAGGATACACAATCTTGCAATTATGCAGGGAGAAACAATGAGTACAACAGTCCTGGTTGATTTTCAGTCGCTGGAAATATTCAGATGTATGGTTAACTGTGAACTTTGGGCGTTGAGCTGTAGTCTCGGGTCCACTGATGCACAATATCCGATGAGAATAAATGCAAAGGTCCACAAAATGTCTATGAATGTTTGTTACTGCAAACGGATCTTGTTCGTGTGGTGTGTATAATTCTTGAGTGTGGTTCTACAATACACAAATGAAACGAATTAGTAACAGAAAGTACAAAATGTGCAATTAATGATAACGGCTCAAAGGAAATTGCTGAGTCACAGACAGCTCCGTAATGGCGATCGTACTTGTCACAATTAGCACAATATTTCACATAATAAACAATCATACTTTAGTATGAAACAAAATATAACTTAACAGCATATCAACGAAAACAATATGAACAGTTGAAATAACACTCACGGTCTTCAATGACGCACATTCAAAATCCTCGCGAGGCAAACTTCGGCGAGAGATTATTAACGGGAACGCACCATCAGCCGTCGATCAAGATCACAAATATTCTCCCTACAGTTCACAACGTGAAATCGCTGCAGGTTGACATCTTATTTCGGATTAATTCACGACTTTCATATGCGGCAGCGGGACCTCCTGATTCTCTCCGTCACGACCGAACTTCAGCCATCTCAACCTCCTGATTCTCTCAGTCAAGGCTGAATTTCAGCCATCTCACTTCCGATGCTCTCGCGCAATCTCTGAATAAA
>NW_015626912.1:0-5894 GCF_001515625.1 Sinocyclocheilus rhinocerous
GGATAGAGAGATACCTAAACCTGGAAGAGAATCTGACCAAGATCGTAAGAAACATGTTAAAAAATGGTTGGAATCCTTAAAAAGAGGCATAAAGCTAAGGAAAAAGACTGAGAG
This sequence comes from Sinocyclocheilus rhinocerous, assembly GCF_001515625.1. Taxonomy (NCBI): domain Eukaryota; kingdom Metazoa; phylum Chordata; class Actinopteri; order Cypriniformes; family Cyprinidae; genus Sinocyclocheilus; species Sinocyclocheilus rhinocerous. The sequence goes on from NW_015626912.1 coordinate 115, forward strand.
GACAGAAGAATGTAAAACAAAAGAAGCAGCAGGTGGAGAAGAGAATGAAGAAAAGATAAAAGATAGAGTCACAGACCAACAGAGCAGTGAGGATTTACCTAAAACCTCTGAAGATGAGAGAAACGCAGAGAAAGAACAACTAAATCAGCATTATAAAGAAATGGAAGAATGCAGGCAGAAGATGGACGAGGCCATGAGGAGATACAAAGAGACGGCTGATATGTATGCTGCAGAACGCATGAGAATTGAAGTCAGAAATGTTCAGATCATTGACAGCTGGGAGAAGTGGGTGTGCTTCTGTAGTGAATCCATGCGTTTTTGTAAGAAACATATCTATATTTCAAACACAATAAATACTTTTCTCTCACTTCCGTCATCTTTCATAGGCAGGAGGCGTTCCGGTGGAAGGCGTATGACGTATGCGCAGCGCGCGTGCCTCTGAGATATGCCAGTTTCGCGAGTTTGTTTATAGGAGCAAAGGAAGCAAAGTTTCCTTACTTTAGTTACTTTAGTATATACCTCTTGGTTTATATCGATATCTTCCGACATTTTTCTTTGTAAATCCTCGGTTTGTACTTCCAATTCATGACCAGCATTCGTCACTAATCACGCAAAGCCGACGTGCTACGTCATCCGCCGGCACGGCTTCCGCGTACCACAGTTAGATGAAGTGAGAGAGAAGTGTTTATTACGTTTGAAATATGGATATTTTTCTTACAAACACACATCGATTCGCTACAGGGGGCCTTTATTCATCCCCCGGAGCCGTGTGAGACACATTTTATTATGGATGCGCGCGCTTTATTTGACGACTTGTGGACTGTTCAACTACAACACACGCTGACTGCAATGATAGAGCTTGGAATAGCCAGGACAATTTTTTATATAACTCCAACTGGATTCGTCTGAAAGAAGAAAGTCATATACTCCTAGGATGCCTCGAGGGTGAGTAAAACACAAACTAATTTTCATTTTTGGGTGAACTAACCCTAATGCTGGCATACAGAACTTTACATCAACTTCAGGAAGCCTGCAGTCTGTGAATCACAGAAAGGCACAGGATCACTTTCCAGAACCTTCTTGTTCACTGTTCCTTGCTGGTGAAATGATCTACTTAACCCTATCTGGACAGCCGAATCCCTGACAATATTCAAGAAGAAGCTGAAAACCCATATCTTCCGTGAGAACTTAACTGCCACCTATTGAAAAAATCCCCCATCTCACTCTATTCTTTCACTATTCCTACATATATCCCTCCCTTTAAGCTCTTCTGGTGTTTATTGCCTCTTTTTGATGAATCTCTAGTTGTATTCCCAATTAAGTTGCTTTGGATAAAAGTGTCTGCTAAATAAATAAATGTTAATGTTAAATAATAATAATAAAAAAATGCTAAGTCTGGTTTATTGCATTAAGATTGATATTGGAGACTAAAGGAGAAAACAGGACAGGTTCTGAAATAAACGTTCCAAATGAGCCAGGTGTGAAAGCACTCTCAGCCTCAGGGACCTGTGCCTCACTGAGATATAAGCGATAAAGACAAATCAAGATATTTCTAATATGAAAAATGTGGAGTAGGATTTACTTGAAAAAAGCTTGGAAACAATTTTCACTCGGAAAAGGCGCTTAGCATGGCTTTATGTAGTGATATTAAAAGAGCAACTTAAGTATACCTGTATAAGCACATGTGCCCAGAATATGAGCAGGGTACGCGTTTTCAATAGCAAAACATTTCCAATTACAATAAGGCTTAATTTGTTAACATGAATTAACAATGAAAAGTATTTTATGTTGCAACAGCATGGCAGATCCAATGAGCAATATTTTCTTAGAGCTTTCATTAATCGTAGTTAATGTTAATTTAAACATATTACTAATACGAAAAAAGCAAGTTATTAATGTTAGGTAATGCATTAAATTATGTTAACAAATGAGAACTTATTGTAAAGTGTTGCCGCCTAATTGCAGAGATTTACTTTGTACAGTTATGATTTAGGCTTTTGTGTTAATTTTACTTAGTTGAGTCTAGTTGGACATCAGTTAAGTGATTTTTCTGGCAGCAGTACAAGCAATTCTGGTCCAGCTTTTCTAGAACATGAAATGACCCACATGCCAACCAACTAATGTGAATGCTAATGACGATGATTGTATCATTTCATTGTGTCAAGACCTGAGATGGTCTCTAATCCAGGTAAAATTTCACATTCTACCTATAATACAAGCTAGTAATTTTTTCACTTAGTTCGATCTATCATAGTGAAATATATAATATTATTATTGTAGTTTTACTTTCACACTTTCATTTTTTTTTCAAACAGGAAACAACTTTTACTATATTTCATGCTGACTGACATAAATACTGTACATATGGCACATGAGACACATTGCAGCATATTTGCTAGTGTGAAAACTACTGTAACCTGTTTTGAATAATTCATCACAAAACACTAATGGACATCAACTTTACATCCGATTGTGTGACATCAGTGGTTCAACTGTAAAGTTACGAAGCTACAAGAATACTTTTTTTTTGCGCAAAGAAAACAAAAATAACGACTTTATTCCACATTTTCGTCTCTACTGCGTCACTTGTGGACGAGCGTTCACGACAGTATCATGACGCGAGCATGTGGCGGCGCCGGCGCTGCCCCAGATCATGCGTAATGACGTCATCACGCCAGAACTGGGTCAGCGCCGGCGCCACCACACGCTCGCGTCATGATACTGTCGTGAACGCACAAAAATGTGGAATAAAGTCGTTATTTTTATTTTCTTTGCACAAAAAAAAAGTATTCTCGTAGCTTTGTAACTTTACAGTTGAACCACTGATGTCACACGGACTACTTTGTCGATCATCTTGGTACTTTTCTGGACCTTAAACGTGGTAGTTACCTTGCTGTCTATGGGAGGGTCAGAGAGCCCTCAGATTTAATCAAAAATATCTTAAATTGTTCTCCGAAGATGAACGAAGGTCTCATTTTTGGGTGAACTAACCCTTTAACCGGAAAAATGAGAGGCAGGGTCTATGTTTCTACATAAATGAACATTGGTGTTCAGATGTAACAATGCTGAAAAAGATATGCTGTCCTAATTTAGAGGCACTCTTCATAAACTGTAAACCCCTGATAGCACACGTACATCACGGAGACTTTTTTTTGTCGTCTGCATTTACATCTGCAAGACATTTTCAGGGCTTAAAGTTCTCCGGCACCGTGCCGGATATCCGGCGTGCAGCGTTTGGCTGCGGAAAAAAAAAAATCCTACATTTAAAAAAAAATTGCTGATATCACATTCGAGTCCATGAGTTAGCCTACCAGAGCAGCACAGCTTTCACTCTCAACCAAACTAACATTTCTAGCCAATCAGAATTTTTTGCTCTTATAAACATGAGACGCGCATATCCAATTGCGATGCGCAATGGACAAAGATGTCCATCTAGCGCATATTTACATAGAAAAACTAATTAAAGGGGTCCTATTATGCTTTTAGCAGTGGAGCTTTGTAAACAGCTCAGTGTAATCATGTAATCTCCATAAGAACCATATGATTGTCAGAACAAATTTACCTGGATTTTTGAAAAGGTCCTGTTCACACATGAACTCTAAAAGGTAATTTACCGGTAATTTACCAGTGAAGACTGTATGTGTGAAAGGGGCTAAACTCTTCCTCTGCATATGCGGCGAGTTTGAGTTAAAAGTGCATTATCTCACTAGATTTGTAACGTAAATCATTTATAAACATATGCCAACACAGGAGAATACATCAACCTATGTCGACTGTATGTGTGAAAGGGGCTAAACTCTTCCTCTGCATATGCTGTGAATTTGAATTGCTTAACGTTCGTCTGGGAAAACTACAATGGCATTTTAGAGCCACGTTAAAAAAATAATTTAAAATCTAAGATTATGAGATTAAAGTCATAATATTTCAAGAATAAAGTCGAAATTACGAGAATAAAGTCAAAATGTTTTGAGAATAAAGTCGAAATATTACGAGAATAAAGTAAAAATGTTTCGAGAATAAAGATTAAAGTTATAATATTTTGAGAGTATATTCTAGCCTTTTACACTTGCAAATGGCCCGGATTGTGAGCACCGGAAGATATTCCAAAATCTCAGCTTTCAAAATCTGTCAGTTTTATAGCGAAATACAAAAAATATTACAATAATGTGTTTTTTTCACGCTCTTTAATGTGGCGTGACAGATCGCTGTATTCCCTTCAGTTTGCGCCATGTGAGTCTTTCCGATTACAATAATGAGACATTATTTTCATTATCAATTAAGCTATACTGTTTTATCATGCCTTCTGATATTCCTTCACTTTTATATCTTGCTATAAACTTGAAATAAAGAGGAACAACACATTTATAATTTGTATTTCGTGATAAAACTGACAGAATTAGAAAGCTGAGCTGTGCTATATTAAAAGCAACAAAGCAAAAAATTATTGCGATTACTGGGTGGCTGGCGTGCTACAAATAATGAATGGAAGACGTTAAATATTATGTCCATTTATGTACTGTATTATACCATGAATAAAACAGCTTGTAAATAGTCACTTACATGTTATAGCCTATAGGCTACCTCAGAAAAGAAAACAATATAACTTATGTTAACGAGTTGGAGCACACTTCAACTTTTAGACTACATGTGAGGAATAAAAGTTTGGACGTTTGAATAAACGTTCACAGACGTTTTTGCGGAGTAGGTGGTGGAATTTTCACAAATTTGTAATTTTGGAATTTTCACAAAGAAAACAGTATAATCTAATGAATTGGTTCACATAAATACAGAGATCTGATCATTAAAAAGCTTGAAAACACATTATTGTAACGTAAGTGTATAAAAGGCTCCTGGAGAAATGAAGTCTTTTATTGAGGGACTCCTATTTTGATAGTTTGTTGTTTTGTAGTTTACACTGGCATATACGGACATGTAACGATTCACGTGTGATTGTTCGATAGATAAACAAGATATGCTATGCAATTTCTGCTAAATACAGAGTTAGATGTTACAGTTTACATAGTAATCGGTCTGTAATCAGTCATGTTTTGATACTGTGGAAGGATTAACCAGTATTACTGCCTTTTTGATGTTATTTGGGAATTAATGCACGGTTTGTTAATGCACCTGGATTTATTAATATATATTAATACTGAAATAATTTTATGGGACCAGACCAATGGTTATATCGTCTCCAATTGCATCCTCTGCATACTGAAACTTCAGCTGTTGTTTAGATTATATTGAAAATGTTAGTATTCTTGATTAGGAAGTGCCTGATTTATGTGTGAACATGTACCTGTTTACTTATACTGTTATGTTTTGTTATTTTTAGACTAATATTCAATACACTTTGGAAAGAAGCTCCAGTCTGTTTTGATAATGTGGAAGGATTAACCAGTATTACTGCCTTTCTGATGTTATTTGGGAATTAATGCACGGTTTGTTAATGCACCTGTATTTATTAATATATTAATACTGAAATAATTTTATGGGACCAGACCAATAGTTATATTGTCTCCAACTGCATCCACTGCATACTGAAAACTGCAGCTGTTATTTAGATTATACTGAAAATGTTAGTATTCTTGATTAGGAAGTGCCTGATTTATTTGTGAACATGTACCTGTTATGTCACTGACAGCTGTCAAGACGTCCTTTGGAGCAACTCCCATGGCTATGGTAGAGTTGGTACTTAGTGCTTGCCGTGGTTTTCTGGCATGCACTCCCCTCAACATGGTGGCGTGGGTATACCGTTCCCCATAGCGACTCCTAGAGGA
>NW_015626913.1:0-222 GCF_001515625.1 Sinocyclocheilus rhinocerous
GGTGCCCAAGGCGGAACCGGGGTTTTAAACCACTCAGAAAGAACATGAAGTAGCTCTTACCATACATGATTCTAGAAAAGAACGCAGAGTACTAGCGTGCGAACTTACCACAGTGTGGATTTTTAGAACGTGTACAAAGACTTCACGTGCACACTTACCATAACATGGATTTTAAACAATACCGTTCTAAGGGGTTCTCGTGGCACTCTGAAAGAGCAGCCC
>NW_015626913.1:296-529 GCF_001515625.1 Sinocyclocheilus rhinocerous
GAAGTCATCAACTCGATCTTAAGGCTTATAATGCTGGAGTGGCTAGCAGTAAATCTGTAGCTGAGGGAGCAAACATCCAGCTCTCAATCGAGAGGGAGCTCGACCTACAGCATGTTCCAAAGGTGGAACAGCTAGAAGTTACTTAGTTGAGGGAGCAACACCCCTAGTTCTCAAACGAGAGGAGGCTGGACCTGCAGCATGTTCCAAAGCTGGAACAGCAAGCAATAATTTAC
>NW_015626914.1:0-1339 GCF_001515625.1 Sinocyclocheilus rhinocerous
GGAATTTGTACTTTGCATTTCACCCATACAAGTGCACACACACACACAGTGAACAAATAAACACCCACACACACACACCCAGTGAACAAACACACACACACACACCTGGAGCAGTGGGCAGCAAGGGTGGTTGTCATTCACTCGCCCCACCTACAACTCAAACTCGTAATGAGACTCGAACCCATGATCTTTGGGTTACAAGTCTGACATTCTAACCATTAGGCCACGACTGCAAATGCTCAAATAAAAGAACATTACCACTGAAACATATCAAACACAGACCACACTATTCTTTATAGAAGACAGATTTATTACTTTTCTGTGAGTATGTTATTCATGAAAATGATGTTTGTAAACCAATTTCCAATAATTGAAACATGAGATCTTAACAGTATTATAATTTTAGCACAAATTATATACTGCCAATTTGAATAAAGTTAATCTGGGAAAATGTAAGTCACATTTCATTAATGTTTAGAAGAAATAATTTTAACCATTTTAAAGAAAGATTTGACCATTCAGACTGTCAAACTCCACCAACAATGTAATCCTTCACAGTCACAGTCCTTTAATGAAGTTCACTTTAACCAAATAAAGCTGAAGTTTGATTTATTGGCTTTATGTTCTGGGGAGAAGCTGAAGTTTGATTTATTGCCTTTATGTTCTGGGGAGAAACCGAGAGGGAATAAGATGAATACACTGACAGAAAGATTCAGTTTCAGGTAATACATTAAATAGTTCAATCTTTCTGCAGCCACAAATTTAATTTAGTTCTACACAATCTCTGTGAGTTAGAAATAAGCTTTGGGCTTTTGACAGATCTGCAGTTCATCTCTTCAATTCATTTCGAGAACAGGACTTTTATTCTGCTCTGGCGGTGTGACGTCATAAGGCTGCGCCACGCTCCCGCGTCTGTGATTCGGTGAAGAAAGGTGTGTGATTTTAATCATTTAATGTGTTTAAATCAATACAACTATTTCAGAGAGATGTATATGAAACTTTGAAATGAATTATTACCGAATGTATCACTATAATGCTTTATTTAGTGTTATTAATGAAGGGTATTATGTGCTTGTAAAGCGCATGAGTAACAAACTGTGTCTCATTTCGCTCCCTGTATCTGAATCAGTTTATCATAAAAATCCCTGTATCTCAGTTTATCAGCAAGTGATGAAGAAACGGAGCTTTTTGAATCTCCGAGTCAATTGAATCAATCAATTCTGAAAATGATTCAGTGATTCGAATCAGCGCACGCTGCCGTCACCTGCTGCTCAAAACAACAAACAAACATGAATAATGATAACTTTTACAAACCAACTGCAAATGTTTTCATTAAAAG
>NW_015626915.1:0-826 GCF_001515625.1 Sinocyclocheilus rhinocerous
ATTACACATAATATTTTTGAGTAGTTTTTCCAGGCTTGATTTTTTTATGGAATCTACCTGAATAAATAATGTGAAATCTCCTAAATTAATTAATCTATGACACACTGAATTTAATATAATAAGTGAAATGTGCTCATTTATTTTAAGTTGGTTCTCAAAAGTCTGTGATTTTGAGTGAGGTCTGTTTGTATTTGACTTTCAGTTATTTTGTACATTTAAAAGACTGTATACAGCCAAACAGGTCAAGTAGGAAAATACTTGAGAAATACTGGAAAGTACTGCACTAGCACAAGCAAAGCTACTGCTCATTGAACAAGGCTTAATGCCTTAGAGGAGTAGTATCCATAACCATAAGCTCTACTTTTCTGCACAATGGTAACGATTGCACTGTGCAATGGAAACGTCAATGTAACAGAAACTCTTTCAAATGTCAAACATAACTGAACATTAAACATTAATAGATGTTTCCCTTCGCTCAAAAACACATAAAATAGCATTTAATTTCAAAATTTACTCTCCATATCCAGCCATATGCAAAGTATACTGGGAACTAACAATCACCTCTAAAATAAAACTGCAAAACTGAGGTAATTCTCTTAAAATAAATAGGTAGCCTTCTTTCCTTAATTTTTTTTTAGTTAAATCAGTTCCTCAATTCAAGCCCCAAAACTGCTTAAGTTTCCTTTAAAAAAAATGAGGAAAACACATCTCTTGGTTTTATTAGTAAAAAGTCCTCAATATTTTCTATACAACACTGAACCACAATTTCTTTAATGAAATATACACAATATTTTTAATTATCACCTTAATTTTTTTAATGAAAATT
>NW_015626916.1:0-22263 GCF_001515625.1 Sinocyclocheilus rhinocerous
CACACACACACACACACACTGAACAGGTAGCAGTCAGGCATTCAGATTTCTGAAGGTCACTCTTCATTGAAGGTTATTGTTTGTGTTTGGCTGAAGGTAATGAGCTGTCAATCACAGCACGCGGGCGGTCAGGAGGGAACGGCGTTCATCAGAGCCTGTGTGAAACACTGAGCGGAGACGACAGCTGAAAACACACTGATCATCTGCATTATCTGTCCTGACATGTGAATCGTGACTCAGAGGACAGCTACTGTAACTCTGCCTAAAAGCACTTCGGCGTCTTCAACGACTGCTGACAGCTGAATACGGACAGTGACTCTTGTGTTGTTTTGTTTCATTTGAATAACGGTTAACCGATGTGAGCGTATTCTGACCGCAGACGCTGAGGTCACGCCGTCTGTTTGATACGGAGCGCCGCCTGCTGGCTCATTCATCTCTGCTTCCATGCAAAGTAGTGCACGGCTGTTTCTACAGTATGCATGGTGTGCATAGCTTGCAAATTATCGTTATGCATGAAACGTCGAGTCAATAGTCAATAGTTTAATTTTGCACAACACGCATACTGTATCCCACAATTATCAGCCAAAATATAAACAAAATCTCGCCTTAGCATGAGATCAGACTGTCAAAAGTGTAAAATAACTTCTTTTTTTTTACTGCACTATATTTCCACACTATGCACATTGTGCATCTCTTGCAAACTGTCTTTATGCATGAAAAGTAATTTCAATAGTTAATAGTTTAACAATTATCAGGAATAAAATTGCAATAAAAATGTAAAATTACAGTTTTTCTTTTCTTTATTCTTAATCTTTAGTATTTAAAAAAATATGAAAACATGTCTTAATGAGTGAAGAAAGTAGTAAGAAATTACAGTTTTTAGAAATTAATTTTTTTGTTTGCATTTTTATTTTATTTTATTTATTCATTTATTTGCATTTTTGCATGCAATTTTTCCCCCCAATATAACTGCATGCAGCTCACTGATAATGAGGTCATGTGACCAAAATGAAGCGCGCTACTGTACTACAATATGCATATTGTACATAGCTTGCAAACTGTCTTTATGCATGAAAATGATCAGACTGTTTAAAAGTTCAGGCATGTTTACATAAAATTTGAATAAAAATGAAAAATTACAGTTTCTCTCTGCCAAGATAATGGCATGCAGCTCAATGCTAACAAGGTCATGTGATCATAATGAAGTGCACTGCTGCTTAAAAACATGTATCACTGCGTGCTGATTTACTATGTTATGTAAAGAAGAATGCAATTGTGTGCATATTGTATGCATACTGCATATTGTGCATCTCTTGCAAACTCTTTATGCATGAAAAGTGGGGGCAAAAGTCAATAGTTTAACATTGCACACTGCACATACTGTATCCCACAATAATCAGGAATAAAAATGGAATAAAATGACTTTTTTTTCTTTATTCTTATTTCTAAGTTTAAAAAAAAAACTGAAAACAAGTCTTAATGAGTGACGTAGTAAGAAATTATAGTTTTTAGAAATTATCCATTTAGCAATTTTTTTTTTTTTATGTGATCATAATGAAGTACCAGCGTTATTACAGTTAATTAAAACTGAAAATAACTTAAAAATTAAAACAATAAAAAAACACTACCATTACTTGAAATAAAAACAATAATAAAAAAAAATGCAACATTTCTCACTGTAATGTAGTTTAACTTGACATACTAAAATAACTAGAACCAAAATTAATAAAAAATATATAGACATATTTAAAAAATATATATTTATTTATTTTTTAAGTAAAAGTTTCAGATGGTTGAGAAAAAACATTCAAAAGTAACATTCCTAAAACATTTGAAAAATAATAAAAAGGAACGTTCCGTTAATGTTGTCTTTAACATTCACGCCTTCATGTCTCGACTGTGAAATGTGTTTGTGCGTGTCTCTTTACAATAATTGACACTTTGATTTTCGATCTACTCAGACTTTTATAGTGTTTGTTTACTGTGTGTCTGATGCAGCTGCGGCAGTAAATCGATGGATGGTTGCACACATATGCAAAGACACATGAAGGCAAGACAAAACTCTAAAGGAAAAAGGCATGCCGCACTAAATCAATGCCAATCTCAGTTCTCCTCTCGTCTCATTTCTTCAGGAGCTTTAGGATACGGGATCCGGGCGTAAGGCACTCGTGCAATGCTTCAGCTGCATTGTTTTCTCTCTGGATGTACAGAAACACAATCAGTGAGTTAATGAATGTCTCTGTGTTCAGTCTATGATAAAGCAGAGGATGCTTCCATTCATTCACTATCTGCCTTGCCGCTTCGTTACCTCGTTAAAAAGTCAATTAAAAGGAAACAAAGACGGGGAGGGTGTATTGTTTCCTGCGCTGCTTGCTTTGCAGGTCTGAAAGAGCGGCCTTCAACCACATGTTATGAATCGATGGAAAAATGTTAGTCGTGAGCATCTGAAAGCAAGATCTGGACACATATTTTCTGTCGTCCATCACAGATGCACTGAATGCGTGCGTGAGAGTGTGAGTTTGTGTGTGAGAGACGGTCGGATGCAGCAGATGTTTAACAGGCTGAGAAGATGCATTTCTGAGGCGTTAACGAGATGTGAGTTCATAAACAAGCATGTTTACCTATCTAAGGCTTGCATTTGTAATGCAAAAATATCTGATGATGCATAAATCATGATAATTTGTGGCTTTAATTAATCATTTCATTATTGTATTTTTACTGGAATTCAGTACAAAAAAATTGTCCTTCAAAATAATGTCAAAAAAAAAAAGTATGATAACTTAAATTACTAATTAATGTATTTATGCATCATGATAATATTTTCTGGCTTTCATTTATAACTTATGATTACATTATTGTATTTTTACTGGAATACAGTACAAACAATGCTACATATGAGATGAGAATTTTTGCATGGAAATGTCCTTAATTGTCAAAAAATAATGTCAAAATAATTTTAAAATGCAATAAGTAAATAAATGAATAAATCTTATGATTTTTTTTATTATTAATGAATTTATTATTATGCTATATTATTATTTATACATCATGATAATATGTTTTTTTCTCCCTAGCTTTATAACTAATCATTGCATTATTGTATTTTTACTGGAACACAGTACAAAAAATACTGCATTACAGCAATGAGAATTTTACATGGAAATGTCCTTAACTGTCATCAAAATATTACATTTTTTTTTGCTCTGGATTTAATTTATCCTGACTGCATTATTGTATTTTTACAAAAATTGCAATGCAATACATGAAAATGTCATTAAAATGATGTAATGAAAAAAAATGTCTCTAGGGAACTATATTTTCTTTTTACTTCTTTTGATTTTGTGGTGGTTTATGGAGATGTTTTGTGAGATTCACTCATTAAGACTTTGAGAAAATGTGTTTTTTTCTCTTTACTCTTAAGCATAAAAGTCACTAAATTTGTCTTTTGCAGTTTTGCTGGAGTAAGTGGCACTGGTTTTTTACTGGAAAGTTTTACAAGAAAATACTATTTCAGTCTGTGTTCTTCAAAATTTCACATTTAATTTGACGTGTTACTTGCCATTTCTTTGTAATTAATTGTGAAATTCACTAGCAAATCTTGAGTGAAATTATTTCAAAGTAAACTCTACTTCACTTTTAGTGAGTTGAATGCAAAGAAAAAAGTTATTTTACATCTTATTCCAGTTTTGTGTAAAAACGTCTGATCACATGCTGAGGCAAGATGTTGTTTATATTTTGGCTGATAATTGTGGGATACAGTATGTGTGGTGTGCAATGTTTAACTATTAACTATTGACCCAACTTCAAGCATAAAGTCAGTTTGGATGCTATGCACAATATGCATTATGTAGAAATAGCAGTGCATTTATATTTTCGCATCATTCATGATTTATATTATATTTTTAGTGTTACTGATATTTTAGAATCATCATGATATTTTACTATCATTGATACTATTACAGTTTTTATTCATATTTTGAATAGTTAAAGTATTAGTTATTTTGTTGTTTGTTTTTGTCATTTTAAACAATGTATTAATAATATTTCACAACATTAAAGGAACGTTCCATTTTTTTTAACATTATTTTTGAATGTTTTCTCAACCATCTGAAACTGATAAGTAGTAAAAAACATTAGATAAACATCCAGTTTTTTAAACGTTAATTCTTGGTTATTTGACCATTAAAGACAACATTAAAGGAATGTATTATTTTTCAAATATTATGGGAATGTTACTTTTGAATGTTCTCTCAATCATTTGAAACTAGTAAGTAGTAACATTTAAAAAACGTCCGAATGAACGTTTCAGGAAAACATTCCGTAAATGATGTTTTTGTGCTAATGTTTCAAGATCAGTAATAAATAACAAAGATGAGTTTACATACCTGCTGAAGTTACTGAAGTTACAAACCAAACTGAAGTTCATGCTTTGCTCTTCGACGGCGTCAATATAATGAGCTTGATGAATCCTAAATGACATAACAGAATGGATTTAGTTTCCAAAGAAAGAGTTGCCTCATAGCATCCATGTATATGGAAGTCACTGCCAATGCATACTGGCTTTATTTCACTAAACAGCTGAATTGTGGAATTAACCTCATGCATTGTGCCTTTTATGATTTACAGATATTGTTGAGTTGAACAAGGATGCTGCATACAAACTCTATTGTTGCGTATTTAATTATTTATGCAGACACAGAGCTATAGTTCTGACGTCGCTGACAATAACAGCATATGAGTGTACTGCTGACTAATGAACAGATCCAGACTGAATCAGTGGACGTTTCTGGTGCATTTGAGGAGTAAAATCCATTTAAGCATGGTAAAATGTTTGAAACGGAGCTGAATGTGCAACACTAATTGGTGAAAGCATCATCAAATTAATCAAAACATTGTATAAACGAACACAAAAGGAGTGATGAATGTTTGCACAGACTCAAAGTACAAAAGGCAACAGCTATTAAACAAACATGCATGCAAACATAATCCATTATGATGCTGTATGGAGTTAACAATAAAAACAAATACCCAGCTAACAGGGAGCATTCTCACAACTTTCATCAATGTTTTTTTTTTTTTTAAGTTAAGCTGAATGTGCAACACTAATTGGTGAAAGCATCATCAAATTAATCAAAACATTGTATAAACGAACACAAAAGGAGTGATGAATGTTTGCACAGACTCAAAGTACAAAAGGCAACAGCTATTAAACAAACATGCATGCAAACATAATCCATTATGATGCTGTATGGAGTTAATAGATTAAAAATAAATACCCAGCTAACAGGGAGCATTCTCACAACTTTCATCAATGTTTTTTTTTTTTTAAGTTATATACATGTTAGGACCAAACGTTAAAGTAATGTTTATGGAAATTTCTAATAACTTTAGTAATTTTGATAAACATTGAGAAAACATCTGAGATCAACATTCTCTAAACATCCTTAAGATGTTTTTTGTACTCGATGGACGTTGTAAGAAACATTTTTGCAACTGTTAAGTAACATTGTAATCAAAGAAAGAAAACATTTTGACATTCTTAGAATATTAAAAATAAACATTCAAATAGCATTATATTTTTGGTTAAAAATAAAGTTAGTAGAATGTTTTAAGAAACGTTTTTGTAACCTTTAAATAACGTTATAATCACGACAAGAGAACTTGACGTTCTTAGAATATTAAAAATAAACGTTCAAATAATGTTATTTTGGGTAAATGTTGTAAGAAATGTTTATGTAACATTTTTAACACTTTAAATAACGTTCTAATCACCACAAGAAAACCAGACATTATAAAACAGATAGTTCCGGTCCTTGATTCTGATTGGCTGAGCATAATGTTGTAAAAATAAATTTTTTGTAACCTTGAAATAACGTCACAATCATAGGACATTTCAACCTTTTAGGCACGTCAAAATTATGTTCCCACAATTTTTATATAACCTACATGTGCTATCTACACTGTAAAAAAAATTCCGTAAAATTTACGGTAAAAAAACGGCAGCTGTGGTTCCCAGAATTTTACCTTAAAAACTACGGTAGCAATGTTTTAGGTTTTAACTTAAATTTACAGTAAAATACCGTAATTTCATTAACTGATATAATGTTAATATACCAACCTATTGAAGTACTGAAATCTGTTTTGTACCTTTGTAATACACTGATAACCACCAAATGCAGGTGGTGATGAGAAAGTCACATGATGAACCAAAGCCCATCACAAGCAGCTTTTAAATAATAACAACCCACTGTATATAGAAGGTGCACAGTGTCATTCACACAAACACTAAACACCATCATGGTAACACACATGAAACTGAAATAATGCAATAAACATTCATTTAACAACATTAGGTGTAACACACAACCCTAATATACAAAACTGATAAGAAAAAACTAAGAAGAAACATAGTTATTTCAACAAAAAAACGTCAAATTTGAAATGTAATTCTGGGAATGTCAATTTACAGTTATTCATTGTAAATTATACGGTCTTTTTCACTTACAAAAACGGTATACTACCGTAAAATTAATGTCCAATACATGTAATGTCCAATACCGTTTTTCACTGTATATAGTAGGGGAATTTACCGTTAACCATTTAACAGGTTTTACTGTAGTATTTTTACAGTATTTTACCGTTAAATTCACGGTCAGTTTTTACTGTGTAGGCCGTCATGAATGTGCAAAAACGAGCACCTGGAGCGTCGCATTTCCACACCTGCAAACCGAAGTCAGTCGTGCTTCTCTCCTTGACAGCGTCAGAAACAACGAGCTGGGTGAATCCTAAATGAACTGAGGATGGATTTAGCATCCCAAAGAATAGATACGCATCAGATATCATCATCATAATCATCAGCTCAATTACTGAGAGCCAAACTTTTTACAGTATTTTACCGTTAAATTCACGGTCAGTTTTTACTGTGCAGGCCGTCATGAATGTGCAAAAACGAGCACCTGGAGCGTCGCATTTCCACACCTGCAAACCGAAGTCAGTCGTGCTTCTCTCCTTGACAGCGTCAGAAACAACGAGCTGGGTGAATCCTAAATGAACTGAGGATGGATTTAGCATCCCAAAGAATAGATACGCATCAGATATCATCATCATAATCATCAGCTCAATTACTGAGAGCCAAACGCACCCGAAGGCAGAGAGGTGCTGAGAATACGGTTACACAGGGAACGAGGGATGGAGATGAGAGAGATAGATGGAAACAGAGATGGATTTTCACCGTCCTATTTTCTTACACCTCTTCCTTGACCTTCACTTGTCCGTCTGACTGTCAGAAGAGCTGAAGCTCCTCCGATCTCATGATGTTCACATGCATCATTCATCACTTCAGTCTGTTTACCCGAGAGAGTCTGGATACGCGTGTTAGTCAGACGTCTGAGATTTTATTCAGGCCAAGAACCACGCGAATAGAGCTGAAAGTCACGCATGACATGAGAATGAGTGCAGTTCATTTGGTTTTTATATGGAGTTTACAGGCGTCAGGAGAAACTGACAACACAATAACAGACATGAAGACATGGAAAAACATTCATATAATATCACCAGAGTCTCTCTGTGAACTATGGAAGCTTGTTTCCACCATGAAATAAAAATATTAAAAAAAAAAGTAAATAATAAGATTTTCTATCTCTCAATTCTAACTTTTTGTTCACAAATCTGAGGGGAAAAAACTCAAAATTGCGAGATATAAATTTGTGTAAAAAGTCACAATTACCTTTTTATTTATTTATTTTATGGCAGAAACAAAAAAGACAGAATTGTGAGATATAAATTCATTATTCTGAAAAAAAAAAAAGTCATAATTGTGATATATGTAAAATCAGAATTGCGAAATATAAACTTGGAAATTCGAGACATAAAATCAGAATTGTGATATATAAATCTGTAATTGTGCGAGATGTAAACTTGTAATTATGAAATATAAACTTGGAATTGTGATATATAAAATCGAAATTGCAAGATGTAAACTTGGAATTATAAACCAAGAAATATAAACTTGGAATTGTGATATATAAAATCGGAATTGAGTGACAAATTCGGAATTGCGAGATATAAATTTGGAAATGCAAGACAAAATCAGAATTGCAAGATGTAATCTTGGAAATATAAAATATAAACTTGTAAATGCGAGACACAAAATCAGAATTGTGAGATATAAATCTGGAATCGCAAGATATATATTCGGAATTACGAGATGTAAACAGAATTGCAAGATGTAAACTCGGAATTTTCAGCATTGCAAGATATGAACTTATAATTGCAAGATACAAAGTAGCAATTACGTTTTTTTTTTTTTTTATGGTGGGAAAAAAAACAGAATTGCGAAATATAATTTCAGGATTCTGAGAAAAAAAAGTCACAATTGCAAATGTGAGAAAAACATCAAGTATAGTGAGAAGTAAACTATACTTCAAAAATAAAATTTCTAGATGTAAACTTGCACTTGTGAGGGGGGAAAAAGTCAGAATTATGAGATAAAAAGTCACAAATACCTTTTTTATATTTATAATCTGTGGAGGATATAAGCTTCCATAGTAAACAGGTGTGCAACTTAGTGAATAATGTGTGTGATCAGAGTTTCTGTTCAAATAAAGGACAAAACTTGTGGAGAAATTGCTTATGGAACTATATATATATATATATATATATATATATATATATATTCCAAACAAAGCTGTGCACGTAAGATTACATGCTTTAAGCTTGATAAACTATATGGCAAATCCAGTGAATCGTTCTTTTGATTCATTTTACAACCTTAACACTGTTATTTTCCTGTAAGCTGCTTTGAAACAATCTGTATTATATAAAGCGCAATATAAATAAATATGACTTGTCTTTTTATGCATGCAAACACAATGAGATGAAGAAGAATAAATGCATAATTTCAGTCCTTAAACGATTAATGTAAAGGTATGGCAGTATAGTCGTTCATCAAACTTTATCTAAAGCATTCAGATAAACAAGGATAAACCGAAACCCTTTGGAGAAGCTCTAGTTTTTGGGGATTTTTCTTGTTCTGAGCAGCCGGCCTGATGTTGAGCACCGAATCAGTTCATTAAAAGTTTGTTTCTACTTTAAGATGCAGAAATGATCGCAGACACATGTTTCGCACCTCGCTGACGTCAGCACCGCCAGCTATCAAAAATAAATCAACAATCATCTCAATAATGAATGCAAACCAATGAAAAGCGTTCACAGCATGAGTTTGAACATCATTAATGTGAACAGGTCAGCGAGAGGCCCTCATTAAAACTCCAATGTTACAACAGCTCTTAATAAAACAGACAAAATGAATAAATAATCAGAGCAACAGAGAAGAAGACAGTCTGTGCATCTGTGCAAAGATATGAGGACGAGGAGTGTGTGTTTGTGTCTTTAAAGCACTATTCAGACACGATTCATTTTCTAAAATAACGACATGTACTGATTAAAACCAGTTTAGAATTGCTGTTTTTATTAAGGTGCATAAGATCATGCACATTTATACACACTACAGTTTTTAAAAAAAATTTTTTTTTAAAGAACTTAATGCTTTTATTTATCAAGGATGCATTAAATTGATCAAAAGTGACAGTAAAGACATTTATAATGTAACAAAGGATTTTTACGTAAAATAAATGCTGTTCTTTTGAACTTTCTGTTCATCTGTGAATCCTGAAAAATAAGATGCATCACAGTTTCCACAAAAATATTGTGCAGCACGACTGTTTTCAACATTGATAATAATCAGAAATGTTTCTAATAATCAGCATGTTAGAATGTTTTTTCCTACTACTACAAGAAAAGTCCAAATATTTTCACTTTTGAGTGTTTATCATAATAATCATGTGTCAATCACAAGTTCTGAATATCACAACAAATTTATTTTTATTCATTTATTAGCACTTAAACACATTATTCATCTGATTAAAGTTCTAATCTCTAGACATTTAATTTTAATTAAATTAAAAAAAAATTAATAAAAAAAATTATTAAATAATATCAAATAAACCTGGCATTGTGTATTACGAATATAGTTGGCTCTTGATGAATTGCTTTTGTTCCTCTTTTGTAAGATGCATAAAAAGCCTCTGCTAAATGCATAAAAAATGACAAAACTGCATAATTACAAAAACCTGTATATAAATAAAAGGAATTATATCTGATGTTGATGCTACACTAGCCATTCTCAGCATATTATATAACATTTCATTCATAAGCGCTTTACATAAAAATGCTGTAAAAATAATCATAACAGATGCATAAGAAATAAAAAGAATATTACATAATCTGCTTTTTGTGCCACATATACTCCTGCAACCATTATCTAACCGTTTACTGATAAAAAAGGGTGTCAGTCCACAATGAAAGCATGCAATGCAATGAAATCACAGTCTGAAAGGGTTTGAGTGTGTTTGTCGTCCCTCCGCGCCGAAACACAGAGCAGAGCGGACGGGTCACGCCAGGGGTCAGAAGATCACGACCAAACCACAAACACCTTCTGTCACTTACACGAGCGCCCTGGGACAGACTCAAGAGATTCAAACCGGAGCTTCCCAAGCTGCTTATGTGGTGATTTAAATTACGTGCATGTTATCGTATTATCTGACAGACATCACTCAGATGCCTGGAATGGAATTGTAGTGCACTATATGTACTGCATACTGCTATTATTACATGCACAGTATGTGAAATTTTAAGCAGATATTTAAATATGCATATTTAACTACCGTTCAGATGTTGAAAGAAGTCTCTTCTGCTCACCGAGGCTGCATTTATTTAATTAAAAATACAGTAAAAATTGTGAAATATTATTATAATTTAAAATAACTGTCTTCTATGTGAATTTATATTAAACTGTAATTTATTGCTGTGTTCAAAGCTGTATTTTCAGCATAATTACTGCAGTCTTCAGTGTCACATGATCTTCAGAAATCATTCTAATATGCTGATTTGCTGCTCAAGAAACATTTCTGATTATTATCAATGTTGAAAACAGTCGTGCTGCACAATATTTTTGTGGAAACCGTGATGCATTTTATTTTTCAGGATTCAAAGATGAATAGAAAGCTCAAAAGAACAGCATTTAATTGAGATATAAATCTTTGGTAACATTATAAATGTTTTTACTGTCACTTTTTACAGTACACTTTTTCACACAAAGATTTAATGCATCTTTGATTTAAAAAAAAAAAAAGGTAGTTAATATGGCACTCAGTTATCATCTTGGAAATAAAAATGGTAATTTTGCATTTTTGTACAATATTTTGTGTAAATATTTGCATTATTTTTCCTTCAAATCTTTGACTAAATATTAACACAAGATCATGTCATATTCTGAATAATTCATCACACTGGAAACAGAAGCTCAAGGCAAACACACTGTATTGTGGGCTATGATGTTAAAATGCTGTAGGGTATTGCACGCACACAGCAGAAATAGCATGAGCTGTATGTTATTACAAACACAGCCCAGTTCATGTGTCTGAAGACTGAATAATGCGGTTCACTGCTTTCGGTTCCTCACCCAAACACCACAGACGAGGCTGTTTTCATCCCTGAAGATGTGCTACTGTACTCCGCTTCAGAAAACACACAGAGAAACACTTTAGATGCACCTTCAAAGCCTGGAAAGCTCAAGAGAACATATTAAAGTTCAGTACCGACGGTGTGCACCGAATATGAATATGATCCTCTCTAACATTCACTTCACAATCTCGCTTATTCATGAAGATCTGCAGGTGAAAACATCAATGAAGACGACGCGCTGACGTCAAACTAAAAAATAAACTATAACCGTTTTAAAAAACAAAAACTATAATCAAATTACTTATTGAAATAAAACTAAAATACAAATGATAACTGTTTAAAATATTTTTAAAAACCATAAACTAAACATGAGAAAAGCATAACCAAATTAAACTAAACTGAATTGAAATAGAAATAAAATAGAAATATTACATGAAAAACTAAACTAAATGTTTAAGTACTAAAATTACTTTTTTTTTTTTTTAGAATAAAATAGAAATATTTTAAATTAAATGAAAATTAGAAATGTTGCCTTGGCAACTAATTAAAATAAGTTTAGGTTAAATTACTAAAACTACTGAAATAGAAATATTTCTATTTATATTAAAACCCCCAAAACTAATAAACACGAGAAAAGCACATAATAACTAAAAATTTAACTAAATGAATAGAAGTTGAAATAGAATTAAATATAAATATTAGATGGAAAAACCTTTTTTCAGTTAGTTGCCAAGGCAACATTCTTAATTTTCATTTAGTTTAAGTAAAATGACTAACTGAAATAAAACTAAAATTTAAATAAAATCTAATTAAAACCATTTAGAAATATAAAGCATTATAAAAGAATAAAATTACTAAAACTAGAATAAAATATAAATAATAGATGAAAAATTTAACTAAATGAAAATTAGAAATGTTGCCTTGGCAGCAAACTGAAATAAGTTGAAGTTGAAGTACTAAAACTACGAACTGAAATAAAACTAAAACCGAAATAAAAACCAATTAAAACCATTCAGAAATATTTTTAAAAACCGAAAACTAAAAAACATGAGACAAGCACATAACAAATTAAACTAAAATTTAAATTAATATAAAAAGTTCCAAATATTAATAAAATCTATAATAGTATAAAAAAATATAACACTAAAATAAATACATAACTAAGAATTAAAACTGACAATATAAAAATAAAAGCTAATTCAAAATATTAATAAATTATATAATAGTATATAAATTGTACTAAAATAACTGCTATAAAGCAGTGTGCAGAGACTGCAGCATCATTTTTTACATGACCTATTATTATGTTGTGATAAAAACTTACAATCATCAATACATTTACATACTGAGTCCCAAAATTAATATAGAATGTTATTTTCCCCAGTCCTAATATTTTTAATTGAAACATGACTCTACTTTCTTTCTTTCTTTACACATAATGTAATAACTAATTTAAATCAATATGCTATGTGCATTGATTTATTTGGCAAATAGTTAATAAAGAAATTGTACATTTAGACAGTCACCGTCACAAAATAAACCCTATCAGGACGATAAAAGACGAGTCCTGATTGAGATTTCTGTACTTGATTCCTTACTTCAGTTTCCGTCAGTTTATCTGACATTAGAGCTTGTATAAACTGACCATTTTACTGTATGTTTCAGAAAGCAGAGCTGAAGAAACGGACGAGATATGCAGGGCCCATTTTGGAAGCAGAACCATTTATTATCACGTACAAGAATATCAAACAAACAGAGAGAAAGAGAAAAAAAAAAAAGACTCAAGATTTGTCTCGGGTAACTTTGTTATGACAAAGACACTTGACAGCAAAGATATTTCCCCACAGCACAGTTTTAATTATCTTATTCCTTACAATTTCAGATTGAAAGCATGATCATTCTGAAGTCTTAAAGGGACAGTTCCCCCAAAAATGAAAATGTTCCTCAGATGGCCATTCAAGATGTAGATGCCTTTTTTTCTTCAGTAGAACGAGAAGGTTTTTAGAAAAAGATTTTTAGCTTAAAACTTGGTCCTTGGTGATTCATAAAATGCAAGTCAATGGATACGGTCACTTTAAGAGTCAAAAAAGCACATACAGGCAACATGAAATTAATCCCAGTGGCTCCTGAAGATATATTGAGGTCTTATGAAGCGAAACGATCGTTCTGTGCAAGAAACTGAACATTATTTACAACATTATCACCTATAATCCAGAGCCTCAGGCAAACGGTCCGGAGTGAGGCCCGGTTCACAAATGAATCATTCTTTTGAACTGGCTCTTTTTAGTGAACTAGTTGATTCAATTCACCAAATCGGACTGAAGCGTCTGAAGCAGTCCGTGGCTCGAGCAGCACAGATTTACATCTTACTCAATCAAAACTCACTTTCAGACGCCCGACAGTCACTCAGACTCGAAATTAGTCAAAATAGCGGCGTATCTGATCCTGTGATGGATGAATCTTTCAGCGCTCCAGTTCGACTCGGACCGAAGACCGATGAGCCGATGATATGCACATGCGTTTATGTGCTTTACACATGTAAACCATCCACATTTCACATCATTATTGGGTGCTTTAATAATATAATTGCATATATTGTACGTCATTGCATGATTACGTAAACAAACTAGTGAATTGAACCAGTTCATTGAAACGAGCTGTCTGAAAGAACCAGTTCGCAGAAAAGAATCGGATTTCCCAATTTGCCTGAGGCTCTGGATTACAGGTAATAATGTTGTAAATAACGTTTAGTTTCTTGCACAGGCTGATCATTTCGCTTCATAAGACCTCAATATATCGTCAGAAGCCACGGGGATTCATTTCACGTTGCCTGTATGTGCTTTTTTGACTCTTAAAGTGCCGGTAGCCATTGACTTGCATTATGTGAATCACCACGTTTTCAGCTAAAAATCTTCTTTACTGTAATTCGGAAGAAAAAAACTCACCTACATCTTGTATAGCCTGAGGGAGAGTAACTTAACAGTGAATTAGAATTTTTGGGTGAACTCTCCCTTTAAAAGCAGTTTGAAGGCATTTAAGAGACGTGTCCGAGGGGGAGTGGTTTGTACGGTCCATCAGCTGTCAATCAGTCCCTCAGCTGGGCTGTGATTGGCTAATTCCAGCCCCTCCCACTACTGCCAGTTAAAGGTACGTCCTATGAGCCGGTAGAAGTTCCGATTGTGTTGGCGCAAGTACAAACGCAGCTGTCGCAGCACAGTGCTGTTAACGGGCGGATGCGGCCGTCCTTTCGACTCGTGCAGGCATCTCTCATGGCCGTCACTGCGAATGCAGTAGAAGCCTTTGGTCTGGTTAAAATAGAAGTTGGACGCCACGATCCGCGGCGGCAGATGCAAGAAGCGTTCGACTCGCTGGAGCTCCGGTAAGGGATCGTGGATCAGCGTATCCCCGTCCACAATGTGGATCTGCTCCAGAGGAAAGTGCTGGAGCCAGTTCCTCATGTGGACGTCGTAAAGACTGCGCTGGATGGCTTTGTAACGCGTGTTTAGCGCACCGTTCTTGACTAGCATGTTCTCGATGGCCTGTACGGGTTTGTGGTTCTCCAAGCGGTTGAAGTAGACTTGCGTATAGTCCGATATGACTCTCTCCGTCGGGTCTCTTAGGATCAGCAAGAGTCTGATGGAAGAGCTCATGGCGTGGATCCGCGCAGGCGCCACCGGAGACGTGAAGTACCCCGGCGTCTTTTCAACGGTGATCTGATTTGGGTACGAATAGGGCATTTGGTCCCGGTACCATTCGAAGCCTTTGGCGTAGTTCTCGTCCCAGTCGAAGAAGTGAACTTCGGTGGCGGCCGCCGCTACTTCGGGATGGATATCCAACATTTCCAGCAACGCTCTGGTGCCTCCTTTCCGCACGCCGATGATGATGCTGTGCGGAGCATGTTTGCTGGTTCCTGGAGGGGGGACTAAAGAAGGGCCGACCGTATCGTTGCCCAGATCTCCCGGGGCCGGCGTCGATCCGCCGGGCCACACTTGGATGTACTCCGGCGGGGCAGCGAACGTCCGGAGCGCCAGGAACAAAACATAGCTCAGAAGATTAGCCATGGAGAGCGTGAGAAGCGATAGAGAGGAAGAACGGCGGTCGGCGTTGAAGGAGTTTCTGTTCAGTCACAGCTGCAAGAGCTCAAGGACGAGGTCCACAGCGCATCTGGAAAACACAAGAGAAAGATCAGTTAACTTGACATACTATTCAGATTTAAGATGAAATTAAGATTAAATAAAGCAAGCCTTAACAAGCTTAACAAGGCTTAAAAATTACTCAAACAAACTAAAAAGAATGTCACTTAAAATATAAAAATAAAAGCTTATTCAAAATAATATAATAGTACATAGACAGCTAAGTTTAAGCTGAAGTACTAAAATTACTAAAACTGAAAATAGATTAAGCTGTCAAACAATTAATCACATACAAAATAAAAGATTGTGATTACATAATATGTTTGTGTACTGTGTATATTTATTATGTATATATAAATACACATACATGTATACATTATAAAAAATATATTCATATATATATATATATATATATATAACAAATATATAGCAATATATATATTCTACTTTGCACTGAGTTATTATAGCTTTTATTAATATTTTGAATCAATTTTCAGACATTTATATTTTTGTTAAAGTTTTAGTCATTTAGTTATTTTTATAATTTTTTATTTATTAAAACTATCTAGACATATATTGTGTTTGGTAATTTCTAGTTTGTTATTTCAATACATCAACTGAAATAAAATATGTTAAATTTTTTCATATTTTCTTTCATTTTCTTTCAGTTAAAGTACTGTTTTTTTTTGTTGTTGTTTTTTTACGGTTCTAGTTTCAGATTTAGTTAACTATAATAACTCTATGCTAAATCACAATGAAGATAGTTGTGGTGGTCAAATTTCCATTATTTTGCCCCATTTATGAATATTTTCCCAATCTAGCTTTTCAATCACATTCTAAGCTGTTCATCCACAAATTAAATTTCTCATATACCCTCTAAAGACCCTCCTGAGAAAATGTGACCAAAATAACTCAGATCCCTCCAAATATTTCATAAATCCAAGCCAGTTAAATTGGTTTTATGTGCGGCCAGACACTGCATTCAATATTATTGAATTCCAGTCATAATGGCTGCTTAAAACCCCTCATAACTCAGTAAGCAATTTGATTACATGAAAAGTGTTGCTATGTTTATTAAAAAAAAGCACTGCAAAAATTACCCAGCAACCCACAGTCATACCTCGAGATCAGCGAGATCAATCCACTGCCGTCCTTTCTCAAATCACATTTAAAACCTATTGGTTGTGTAACAGAAGATAACAGCAGCGGAGACGTGCTTCTTTTCACTAAAGCTGATTCTTTTATCGCTTCAGCGGACTTAAAGAAGAGCCAAGGTCAAAGTCACAGCCGAGACTGAGAAACGAGAGCGGAAAGATCCTCGCTGATTGAGTTCAAAGGATCCTCAAGTATCCCATGCAAATGTGTGAATTCACAAACATCTTCTGACCTTTCCGCTTCATCAGATTCCCGAGCGGCGCAAACAGAGACACAGTTAACAGACTCTCATACACAGACCAAACAGCTGAGCCTCCAGTCACAATATTCCTCCAGTTAAAGGTCACTTCGGTGGCATTTACCGCCACTCTCCAAACTGATTAAAGCGTATAACTCTATTACAGATTACAGCCATCTGCACGCTTTCATGAGACACGATTACATGACTTGATTTCTGCACCGAGAACACTTTATCCAAACTCCACTCATCACATATTAATCATTACGTTTATTATGATTAGCCTCTTCAAGTTCTTGGATGCTGACTGGTCACGCTGGTTAGCTGTGAAACGAGACCTGTAAGAAAACCCTAATAATTACAAACAAGGGCTATCTAGGGCCCTATGATTTCCGTGATGGAGAAAATGCAGATGTAACTGCAGAATCCAGTCATAAAAATGGAATTTACTGTATAAATATATATATATTTACTGTATATTTTCTTAAATGTGACCCTGGAGCACAAAACCATAATGGTCCATTTTTTTAAATTGATATGTATAAATCATCTGAAAGCTGAATAAATAAGCTTTCCATTGATGTATGGTTTGTTAGGATAGGACAATATTTGGCTGAGATACAACTATTTGAAAATCTGGAATCTGAGGGTGCAAAAAAATCTAAATATTGATAAAATCGCCTTTAAAGTTGTCCAAATGAAGTTCTTAGCAAAGCATATTACTAATCAAAAATTAAGTTATGATATATTTACGGTAGGAAATTTACAAAATATATTCATGGAACATGATCTTTACTTAATATCCTAATGATTTTTGGCATAAAAGAAAAATTGATAATTTTGACCCATACAATGTATTGTTGGCTATTGCTACAAATATACCCCAGCGACTTAACACTGCTTTTGTGCTGCAGGCTCACAAATCATAAAACACAAAGGTTGTTTAAATTCATTTAAGCAATATCATACAATAATTAATTTAAACTGTAAACCTGACGTGCAGCACTTTTGGCAAATTTCATTTCATATTTAAAAGATTAATTAAATTGTTAAAGTTTTGTGCATTAATTTGATTTCCATAATTTTTGATAATGAATTTGTATTCAATCATAAAACACAGAAAATAGGTTAATTACAATGGACAATACAGCATTTCTGAAAAATAAAACATTTCAAAGGGCCATATTATTGGTAAAAATTTAAGAAATTATTACATTGTTAAAGTTTTATGAATTCAATTGATTAGACGTGCATTAATGAAAAAAAAAAAAAAAAAAAAAAGTTAAACATTAAAAATGGAATCCAGAAAAATGTAAACAGAAAACATCAAAATGGGAAAAAAATGAAATGGAATTTGAAAAAAAAAAGAGAAACATTTGATAGATCTCTGTTATTGTTACATCTTTAATAAATTATGAAATTGTTTTTTTTTAAGAATTCAGCTGATTAAACATCCTTCTTGACGAATAAAATTCAATTAAACAGAATAAAAAAACGGAATCCAGAAAAATTTGATTAAATTAAAACTTTAAAAAAATGTAAACAGAAAACATAAAAATGGGAAAACAATAAAATGGAATTTGAAAAAAATGAAACATTTGACACTAACAGAAACTCTGTTATTGTTACATCTTTAATAAATTATTAAATTGTAAAAAAAATAAAATAAAAAAAAAATGAATTCAATGGATTAGACATTCTTCTTGATAAATTAAATTAAATTAAACAGAATTAAAAAAAATGGAATCCAGAAAAATTTAAACTGAAATTTAAAAAAAAAAGACAAAAACAAAAAACGCATTTCATAGAGCCCTATTATTTATAAATTTGTAATAAATTATTAAATAGTTCAAGTTTTAGAATTAAATTAATTAAATGCACCTTTTGATTATTAAAATTTAATTAAACCATTAAAAAATGGAATTCAGGAAAAAATTAAGCAGAAAATATTAAAATTGGAAAATTTGAAAAAAAAAAAACATTTCATAGAGATTTGTAATAAATTATGAAATAGTTCAAGTTTTAAGAGTTAAATTAATTAAATGTACCTTTTGATTATTAAAATCTATTTAAACCATTAAAAAATGTAATTCAGGAAAAATTAAGCAGAAAACATTAAAATTGGGAAAAAATAAAATGAACTTTGGAAAAAAAAAACATTTCATAGAGCACTATTTTTGTTCAAATTGATTAAAATATTAAAAATATTAAATTGTTAAAGTTTTATGAATTCGATTGATTAGATATCCTTTTTGATTATTACAATTTAATTCAACAGAATTAGAAAATTTAATTAAAACAGAAAACATTGAATTTGGAAAAAAAAATGCAATGGAATTTTGGGAAAAATAAAACCGATTTCATAGGTTTCTTAGCTTTAGGGTTTTGTTTCAGCCGGGTCTTACATTCACCCTCCTGTGCAGAAGAAGCTCAACTGTATGACAGTGTAAACTTTATTTTCCCTCTTCCACCGCCACAAACTGCTTCCCATTTCTCTCTCTAAAATGCACATTATAAAAGTACAAGAATGACTTTTGTATGGACTATTGTATAAGTAATATTACAACCGTGCATACTGAACTATGGTTAGAACCAAATTGTGAATTTAATGAGCAGGCCTGAGAGAAAAAAGAAAAAAAA
Organism: Sinocyclocheilus rhinocerous; assembly: GCF_001515625.1. Lineage (NCBI taxonomy): Eukaryota > Metazoa > Chordata > Actinopteri > Cypriniformes > Cyprinidae > Sinocyclocheilus > Sinocyclocheilus rhinocerous. The sequence goes on from NW_015626916.1 coordinate 19,690, forward strand.
CATCACAAGTTGTCTGTCATGCAATAGTCAAAAGTATATAATAAATTAAATGCATAGCTTAAAAAAAAGATAAATAGACAAAATTAAATAAAAAAACACCACAAGCTGATTATCATATTACAGTCCCACATATATAATAAATACATTTAATATCTAAATAAATAAAGTAAAATAGCCAAAAAATAAATACATAAAAATAAAAAATAAAATTACTGTATCCATCTATCTATCATATTACAGTCAGATGTATACAGTATAATAAATAAAATCCATAGCCCCCTGCCTAAATAATAAAATGCACAAATAAATTAAAATAAAATAAAATTCACAAGCTGACTGTCATGTAATGGTTAGAAGTTTTGTTTTTTATGATTTTATTTATTTATTTTAGGTATGAATATTATTTGTCATATATAAACAAAAGTTAATTGCTAAAATAAATAAATAAATTAAATAAATTAACACAACATTAATTACTAAAATTCATAGCCAAAAACAAACAAACAAACATCATAACCTGACTTTTACTTTTGAATACTGAGCCAAAAATACAACATCTCAAGATATTTGTAAATAAAATCATTGGGTTTGATCTGGACAGATAAAATGAAGCGTGTGAAGAGCAGCAGTGCTGTATCTGCAGTGTGTCAGAAACAGGCCGATTATAATGGAGGCAATTTAGCTCTGACAGTCTACAACAGAGACTCTGTGTACGTCTGATAACCACTACTGTCTATTGTTGCATTACTTCAGAGCAGACCAGTGTTTTGTGAAGTGTGTTTCTGCTATCTTCTTCACAAAAAAAGGCACTACCTTTAATAATTTGTTATCTAATGCAAAGAATGAATGAAATCCAACACTTGTTTCTTACTCATTTTGAGCTGCTGATTTCAAAACTAGAGTCTGTTTTGCTGGAGCACGTCACACTTTCTCACTAAATATGAGGAATTTCATAACATTTTTGCTTTCGACAAGCATTTGTGCAATGCAGAAGTCTTGAATTCTCCATTAATCAGCAGAAAAACACCACAAACACATGATTGCTGTCTGAATCTGAGCCAGATTACAACTATTTGATCCATTCTCGGCCCGCCTGATGTTTTCTGCTTCATCTGTGGGTGTTTTACTGCATCCAACCAGCCACAGAAAATCACAGATTTTGAGAGAAAAGCTCATTTACTTACAAACTTGTGTACAATTCTTTGACATTAAATGTAGTATGTGAACATATTTTTCTGATACATTTTGAACACTTCTAAGTGGTTGCTATGGTGTTCTAAGTTGTTACCAGAGTGTTTTGGATGGTTGCCAAGATGTTGCTAAGAGGTTACTGGGGTGTTCTGAGAGATTACCAGAGCGTTGCTAGGGGTTGTCTAAAGTGTCATCTGTGGGTGTTTTACTGCATCCAACCAGCCACAGAAAATCACAGATTTTGTGAGAAAAGCTCCTTACAAACTTGTGTAAAATTCTTTGACATTAAATGTAGTATGTGAACATATTTTTCCACTCCTTTGCAGACTGTAAGTTAAATGATACATTTTGAACACTTCTAAGTGGTTGCTATGGTGTTCTAAGTTGTTACCAGAGTGTTTTGGATGGTTGCCAGGATGTTGCTAAGAGGTTACTGGGGTGTTCTGAGAGATTACCAGAGCGTTGCTAGGGGTTGTCTAAAGTGTTTGGGTGCCAGGGTGTTGCTTAGTGGTTGCTAGGGTGTTCTGAGTGATTACCAGAGCGTTGCTAGGTGCTGTCTAGAGTGTTTGGGTGCCAGGGTGTTGCTAAGTGGTTGCTAGGGTGTTCTGAGTGACAACCAGAGCGTTGCTTGGTGTTTTCAAGGGTGTTTTGGATGGTAGCCAGGATCTTGCTAGGGTGTTCTGAGAGATTACCAGAGCGTTGCTAGGTGTTTTCTACAGTGTTTGGGTGCCAGGGTGTTGCTAAGTGGTTGCTAGGGTGTTCTGAGAGATTACCAGAGCGTTGCTAGGTATTTTCTAGAGTGTTTGGGTGCCAGGGTGTTGCTAAGTGGTTGCTAGGGTGTTCTCAGAGATTACCAGAGCGTTGCTAGGTTTTTCAAGGGTGTTTTGGATGGTTGCCAGGGTGTTGCTAGGGTGTTCTGAGTGATTACCAGAGTGCTGCTAGTTGTTTTCTAGAGTGTTTGGGTACCAGGGTGTTGCTAAGTGGTTGCTAGGGTGTTCTTAGAGATTACCAGAGCATTGCTAGGTGTTATCTAGAGTGTTTGGGTTCCAGGGTGTTGGCATTGCTAGGTGTTTTCTAGAGTGTTTGGGTGCCAGGGTGTTGCTAAGTGGTTGCTAGGGTGTTCTGAGAGATTACCAGAGCGTTGCTAGGTATTTTCTAGAGTGTTTGGGTGCCAGGGTGTTGCTAAGTGGTTGCTAGGGTGTTCTGGGTGGTTACCAGAGCGTTGCTAGGTGTTTTCTAGAGTGTTTGGGTGCCAGGGTGTTGCTAAGTGGTTGCTAGGGTGTTCTGGGTGGTTACCAGAGCGTTGCTAGGTGTTTTCTAGAGTGTTTGGGTGCCAGGGTGTTGCTAAGTGGTTGCTAGGGTGTTCTGGGTGGTTACCAGAGC
>NW_015626916.1:22790-27088 GCF_001515625.1 Sinocyclocheilus rhinocerous
TGCTAAGTGGTTGCTAGGGTGTTCTGAGAGATTACCAGAGCGTTGCTAGGTTTTTCAAGGGTGTTTTGGATGGTTGCCAGGGTGTTGCTAGGGTGTTCTGAGTGATTACCAGAGTGCTGCTAGTTGTTTTCTAGAGTGTTTGGGTGCCAGGGTGTTGCTAAGTGGTTGCTAGGGTGTTCTTAGAGATTACCAGAGCATTGCTAGGTGTTATCTAGAGTGTTTGGGTTCCAGGGTGTTGGCATTGCTAGGTGTTTTCTAGAGTGTTTGGGTGCCAGGGTGTTTCTAAGTGGTTGCTAGGGTGTTCTAAATGATTACCAGAGCATTGCTAGGTGTTTTCTAGAGTGTCTGGGTGCCAGGGTGATGCTAAGTGGTTGCTAGGGTGTTCTGAGAGATTACCAGAGCGTTGCTAGGTGTTTTCTAGAGTGTTTGGGTGCCAGGGTGATGCTAAGTGGTTGCTAGGGTGTTCTGAGAGATTACCAGAGCGTTGCTAGGTGTTTTCTAGAGTGTTTGGGTGCCAGGGTGATGCTAAGTGGTTGCTAGGGTGTTCTGAGAGATTACCAGAGCGTTGCTAGGTGTTTTCTAGAGTGTTTGGGTGCCATGGTGTTGCTAAGTGGTTGCTAGGGTGTTCTGGGTGGTAACCAGAGCATTGCTAGGTGTTTTCTAGAGTGTTTGGGTGCCAGGGTGTTGCTAAGTGGTTGCTAGGGTGTTCTGGGTGGTAACCAGAGCATTGCTAGGTGTTTTCTAGAGTGTTTGGGTGCCAGGGTGTTGCTAAGTGGTTGCTAGGGTGTTCTGGGTGGTAACCAGAGCATTGCTAGGTGTTTTCTAGAGTGTTTGGGTGCCAGGGTGTTGCTAAGTGGTTGCTAGGGTGTTCTTAGAGATTACCAGAGCGTTGCTATGTGTTTTCTAGAGTGTTTGGGTGCCAGGGTGTTGCTAGGGTGTTCTGGGAGGTTACCAGAGCATTGCTAGGTGTTTTCAAGGGTGTTTTGGGTGCCATGATACATTTTAACGATACATTAAATGATACATTTTGAAACATTTGACTGCTTTTGTTATTTTGATAAGTGGATTAAAGCTGATACACAGATATCATTTGAAAAATTTTCATTCTCATTTTGAGAAAAAAATGTGATGGACAGTTTTTATTGATATTTTTTAACACAGCATCATCAATACTATATATATATATTTTGTATTTTTTTTTGCAAATGAGCAGACATTTTTAAGATGCAGGGTTGTGTTGCCAGAAGGTTTGTGCCGTCTCAAATCAAAAAGTCTCAATACACACAATTTAAGGCATCGATCATAAATGTACGCTTATTATTGAACTTTAATACACACAGTTTGACTTCTAATACATTTCCAGATATTTAGTGTTAAACATGCCATTACAGTCCTAAAATAACACAATTTCTCCTCTTTCCCACAGCTGCACGCGTGTCTGCTTCTGTCAGCTGCATCTATTTACAGAAGCAATATGTTCGCAGATGACAACTCTTGATATATTCCTCCGTCTGCGCACACTATGGGACTCTATCTAAAGTTTAGTCATGATAAATGCGCACGCACACGCATGTGTTGAGCTCCAGGTCTCTCCACGGGACACAAAGAGCCACTAATTACCCAAAGCGCCTGTTTCTGCGTCTCATTCTTATTCAGATTCTCTGTTTTTCTTCAAGACGAGATGGAAACAGCAGGCAGCGTGATGCTTAGCAGAGCCTCATTTGAGAGCGATTAGCATAAAACAATAATTAATCCAATGAAGCCTGATATTACAGTGCTCTTTTCCCACAGTATCACAACTGTTTTTACAGCCGATAACAAGGTCTTAGCGCAATCAGTGTGCGATAACACGGTGACGAGGTGAAACATCACAGCTCTCACACTAAAGCATAACACAGATGAGGAAAACGTGGCAGTCTAATGGAAATCTGAAGAAGCAATTCCACTAGTCATTGTTTTAGTCATTTTGAAGATTTTCCACTCTTAAAGGTTTCTTTATAGGCATTGATGGTTCCATGAACAACCTTTAACATCCAATGAATCTTTCCACTGCGCAAAAGGTTCTTTATAGTGAGAAATGGTTCTTTAGGCAATAAAAAAAAATTTCTTTACAGGAAGAAAAAGAGGCTCTTTTAAGAACTGTTTACATAAAGATTCTTTTTGAGATTTTTGAGCTGGGAATTGATTCCAAAAAGAATTGATTCCAAAGCCTTGGGAATCAAGAATCAGTTCCAAAGGGTGGAATTGATTCCATCAAAGGGAATCGACTCGTCTGAGTCACTCGCTAATAGTGATGGGAGGTCTTTGTGGAAAAAGGTTCTTTAGGTGATTGAAATGTTCTTCACACTAAAAAAAGAACTGTTCACTGAAAGGTTCTTTGGGGAAGCAAAAATGATTCCTCTTAGGGCTGGGAATCAATTCCAAAAGGATCGATTCTGAAGCACTGGAAATCAAGAATCGATTCCAAAAAGTTGGAATCGACTCTTCTGAGTCGCTCACTAAAAGTGATGGGTGAATAGGTTCTTTAGGTGATTAAAATATTCTTCACACTAAAAAAAAAAGAGGGTCTTTTAAGAATTGATCACTGAAGGTTCTTTTTGGAACCAAAAACAGTTCTTCTTAGGGTTGGGAATCGATTCCAACAAGAATTGATTCTGAGGCATTGGGAATCAAGAATCGATTCCATTAAAGCGAATCAACTCCTCTGAGTCACTTGCTAATAGTGCTGCGAGGTCCTGGGGGAAAACGGTTCTTTAGATTTTTAAAATGTTCTTCACACCAAGAAACAAAATAGCTCTTTTAAGAACTGACCACTGAAAGGTTCTTTTGGGAAACAAAAACAGTTCTTCTTAGGGTTGGGAATCGATTCCAATGGTTTAATCAATTCCATCAAAAATAGTCGATTCCAAGGCATTGAGAATCAAGAATCGATTCCAAAGGTTGGAACTGATTCCATAAAAGGGAATCGACTCTTCTAATTCACTCAATATTTGGCTGAGATACAACTATTTGAAAATCTGGAATCTGAGAGTGCAAAAAAATCTAAAAACTGAGAAAATCATCTTTAAAGTTGTCCAAATGAAATTCTTAGCAATGCATATTACTAATCAAAAATTAAGGTAGGTAATTTACAAAATATCTTCATGGAACATGGGAATCGAAGTCGATTCCAAAAATTTTGAAACCTTTATTTAAAAATAAAGAGTTTGAAGAAACTCAAAGTCAAGCAGATGCTGATCAGTCATTTGATTCCCAGCCCGGCTGCTGTGTTTACTGCGGTGGAGTGTTAAAAGTGTGTGTTCACTCTCACACAAGCTGTAACAGACACACGTGTGCTGGATGCCCTGCGGCGAGGCTGCTGGGGTTCACTACTTCAGCCGCGTGAGAAGGAGCTGAAGAACGATGGGACGCAGGGAGGAAGAAGGCGGCGTGGCTCCGGCGGTAGATTACCCGGCCGCTGGAGTTCGACCTGTCTGCAGTGATGCAGTCAACTAATCCTGATCAGAAGGGATGATGGGATATCCTCTCGCGGGTCAGGCCTCTGTGAAATCAATCCTCATATGTCCTCATATATGAGCTCTCGCTCGCTTTTTTCTTTTCAAAGCCCTTTCGCCTCTCTTTACTCCTGCACTCTTTCTGTCAGTCACACAAACAGACAGAACTAACTTCTGGTTTTCGCAACATTTCTGGTCATATTTTGAGGTCATATTTCAACTAAAAACAAAAGAAAAAAATATTAAATAAATATTAAATATATAAATATATATTTATAAATATTATGTGTGTGTGTGTGTGTGTGTGTATATATACACACATTTTCAATCATTTGAAAACAGAAATTGGTCATATTTTGAGGTCATATTTCAACTAAAAACTAAATAAAAAAATATTAAATAAATATTAAATATATAAATTATAAATATTATATGTGTGTGTGTGTGTGTGTGTGTGTGTGTGTATATACACTCACTGGCCACTTTATTAGGTACAGCTTGCTAGTACCCACACATTTTCAATCATTTGAAAACAGAAATTGGACATATTTTGAGGTCATATTTGAACTAAAAACAAAAGAAAGAAAATTATTAAATAATAAAATTAATAAGAAAAATGAAGCCTAATTTGATGCAAAACTATGTTGATTATATACTAGAAATTAAATCCACCAGAAAATAAATTATATATACAAATTATATCATTAAATGTCTGATATATACATCTCTCTCTGTGTGTATATATGTATATATATATATTCATAATTTTGATATTATTTTCATGGGGTCTGTTGGCTTTAATTG
>NW_015626916.1:27183-34900 GCF_001515625.1 Sinocyclocheilus rhinocerous
CTGAAATGTATGAAAATGTATTATGAAAAAAAGAAAAAAAAAATTCTGACTGAAAAAGATTTTTCAGGCTACCCATCTACATCACTCCAGTGCATGCATTTTTTATCTTGTAACAGCAAGCAACTTTAGAAAGAACTAATCCCTGTATTCATTTTCTTTAAGCAAAAAACAGCATCTCACTTTGCTGATTTTGGGGTGAATATGACTCAGACCCGCTCCTGACAGGCTCTGTGAGACTCACACACTTTTTCACTCTGTTCTTTGTCTTTCTGGACAGTTGTAGTTCATGCCTTCACAGCCTTCAAAATAGGGATATGCCGGTATCAAATTTTCATGTTGCGATTAATTGCTAATGCTTTTATCACGGTATGCGGTATTATCACGATATTGAAATTTAGTTTAAAAAAAAAGTGCTGTCATAATACAGTATAACAGGTTTAATAACTTTTTTTATTATAACAAAAATAACTGAACATTTAAATGCAATAAAGCAATACAGAAAAATGTATAAAGTTAAAAGTTAACGCTGTAAACGCTTCCCATGGTGCATCTTTCCCTCATAAGACAGCGTGTTTCTCTCTTTCTCACTCGTTCCTCAGACCACACCAGCGCAGAAGGCCAGCTAAACGTCTCATTCATAACACAAGTATCTGACCATCATCGCAACATCTGTCCTACGAGAGAACTGCACCCATGTTGGTTCGTCTGAGGAAGAAAATAATGCTTTGGGGAAACAGGCTTTCAAACAATCCCAGAAGATTCCTCTACAGGCTGAAGGGTTTCAGTACAGCGGGACAAAGACTAGATCCCTGCTTCAAAACCAAGGGAACTTCCTCACAATAAACAACACCGAGAGCGCTCAGAGTTCAAGAGAGACTCGACTTACTATTGACTCCAATAGAGAAGGACATTAATATGCTGCAAAATACGAATATTGAGTGAAACAGTCCATTCGTTATTAGATTAAAGCAAGACAGCTTGGGTGAATAGGCTAAAAAATAGAACTAATATTCATCACCGTACTTCCTCAGTTGATTGATTGCATTAAGAATTGCAAACATTTTTTTTTTTTTTGTATTTTATTGTATTTTTTATGTAACTTTTCTGAAATTATGTTTAAATATGTAAATCAAAGGTATTATTTAATATGCAAAAAAGGCATTATCTAATTAAACATGCATTCATTTGCATTCATTTCCAGAACAGAAATCTGAATATCAGATAAAAATATATTGTTTACATATTTTGTTGACATAGAATTAAAGGTTTTTATACAGAATGGATTTTTTATATCTCCTTTTATCACACTATAAATCAGGAAACAAAACAAAACAAAACAAAACAAAACAAAACAAAACAATAAAATAAAATAAAATAATAAACAAAACAAAACAAAACAAAACAAATAAATAAAATAAAATAAAATAAAATAAAAAAATAAAATAAAATATTGGGTTACAAAATATTTTTTACCATGTTTTTGGAAATAAAATGTTGTATAAGGCATAAAATGTTTAAAATGTTGTACTGTATAAAATATAAAATGTTATATAAAATTATGAAATGTTGAAATCTACAGATGCAAATAGATAAAGTGCAATAAAATAAATACTTAAAAGTGTATTTTGGATGTTTTCTTTCCACTAGTCTGAAAAAACACATTATGAAAAGCCAAATAACCCAAAATCTCAAAATTGATCAGCGCGATTTAAAAACAAAAAACGGAAAACAAACTTAGAAAGAAGAAAAACACAAGAAATCTATTGCAAATGAAGAGTTTGATGTTAGGATGTTGCTAAGCTAACAACACAATTTGAATATGCATAAAAAGACACTAAAAACAACTGTTTGGCTCAACAACACAATTAATGCAACAGTTTTTAAACTATGACAACTTCTAATAAAATTATGTTCAAACCAACAAACGGCAGCACTTTATTTTACAGTCCTGTTCCGCATGTACATCTATACTATGTACTTATTATTGCAATCACAATAACTGGGTAATAACTAGGTACTAACCATAAACCTAACCTTAACCCATTACCTTAAACTACCCAGTACTTTCTTGGGTAAGTACACATACTGTAAAATAAAGTGTAACCTAACAAACTACACTGAGTATGTGCAGCATAAACACAATTTTTAAAATTGATTGTTACTTAAAAAATATTAAGTTCGTCATAATTGAGTTGTGGCTCTGGAGGCAATGAATCTTACCTGTTGCAGTTTAAATGAACAGCTAGTATAGGGCATGTTAAATGTAACTTATTTAACATGTACATTTAATGAACAATTAATTCTCCTTATCCAGTCCTATGCAAAGCATGCTGGGAACTAGAAATCCCTGCCCAATTTAAGCCCATGTTAGCAAGACGATTTCATTAAATCACTTACTTAAAAAAAAAAAAAAATCAACACGGAGTTTAAATGCAGTTTAACACATTTCAGTTAAAATTTCACACAATATTAAGTTTATGAAATATTATGTCAACAGAGCTCATCAAAATAAATGTTTGCAACTTAAAATGTTTAATTAAATCAATAAATTATAATTTTCATTAACTTGCAAACATGCATTGATTTAAGTTGTGGTAATAGGTTCCCTGAACTTCTTGGGCAGCACAGACAAATTTTAAGTAAAATAGTCTATTTTTTTCAGTATTGAATGAAATATAAGAATATTTATATTCTCTCTCTACCTTCTTGGAAGAATAGTTTCATCATAGCAGTGCATTCTGGGAAGCTGCAACATTTGATTGCAATAAAGCTTGATGTAGCCAATTCAACAATACAATTTTAATAAGCATAAAAAGACATTGCACGCATAAAAAGATGATTTAGATGTCATTTAGAACATTAGAAGTCACCATGATTTTTTTTGTGTGGCTTCTTTGTTATCTGTTCGCTTTAAAGACATCAAAAAGTGTGTCTTCATAACAACTGATTGCAGTACCTAATCTAAAAACACAATTTTAATAAGCATAAAAAGATGCATGCATAAAATTGGGTAATTGGGCAATTTTAATTTAAACTGATCTTTTATTACACACTTAAAACAGATATTTTAGTATCAGTATAGATTTATCTTATCACATGGCATTACGGAACTCAAAGAGAGCAGAGGAAAGCACAAGCAACGCTGCGATCACGGGTTTGCATGCATTTAATGAAACTGCAAACCCTGAAAGTCACTTTGGATAAAATGCATAATTGTAAATGCATAATTATTAATCTTGAGAATACAGCATTAGCATTTGGAGCTACATAATATTTGCTGCAGACCTTTTGCATGCATTTGATGTCTGAAAATGCTAGATTTGACTAGTAACAACAAACTTGCAAACATGCAGCTACTGAAAACGCAAATCTTTTTACAGGAAAAAGCTCCACTTAGGCGGCAAACATGCCAAATTAATTTGCATTTTTTATTAGGTTTTGTATTATTTTTTTTAGCAGCTCATGTAATTGGTTTTCCTCTGCTGAAATGGTTTGAGGGCGAATATAAAACAGCTCAGTGTTGAAAATAGCATTTTTCATTTGAATTGCAAACCGTCTATTGTGCATTTGCATGCATTTGATGTCTGAAAATGCTAGATTTGACTAGTAACAACAAACTTGCAAACATGCAGCTACTGAAACAGAGTACAGGAGAAAACGCAAATCTTTTTACAGGAAAAAGCTCCACTTAGGCGGCAAACCTGCCAAATTAATTTGCATTTTTTATTAGGTTTTGTATTATTTTTTTTAGCAGCTCATGTAATTGGTTTTCCTCTGCTGAAATGGTTTGAGGGCGAATATAAAACAGCTCAGTGTTGAAAATAGCATTTTTCATTTGAATTGCAAACCGTCTATTGTGCATTGCCACACTCGGGAGGGACGAAACGTATTAAAATGTGCCAAAGTGTGTATGTGTGGAGAATGTGAGACCTGTTATCAAGTCTCATAAGAACGGTCTCATCTCTAGACGCTCTGTGACGCCTCCAGGTGGCGAGAAGTTCAAGCCTAAATTTAAATTAAATTTAAATTATAAAGAAATGCACTCAAAAAGATTCATGCACCTGCTGGGACAATATATGTGCATATATATGCACCACATATGAAACTCTTTGTAACGACGTTCGCGTTTTTTAGGAGGCAAATCAATTACTGTTGCATTCAGAGAAAGAAGGAGCGACGTGTCAGAACAATACAAAGCGTGTGTCATCTCACAAAAGCAGTTATCAGGCTCACGTGGGCAGTAACACGCTTAAAACAGAAGAAATGCACAAGAGATGTGCGAGTAATAAGGCTGTTTGAGGCTCTGGATGAGTAGAGTAGAGTAGGAGTAGGAGGAAGAGAAGAGAAGAGGAGTAGGAGTAGGAGGAAGAGAAGAGAAGAAGTAGGAGTAGTAGGAGGAAGAGAAGAGAAGAGAAGAGAAGAGACGAGTAGAGGAGTAGGAGTAGGAGTAGTAGGAGGAAGAGAAGAGACTAGACTAGACGAGACGAGACGAGAAGAGAAGAGACAAGAAGAGAAGAGAAGAGAAGAGAAGAGGAGTAGGAGTAGGAGGAAGAGACGAGAAGAGAAGAGTAGAGACGAGTAGAGAAGAGTAGAGTAGAGTAGAGTAGAGGAGTAGGAGTAGGAGGAAGAGAAGAGAAGAGAAGAGGAGTAGGAGTAGGAGGAAGAGACGAGAAGAGAAGAGTAGAGACGAGTAGAGAAGAGTAGAGTAGAGTAGAGTAGAGGAGTAGGAGTAGGAGGAAGAGAAGAGAAGAGAAGAGGAGTAGGAGTAGGAGGAAGAGACGAGAAGAGAAGAGTAGAGACGAGTAGAGAAGAGTAGAGTAGAGTAGAGTAGAGGAGTAGGAGTAGGAGGAAGAGAAGAGAAGAGAAGAGGAGTAGGAGTAGGAGGAAGAGACGAGAAGAGAAGAGTAGAGACGAGTAGAGAAGAGTAGAGTAGAGTAGAGTAGAGGAGTAGGAGTAGGAGGAAGAGAAGAGAAGAGAAGAGGAGTAGGAGTAGGAGGAAGAGACGAGAAGAGAAGAGTAGAGACGAGTAGAGAAGAGAAGAGAAGAGAAGAGAAGAGACGAGTAGAGGAGTAGGAGTAGGAGTAGTAGGAGGAAGAGAAGAGAAGAGAAGAGTAGAGTAGAGAAGAGGAGTAGGAGTAGTAGGAGGAAGAGAAGAGACGAGAAGTAGGAGTAGGAGTAGTAGGAGGAAGAGAAGAGACAAGTAGAGTACGAGACGAGAGTAGGAGTAGGAGGAAGAGAAGAGAAGAGAAGAGAAGAGGAGGTGAAGAGAAGAGAAGTACATCAAATTAAGTGTATTTTAAGATTATCATTCTCTAATACTCCTAAAAACTTACCAAAATCAACTTTTAGCAGATGCATGCATTTAAAATTAAATGAAAACATATTTATATCTACAGCAAAAGAGGAGTAGTAGGAGGAAGAGAAGAGACAAGTAGAGTACGAGACGAGAGTAGGAGTAGGAGGAAGAGAAGAGAAGAGAAGAGAAGAGAAGAGAAGTACATCAAATTAAGTGTATTTTAAGATTATCATTCTCTAATACTCCTAAAAACTTACCAAAATCAACTTTTAGCAGATGCATGCATTTAAAATTAAATGAAAACATATTTATATCTACAGCAAAAGCTGTTGATAGATTATAAAAAAATGCAATATGTTTAAAAAGAGTTTAAGAACCCATGTGCAGTTTTATTCCATCCAATGTGAGCAAATATAAAACAAAGACTAGACACGAACATGAGCAGACTTGACCAAAACACTCACTCACCAAGAGCAGGGTTACATGCATTCAATACATGACAAACAAGAGGGCTTAAATACTTAGACTAAAGGAACACATGACAAAACCAACCAATGAGCAAACAGAAGTAAAGAACAGGAACCAATGAGAACAAGACACATGGAATAAAGGAACACATGAGGGCAAGGAAGAAACAAGAAACATTACAAAATAAGAGACATGGAAACATGAACACAAAACAAAACCAACGTGACACAATATTAGAGAAAGCACTTCTGTTAGCCAAACAGACAAATGTTACAAGCAATTATAATCGCAAAATGGTCAAATATATCAGCTGTTGTGACGGTTTACTACTACCTAAAACACAACGTCACCTTCCAATAATTGATTTTAAGTTTCAGTGTTTTCAAATAAAATATCCATCAGAATGAAATTTCAGTGTACCATTTATAATTTGATAATATGAGAGAATTGGTCAGGGGTCTGAATACTTTTGCAAGGCACTGTTTACTTATTACTGACCATGAAATAGTATTTTGCATATTATTATTATTATTATCATTATCACTTAATTAATTCATTAATTTTCTTTTTCAAATCGGGGACCAAAATTATTATTTTCTTGCCACACCTACCAATGGAAGATTAATTGAAAGAAGAAAAATACTAAATATTAAGTCATAAATATGTATTACTGACCATGAAACTGTATTTTGCATATTATTATTATTAGTAGTAGTAGTACAAACATAATATTTTTTTGCCACACCTACCAATAGGAGATTAACTAAAATAAACAAATAAACAAAATAGAAAAAGGTGGTCAAATATTTATTACTGACTATGAATCTGTATTTTGCATTTAGCAATTTTGCATATTATTAGTATTTTTATAATAATAATAATAATAATAATAATAATAATTATTATTATTATTATTATTATTATTATCATTACGGTTTTTATTATTATATTTGTCTTTGACTTTATTTTTATTTTTTTTGCCATACCTACCAAAGGGATATGAATTGAAAACAAATAAATAAATAAACATGCATTCATAAATATTTATTACTGACCATGAAACTGTATTTTGCATTTTTCCATATTATTATTATTACTACCACTATTATTATTATTATTTAAATAAATATTTTTGTCCTTGTGACAAATTATTTAATTTAATTTAATTTTTTTATTAAAATGAGTTTTTCAAATTGTTTACTTGTTCATTTTGAACCCTGTTTGTGATGTTTCTAAGGTTCAAACCGTATCTCAGCTCCTCATTTAGGCTTATGAAGACGTTAGTTGTGTTCTGCTGGTTTATCAGTAGACCTGAACATGAGCGCAGCTCTCTTAATTAAGCAGACGTTCAAACCTCCCTCCGCGACTCCAGCAGCGATGTATGTTCACGCGGCAGATGAGCGGATCTTCTCTATGACAGTCATCAGCCCTGCAGGAACCAAACACTCAGGATGTGGCATAACATCATCTGTAAACTCCTGCGTTAAACCCCAGTAACGCCACCGCCAGGGACGGGAAGGTTATGTGTCAGAATCTCTGAGCGTGCATGAGCAACTACAAAACTAATGTGATATACACTGTCAAAACCCACTGAGCTCCTCATCTAGACAGCATTTCAAGGCATCGCAGATAAGATACCTTGTTTTGGCCAAATTCTAGGGCATTGTTACATGTACACTACCACTTGGGGTCAGTAAGATTAATACTTTACTCATCAAGGATGCATTAAATTAATCAAAAGTGACAGTAAAGACATTTATAATGTTACAAAATGTCTATTTCAAATAAATGCTGTTCTTTTGAACTTTCTATTCATCTGTGAATCCTGAAAAATAAAATGCATCACAGTTTCCACAAAAATATTGGGCAGCACAACTGTTTTCAACATTGATAATACTCAGAAATGTTTCTCGAGCAGCAAATCAGCATATTAGAATGATTTCTGAAGATCAT
>NW_015626916.1:35277-42149 GCF_001515625.1 Sinocyclocheilus rhinocerous
ATTATTATTATTATTATTATCATTACGGTTTTTATTATTATATTTGTCTTTGACTTTATTTTTATTTTTTTTGCCATACCTACCAAAGGGATATGAATTGAAAACAAATAAATAAATAAACATGCATTCATAAATATTTATTACTGACCATGAAACTGTATTTTGCATTTTTCCATATTATTATTATTACTACCACTATTATTATTATTATTTAAATAAATATTTTTGTCCTTGTGACAAATTATTTAATTTAATTTAATTTTTTTATTAAAATGAGTTTTTCAAATTGTTTACTTGTTCATTTTGAACCCTGTTTGTGATGTTTCTAAGGTTCAAACCGTATCTCAGCTCCTCATTTAGGCTTATGAAGACGTTAGTTGTGTTCTGCTGGTTTATCAGTAGACCTGAACATGAGCGCAGCTCTCTTAATTAAGCAGACGTTCAAACCTCCCTCCGCGACTCCAGCAGCGATGTATGTTCACGCGGCAGATGAGCGGATCTTCTCTATGACAGTCATCAGCCCTGCAGGAACCAAACACTCAGGATGTGGCATAACATCATCTGTAAACTCCTGCGTTAAACCCCAGTAACGCCACCGCCAGGGACGGGAAGGTTATGTGTCAGAATCTCTGAGCGTGCATGAGCAACTACAAAACTAATGTGATATACACTGTCAAAACCCACTGAGCTCCTCATCTAGACAGCATTTCAAGGCATCGCAGATAAGATACCTTGTTTTGGCCAAATTCTAGGGCATTGTTACATGTACACTACCACTTGGGGTCAGTAAGATTAATACTTTACTCATCAAGGATGCATTAAATTAATCAAAAGTGACAGTAAAGACATTTATAATGTTACAAAATGTCTATTTCAAATAAATGCTGTTCTTTTGAACTTTCTATTCATCTGTGAATCCTGAAAAATAAAATGCATCACAGTTTCCACAAAAATATTGGGCAGCACAACTGTTTTCAACATTGATAATACTCAGAAATGTTTCTCGAGCAGCAAATCAGCATATTAGAATGATTTCTGAAGATCACGTGACACTGAAGACTGGAGTAATGATGCTGAAAATACAGCTTTGATCACAGAAATAAATTATAGTTTAACAGAGATTCACATTGAATACAGCTGTTTTAAATTCTAATAATATTTCACTGTTTTTAATGTATTTTTGATCAAGTAAATGCAGCCTTGGTGAGCAGAAGAGACTTCTTTCAAAAACATACATCTTACTGACCTCAAACTTATTTCAGTATTACTGAGATACCATTATATATATTTTTTAATAAATTGAATAAATTTTTATTTTTATATTTTTCATTTGATTTTAATTTTGCGATTTTGTTGTACATTGTCATTTTTCGTACTAAAAAAATGATATATATATATATATATGTGTGTGTGTGTGTGTGTGTGTGTGAGCAATATCACATGAGCAGCAGTGTTTCTTATGTATTTACACACTCGTGTCATCGAACTGTTGTACGTTCATTTGTTGTGCGTTTATACAACAGTTTGATGGCACGAGTGTGTAAGTACATAAACAACAACAGGGTGTCTTTAATAACCATCTTTTGTGCAAACTACTTTCTTCTGCCATTGATTCAATTCTCAAGTTGACAGTTTAACAGCTGAACCCAAGCCTCCTTTACTATTTTGAAAATGTCACTTTAGAACTAGTAACGAAGGAACGTTGAGTTGCTTCATTGAAAGCTTATTGTATTACTGTATTAAAAGTTCACTGTATTATGTAGATTCGAGTAGTATGAGAGAGAGCTGGACTGAGCGAGTTGTAGAGTATTATGAAAGAGATGGACTGAGCGAGTGTGATTACCTGCATCTGATACAGCATTCATTCTTCAGCTCAATCTCATATTCACAATAAAACATGAGATTGAATGTCCGCTGAGGAAAGCGATATCTTTGTCATACTAGCTTTCATCTGTTAAGGGTGATTTCTGATGACAGCTGCTCACTGCATTTCTTAACTGCGTCTTACAAGCTGTTATTGAAAGTAAAAAGAACTTCCTTCTTTATAACCCTGTTTCAGTCTCTTTCAATATAAAAGTCTTTACTGCGGACTCACTCAGAAAAACAGTCTCTTATGACTAATAAGGGAATAATGTCACTAAAATCACCATCACGAACATACACACACTGTTTCCCAATACTAAATAGGCAGAGTTCTGATATACAGCATTAAAGTTACATAAAATATAACGTGATGAGATTTTGCTCTCAGCCAAAACTATTCGCTCTGAAACAAATAATAGATTAATGAGACCAAAGACTGTCTGTTAGATTTACCAAAACGAATTATATCTCATGTTTAACCACTATAGAGACATCAGAGCCAGCGGTGATTTCCAGAAGATCTGGCCGAAGATCTTCAAATTCCAGATGATGTCATTTTCAAATAGACGTTATATTTATTAACAAGCTGCATATCTGAAGTCTAAACAACTACATTCTTAAACTATCTCAAACTCTTAAAACTACATTCTGTGACACAAAAACAGTATTATTTATTAAATTATAGTGGATTTGGGCGTCCGCCATGACACTCGCTGTGAGAAATACCGCAAGCGGAGTGATACAAACGTTGAAACGGTTGGAGTTCTGTTATCACTAGAATATCGCACTGCTGGAAAAGGCTCTCAACCAATCAGATTCCAGGACCAGAAAAAACTGTGGTAAATATATATAAACTAAAACTACAGCTGAACTCTCTCTGTGTGTGTGTGTGTGTGTTTGCAACTAGCCGAAATACGTTTTTTATATTTTATTGCTTTCTTTTTCAATTTGATTTCAGTGAACATTTTATTTCAAGTAAAGACATTTTTTATGGTTTTAATTTTAGTTTCAGTTTTAGTATAATAATAAACAAATACAACTATAATAACCCTGAAACAGAAATATTGTTGCTTATATTTCATTTAACATAAACAAATACTGATATAAGACTAAAATTTGATTACTATCCTCAATGTTTGAAGGTTGATGCCAATGCAGGGTGTTACAAATTAGACTGAACACAACACTGAATACAAATACACTTATATTTGATTAAATACTAAATCTTTCGATCTAGTTAATGCTGTAACAGCTTCTCTAAAGCGGTCTGTGAAGGTTTGGGAACAAAACGATTCCATCACTTCAGCATCATGAGGCTAATCTTGAGCGACGGGCCGTTTCCCCACAGGGCAGTCAAGTGAAAACACTCGAACAAAACACCTCGTGATCCTCCCTCCAACTCGTCTCCATACGGCCCGTCAATCTATTAAACCGTCTCTTAACGTTTCTCCTGGTCAGATCTGAAGAGAAGAATCCGCCGAGAAACACAACACTCCTGCTCATTTAGCAGCATCTCTGCTCCGCTGGAGAACGGATGAGAGGCCAAACGATTATCTGCACGAGGAAAAACAAACGCCAGCATCTGCAAACATCAGAAAATGCCTCGGTGCTCTTTGCTTTGCGATTAAAACATCTCTCTTTCAGACAGCCCTCTCTGTGGTCAATATCTCAATGCGATGTCGTTTAATTACCTCGAGTGCACTAGGAAACAACATTATCTCCCCTCAAACTGCAAACATCACTATTACGATTGCTCATAGTTAGTGTTAATGATTTGAACAAAACCTCTTATGCACGCAATTTATCCTGCAGCGTTCGTGTTCTAGAAATACGTTTCCTCTAAACCAAAACATTTAGAGAAAAACAAGGTTAAAAAATGTAAAAATAAATAATAAAAAATGTAACTAAATAAAAATGTCATTTAAAGTATTTTTAAATAACTGTTACTACTATATTAAAATATCATTATACTTCATTACACATATATATATATATATATTATACTACATTAAATATCATAATTATTTTTTGCCACACCTACCAACAGGAGATGAATTGGGGGTGAAAAACACACAAAATATTAAATCACATTACTGATCATGTAACTGTATTTTGCATTTTTAAATTTTTCATATTAATATTATTATTATTACTACTACTTTAAAATCGGTGTCCAAAATATTTTTTTGCCACACCTACCACCAATGGGAGATTAATTAAAAATAAATAAATAAATAAAATATTATATAATAAATAATAAATGTTTATTACTGACCATGAAACTGTATTATGCATTTAGCAATTCTGCATATTATTATTATTATTACTACTACTACTACTGAAAAAACCCTCAATGCAAAGTACTACACTTCTGCACATAATTTATATAACGTTTGTGCTAGAGACAAAAAAGTTTGAAGAAAAACATTAAAATTAAAAATAAATAAATAACAAAAAATATAATTAAACTAAATAAAGTAAAAATTGTTTGAAATAATACATATATTTATAATAACAACATAATACATGATGTAAATAAATACATATTTTTCAAATAATATTTTACAGACATTTATAATATACTTTTTTTTTGTCTTTATTCACCAGGAAAATTATTTTTTGAAGTTATAAATAAAACATATTATTGCAGCACGCTTTACAAGAAAATACCATTTCAGTCTTTCTGCCTCAAAATTTCATGTTTAATTCAGTGTGACTTGCCATTTCTTTGTATTTATTTGAAAAATGTACTAGCAATTTCTAAGTCAACATTATTTCTAGACCTAATTTTACACCAAATGTAAATTAAAATATACAGCTGTCTTGTCAAATTTTAGGATGGTGGTCTTCGCAGAAGCATGATTATATTTGGGGGTCTGCAGCATCTAAAAGATTGAAAACTTGACTTGGGCCGGTTAACATCCCACAAAAAACCCTAGCAACCACATAGAATATCCTAGCAACCACATACCAATAGAATGCATTATCAACTGAAGAGTAATGCAATAAAAAAAAACATTCCAAACACCTTAGTAACTGCATAGCAACCACCTGAAACTGCAAATTGGTTTAAGTGCTATATATTTTTTTCTGGTATTCTGATATATCTTCTGTTATTCTTCAGGCGAGCACTGCTCACTATAGCGCTGCTCTTCATCTTTGAATCGCCTCTAGTTCAGAAGAAAATGATTAGCGCTGCTCAGGTTTGCGTAATTGCACATTTAGCATCTCACCAGTGCATTCTCATCAACTCTTTAAACAGTCGTTTCCTATCATTTTCTCACTCATTCAGAGCGGTTCTCCTTCTCATTCAGCCCGAGACACACACATACATACATAATGAATGAATGACTTGATTGAATAAAAACTAGAGCTGCTTCAGATAAATGGCTGTGAGGGTGTAAATCTTTGATGAGGCCCATCAGATCATTATTGAGGGTGATAATACATCGATTTAATGACAAAAGACAGAAACGTGTTTTCGGCATCAATACCACTTTAAAAGTGGCACATTTCAAGGGATATCAGCAAATCAAGTCATAAGCGTGTGAGATATTTGCTCAGAGGACGCAATTACACTTAAGTGAACACACAGCATTAGAGAAGGTTGGATGCGTTTTCGAGCCAAGCCCCCGCGAGATGCGATTGTTAGATATTGTGCACATCTTTGCAGCTGGGATCACACAGATACAGGCATTAATGTGTCACTAATCCAGTTTCCGCCGCCCGTGTTTGTTCAGGCGTCCTGCAAACCCACCGCTGTTCGAGCAGGAGTTGTGTGCTCGTAAATATGTACTTAGTAAATGCTACAGATAAAGCCAGCAGAGCCAGAGCCGTCTGTGAGGAGACGCTGACTGCCAGCTGATGGGACGGATCCATCAGTAAAGCTGGGAGGAGACGCTCTGAATTCATCAGGGCTGTAAACAAAGCTGTGCCTCGGAGGAAAGGAGGCGGGATGCATTCAATATTTGAGCTGTGAGGGAGTGGAGGGGAGAAAATTAAGTTTGTTTCACCTGCCAGTGGTGACAGAATCTAAAGTATTTCATGCCGAGAGTAGTAAAGAGTAGTAAAGTATTTCATGCCGAGAAACTGTATTTTGCATTTATTTTTATAAAAAATATTATATGCAATATAATAATAATAATAATAATAATGTATTAATAAAATATATTTTATTGCATCTATAAAAATATAGGTAGAACATATATTATAAAAATGTAACATAAAATATAATAACAATAATAAATATAAATAATGACAATAATAATAATAATAAATAGCATTATATTATAAATAAATTATTGCATATATAATAATAAATAATAACAATAATATTAATAATGAGGAAAAATATATCATTACATTGCACATATTTTTTAGAAAATATACAATTATTATTTATATTATAAAAACAACAACAACCATAATAATAATAATAATATGACTATATTGTGCGAGTGTGTGCGCATGTGTGTGTGAGTGTGTGTGAGTGAGAGAGAGTGAGAGAGAGAGAAAGAGAGAGAGACAGAGCGAGAGAGAGACATAAGAATGTGTGTACTGTGTGTATTGTATCTGACCTCAGTGTGTTTCTCTACTGTACACCAGTGACCCTCAGCATGTGTGAGTTTATATGTTAGACACTGTGGTATCAAATGTACACACATGTTCTAATTTGTTACACTGCTTATTTAAGTTTAAATTGTTATAATGTTTTTTTCTATTATTTTGATCTTTTCATTGTTATTATGTTTCTCCACATATATTCCAAGCTTTGGCAATATTGTATTTTTTTTACAGTCATGCAGTCAGTCAATTTTGAATTGAATTGAATTGAGACCGAGAGAGATTGAGAGATGCTTTCAGAGAAGAAAAGTAAACAGATTTTTCCTTTTTCCTGAAGAAACTGTGCTGCAAAAGTCACTGTAACAATGCTGTAACTCAGTTTCTGTGGTGTTCTGAGTGGATCTTAGTAAAACAATTATATATATATATATATATATATATATATC
>NW_015626916.1:42704-44474 GCF_001515625.1 Sinocyclocheilus rhinocerous
TATATATATATATCTTGATATTTTTTGATAGCGATAATTAAATGACATTGTGTTGGTATCTTGGCTGGTTTAGGCCTGTCATGAATAAATAAATTTGACACTAAAACCATCAGTAGGTGGCAGCAAGTCCCTGTCTTCATGAGCGATTCATTTAATCATTCGTTCAACAAATCATTCATATTAAAACGGCTGATTCATTTACAAACGGATCATTGAATCGCCGACTCGAAAGATTCATTCAAAAACAGATTCAATCAGGAACGAAACAGCGCAGTGTTGCTCTGAGATGCACAAGTGCTCTGCGCCGGCTTTGTTTGGAACTTTTTTTGCTGGTGAAACAGACACTATTGCGTCTAAAATGTAACTCACTCAATATTAAGTTCTTGTTCTGTGAATCCACTTACACAGCACAATACATCTCTTCAACAAACCTCATGACTTGCGGTATCCTGCATGTTTGTGTGGGATTAGTTACACACTTACAGTAAGAGTAGCACGAGCAAACAGCGCTAATAACGAACGGAATGAGAGCAGACGGAGAATACGAGAGAGGAGGAAAAGCACAAATGCTAAAGCAAGCAGACAGAGTATGAGGAGGTGTGTCGAGTTCAGTCTGCTGCACATTTGCATAAATGCTTGGAAAGCATCGGTGGCGAAAAGCAGATTTGAGAGCGTCAGGCCGCTGATCCTCACAGAGATGGAGCTCTCTCAGCAAAACACACCCGCTCCAAAACACGCGTCCAGCACTTTACATTCAAATCTATAATGGCAGAATTCAAATGAGATTCAAATCCACAACGAAGTTTCTATTCAGAATCAAATCGGAGGGAAACCATGTGTTCATTCATCACTAAATGAACGACTGAGATCATGAGCCTATGGTTGAATCTCACGAAAACATGATACATTGCATTGCAAAATACAAAGGATTATATAAATATTATGCTAATTTTATATACATATATACATGAACACACAATATATATTTCTTATATAAAAATTACAATTAATTAATAAATACATTTATAAATATTATAATAATTTCTATTATAATATTTTTTGTTTTTGTAATAATACTTTTTAAAATAATTAAACATTAATATTTTTTTATTATTAAACAAAATTAAAACATTCAAATAAAATGCATATATAAAATAATATTGTAAAAAAAATAGATATACACACAAACACAAAATTAAATATTAATATTTTATTAATATATAAATAATATTTGTATAATAATAAAGTACATTATAATGCAATATATTATAATATATATTTGAAATGTAAATGTTATGTTATAAAATGAAAAAGGTACATACACACAGAATATTTCTTATTATATAAAACAAAATTTATATTTTTATAAAAAATTATATTTTCTAAAAAAAATGGTTGTGAACATCAATACATGTTTACTTAATTTATCATGTTTTTATGGCCGTGAGAAATGAGCAAAAGAGGGTCAAATGTCATGAAAATTGCCACAATGCAAAACAATGCTTCATTATATTTGTGCAAAACATAATTTAGCTTTTCCTTCTTGTGATTTCAGGGCGAAAAAAAAAAACTTACATGTTCTGGAGAAATTCACCTCGTGAGATTCAGATCATTATCACATTTGACTAGAAAAGCAAAATAAAGCTCGTTCATTAACCCCCGAAAAACTAAAAGCAAGAACTCAAACCAGTTGCACCATCCACACTATATAACGACAGCAGAGCGAAGCGGAAAGCGCCGATGGCCTTTCAACTTTAAAAAGGCGAAAAG
>NW_015626916.1:44571-64750 GCF_001515625.1 Sinocyclocheilus rhinocerous
GGGCTTTGGTTCATCATGTGACTTTCTCATCAACACCTGCATTTGGTGGTTATCAGTGTATTACAAAGGTACAAAACAGATTTCAGTACTTCAATAGGTTGGTATATTAACATTATATCAGTTAATGAAATTACGGTATTTTAATGTAAATTTAAGTTAAAACTGTAAAATCTAAAACGTTGCTACCGTATTTTTTACTGTAAAATTCCG
This sequence comes from Sinocyclocheilus rhinocerous, assembly GCF_001515625.1. Taxonomy (NCBI): domain Eukaryota; kingdom Metazoa; phylum Chordata; class Actinopteri; order Cypriniformes; family Cyprinidae; genus Sinocyclocheilus; species Sinocyclocheilus rhinocerous. The sequence continues at coordinate 44,782 of NW_015626916.1, forward strand.
CCAACCACAGCTGCCGGTTTTTTACCGTAAATTTTATTTCAGCAATCGCTAATAAGTCTACTGACACAGAAAGAAACACCGACGGAGAGACTGGAAGTGAACGGGGCGGAGAAGTGCTCATTAATTTCCCCTTTTTTAGCGATGGTGGGAAGTCGCTGAGTTTGATTGAACAGACTGACCTCCAAAATCCAAACAGCGTAATCATCGCGACTCAGCCGTCGCAAATGAGCGGCAGTGTTTCTGGCTCTTTTCTGATTGCAGCAGAGTGGACGCGTTTGAAGCCAGACATCTGCTGCGAATACACCACAATGACACTTTCTATCAAACTGCCAATAGCTGTATTATAGACAAACAAGCTCTTGTTATCTCGGAGCACTTCAGACGTGGAGTGACTCATTGTGTTGCTCTACAGAGGCCCTTGGGTTCGGGATGATGTACTGTTGCGCCCCGTTTGGTGTGCCCTTAAAGACAATGACATTTCGCTTTACTCGTAGCTGCTTCCTCAAAAACGTCTTCAGACGGACTCATTTGTTTTTCTATTCTCAGTGATGACCTTTAAGAGCGGTGTGCGACTCTAACTCAGAGGTGAAGTTTTGGTGTCGTATCGGCAACCCACTACATAGCATGCATTACTACTTAACCAGCAGCAGAAATTACTGCTAAAATACTAGAAACACAACAACTATAAAAGAGTTGTGTTTGTTTGTTTGTTTGTTTGTAATTCAACACTATGCCAGTTTGGCTATTTTCATGGCAAGAAACAGGTTAAATGTAGCATAATATAAAAAGAAAAATAAACAAAAAAGAAAATGTACAATAGGTTTTTAAAGATTAAATTAAATTTTATACATACATTTGTAAATGTGTTTTATTTAAATCAGTTTATTTTGTTTAATAATTAAAATTATATTTTAACATTAACCCTTTAGGCGCCCGGGTTTTTTTGACATCAAGATTTCAAAAGCTTGTTGCTTGAAAGGGCTTAAAGATAGAGATCTAATGTAAATTAGAAAAATGTTGGGCATGACCGAAAGTTTATGCCAATATGAGTGTAAACATGAGGAAATACTGATAGAGGCTTTGGTTTGAACCATTTGATTAAAAACATTATGATGTCACTTCCTTAAAAAGATTTAAAAACAATCAGAAAGATGAAACCATTATTTTTAAAGAGGGAAATATGCTATTTATCAAATAATGTGACTAAGATCAGCATCGTCTTAATGATATCAGTAGTAAGTCACGAGGAACACATTTTTACTCAAATTAATCAAAATTGATTTATAGCGTTTTGGAGCCAAACTCTTCATATTTTGAAGAATGTTGGTAACCCAACAGTTTCTGGTTCCCATTGATTTTCCATATTTTTTCCCCATATTATGGAAGTCAATGGGGACCAACAGAAGATAGAAACTCATACAGGATTGGAACAACTTGAGGGTGAGTAAATGATGACAGTATTCATTCCTTTAACATCCACATAGCCAAAAAAAAAAAAGTTTTTTTTTTTTTTTTTTTAAATTGTTTAAAAAACCGCTCTACAAGGAAACATTCCATTGTATCATTTTGCAAACATTTTGGACATTTTGGAATTGAATTCTCGGAACATTCTAAAACAACTAGTAACATTTAAAAAACGTTAGACGAATGTCACGAATGTCTTAGGGCTGGGCGATATAGCTAAAAAAATATCACGATATAATGTTTCATATCGTTCGGTATCGATAAATATTGAACATTTTTTATAACCTTTCATAAACAGAGAGCAGTAGAGAAAAGGTTTAAATTTAACCACTGAATTTTCAATTTACCCAATTTATTAAGACAAACAACAACTTATTTTAGTCTTAATGAACAAAATAACAAAAATAAAATTGAAACAAATATCTCCTTTCTTATCTTTTATATGTAGATTAAATAAGTGTTAAAGAAACATTTGTTAAAGAAACAATGAGCAAAATAATGCACCTCATTAAACTGTTTATTCAACGCAATGGAATAACAACTGTCTATAAAAAAAGTGCATAACGTCTAAACTAATATCTATAAATCAAATATGATTTCGTAAATTGTATAAACAATAATGAACAATACAGCATCATGTATTTATGCATAGCTTAATACAAACAGCCAAAGCGCCGATCACGTGATTGCATTTAAAAACACATGAGACGCAGTGGAATGGAATAAAACCCACACAAATTCTCCAGACATGTTTTCTAAAAGCTGAACCTCTTTTAACTTTACTTGGCTTTATATTCATATCTTGTGTGAGACGCGAGTGCAACAGTCATAGTCCGAATATGCATTCTGTGTGAATGGCTTGGTTCGGTTTTAACCTAAACAATATCTTCTCCGCATTGAGTTTCTATAGTTCTCTAATATTTTGAATGAAAAACACAGCATCGGCGCATTTTGTGGGTTCAACTGGATATAGACTAACAAAAACATTAAAATGCAACAACGACACTTACATCACCGCATTTCGTGCACCGTTTTTTCATAAGAATGCGAATTTAAATTTTTTTAATTTGACTAATATAAATTTTTTGATTCAGTCTCTTCATCGCAGGCAGGCACGATGCTCATTTCAGCGTGTGTTTGTGTTCTGTTGGCTGTCTGCTTGTCACTTATAATGCGCCTTTAAATGAAAAAAGCGTGAAACTATCGTGCGATATATCGAACATTTTTTCTATCGTTATCGATGATGGTGCACCGTCGATAAATGTCGATATTGTTTTATCGCCCAGGCCTAACAATGGAAAAATGTTCTGTGAACAATGTATAAATCACATTTCTGTGCTAACGTTTTGAGAATATTATTAAAGGCCAAATAATGTTGAACGAACCTTCTATTAACGTTACCGAGAACGTTCCCTGTTAGCTTGGTACAAATTACTTCAGTACTTGGAAATTACAGCATTAATGGATCAACATCAAAACATTTTCAACGATCAAAACCAAATAATATCTACACGCAAGCAGCCAGGGTTTTCTTTAACTCTGTAGTGAAGTGTTTTGCAGGAGGGCCGGCACTGATCGAGCAGGTGATTTTGATCTCAGCAGCTCTCCGGTTGCCGGGTCACCCGTCCATGGAATTAAAGCGGCAACCTCTGCGACGGCGGCTCACATTCTGAGCTATTAGACTCGGAGAAGCAGCAGTTCCAGCCAAGGACTTCATCAGTCAGACTCTGACAGGATAAATAGGCCAGCGCACACATCTCACTTCAAATATCATTAAACTGCAGGCACTTTAAACACAACACGGATCCATTGTACCAAATGCCTCTGCTTACTGCACCAGGCTGCTTTCAAGACGAACACACTTCGACAGAGTCACTTTTCTGAGGTTCTGAATGCTGACTTTAAACGCTTTTCTTCTATCAGAGAAAGGTCTTAAACGGTTTAAGCGAAATCCACTGCTAGATGTTTGCCCATTACCCCGGATGTAAACACCTTGATCAGCTTTCTGTTTGCGTTCTCACCGAGGATGTGCAAAACTATGCCGCATATATCTACCAGACAGCGATTCTCAGGGGTTGTTCATGAATTATGTTTGAAAACAGCTGGATGGAGCTCAACAGAGTGGAATCTGGTCTCCAGATGTGTTTTTAAAAGATTAACTATACTTCATATCACATATTTTTCAGCCTTTAAAATTCAAAAGAATGTCACCGGCAAAGTTTACTAAAATATGATTTATATGTTGTAAAAACTGTTATTCAGTCAGAATACAGTGCTATTTTAAATGGCCATCAATGTAAAAAGATGAATTTTACTCCCAAATAGTTAAGGTACAGCATCTACCAGTAAGAACTAATTTTAAATGTCAATTTTAATCATTTCACAACAAAAAGTTATTTTTTTGGTCAGTATTTTTGTCTTGTTTTCCAGTGCAAGATCTAAATATTCTTCTTCGGTATAATTTTTGTTTTCTGTCAGTACTGAAGATAAATAATCAAAATCAAACATAAAATCAAAAACTTCAGGCATTTAATTCACATAGAGTGCATCCGATCATGTAATTCCACAAATGATCATAACTACAATAAGCCTTCCCAGCTAACAAAAATATGTTCCAATCCAAGAGCGTTGTTTTAATTCTTCCCATAAAACGTTATTTCTGAATGTTCTCTGAATATTGAAAATGTCCAGATTTTTGAATGCTTTTCTTGGTTGTACAAACGTTAAGGAAACATGCATGGTATAAGTTTGCGTTACGGGAACGTTACTTTTGAATTACATTCATACTTTTGAGTCACATTCTGAAACAAGTAACATTTAAAAAAATGTTAGATGAACATCCAAATAAAACATTTTAAAAAAAAATGCTCCAGGAATGATTTAGAAAGAATGTTTTTGCGCTATCGTTTTGAGAATTTTATTAAAGACCAGATAACTTTAAACAAACGTTTTCTCCATTTTACATTTTACTCCCAAATAGTTTAATTACAGCATCTACCAGTAAAAACTAAATGAACAAAGTTAACTGTAATCATTTCACTGTAAAAAGTGCATTTCCTACTCTGTATTTGTTTTCCAGTACAAACATCAAGATACTTTTACTTGAGATGCAAAATTTCATATTACGTCTTATATTCTGAAAAATGTTAAATGTAAAAATATCTGCCAATAAGGTCATAAAAATAAACTTGAATATAACCCTTTGAATTACATAATTTTTCTGACCCCATTTGCAAATATTTCTTCTAGTTTTAAGCCAAAACTCACGTAATTCTGATACATTTTTCAGAAAGAAAAAGGCTTAATAACTTGTCGTTTTGCATCTCAAGTAACTATCTTCATTGCGTAAGAAAAGTAGACTGGACATTTTGAACGTTCCAAGAACATTCAGAAATAACGTTTTCATAACTTAATGGGATTGTTTAAAAAACCGCTCTACAAGGAAACATTCCATTGTATCATTTTGCAAACATTTTGGAAACGTTACTTTTGAATTCTCGGAACATTCTAAAACAACTAGTAACATTTAAAAAACGTTAGACGAATGTCTAACTAAAATTAGGGCTGGGCGATATAGCTAAAAAAAATATCACGATATAATGTTTCATATCGTTCGGTATCGATAAATATTGAACATTTTTTATAACCTTTCATAAACAGAGAGCAGTAGAGAAAAGGTTTAAATTTAACCACTGAATTTTCAATTTACCCAATTTATTAAGACAAACAACAACTTATTTTAGTCTTAATGAACAAAATAACACAAATAAAATTGAAACAAATATCTCCTTTCTTATCTTTTATATGTAGATTAAATAAGTGTTAAAGAAACATTTGTTAAAGAAACAATGAGCAAAATAATGCACCTCATTAAACTGTTTATTCAACGCAATGGAATAACAACTGTCTATAAAAAAAGTGCATAACGTCTAAACTAATATCTATAAATCAAATATGATTTCGTAAATTGTATAAACAATAATGAACAATACAGCATCATGTATTTATGCATAGCTTAATACAAACAGCCAAAGCGCCGATCACGCGATTGCATTTAAAAACACATGAGACGCAGTGGAATGGAATAAAACCCACACAAATTCTCCAGACATGTTTTCTAAAAGCTGAACCTCTTTTAACTTTACTTGGCTTTATATTCATATCTTGTGTGAGACGCGAGTGCAACAGTCATAGTCCGAATATGCATTCTGTGTGAATGGCTTGGTTCGGTTTTAACCTAAACAATATCTTCTCCGCATTGAGTTTCTATAGTTCTCTAATATTTTGAATGAAAAACACAGCATCGGCGCATTTTGTGGGTTCAACTGGATATAGACTAACAAAAACATTAAAATGCAACAACGACACTTACATCACCGCATTTCGTGCACCGTTTTTTCATAAGAATGCGAATTTAAATTTTTTTAATTTGACTAATATAAATTTTTTGATTCAGTCTCTTCATCGCAGGCAGGCACGATGCTCATTTCAGCGTGTGTTTGTGTTCTGTTGGCTGTCTGCTTGTCACTTATAATGCGCCTTTAAATGAAAAAAGCGTGAAACTATCGTGCGATATATCGAACATTTTTTCTATCGTTATCGATGATGGTGCACCGTCGATAAATGTCGATATTGTTTTATCGCCCAGGCCTAACAATGGAAAAATGTTCTGTGAACAATGTATAAATCACATTTCTGTGCTAACGTTTTGAGAATATTATTAAAGGCCAAATAACGTTGAACGAACCTTCTATTAACGTTACCGAGAACGTTCCCTGTTAGCTTGGTACAAATTACTTCAGTACTTGGAAATTACAGCATTAATGGATCAACATCAAAACATTTTCAACGATCAAAACCAAATAATATCTACACGCAAGCAGCCAGGGTTTTCTTTAACTCTGTAGTGAAGTGTTTTGCAGGAGGGCCGGCACTGATCGAGCAGGTGATTTTGATCTCAGCAGCTCTCCGGTTGCCGGGTCACCCGTCCATGGAATTAAAGCGGCAACCTCTGCGACGGCGGCTCACATTCTGAGCTATTAGACTCGGAGAAGCAGCAGTTCCAGCCAAGGACTTCATCAGTCAGACTCTGACAGGATAAATAGGCCAGCGCACACATCTCACTTCAAATATCATTAAACTGCAGGCACTTTAAACACAACACGGATCCATTGTACCAAATGCCTCTGCTTACTGCACCAGGCTGCTTTCAAGACGAACACACTTCGACAGAGTCACTTTTCTGAGGTTCTGAATGCTGACTTTAAACGCTTTTCTTCTATCAGAGAAAGGTCTTAAACGGTTTAAGCGAAATCCACTGCTAGATGTTTGCCCATTACCCCGGATGTAAACACCTTGATCAGCTTTCTGTTTGCGTTCTCACCGAGGATGTGCAAAACTATGCCGCATATATCTACCAGACAGCGATTCTCAGGGGTTGTTCATGAATTATGTTTGAAAACAGCTGGATGGAGCTCAACAGAGTGGAATCTGGTCTCCAGATGTGTTTTTAAAAGATTAACTATACTTCATATCACATATTTTTCAGCCTTTAAAATTCAAAAGAATGTCACTGGCAAAGTTTACTAAAATATGATTTATATGTTGTAAAAACTGTTATTCAGTCAGAATAAAGAGCTACTTTAAATGGCCATCAATGTAAAAAGATGCATTTTACTCCCAAATAGTTTAGTGATAGCATCTACCAGTAAGAACTGGACAAAGTCAATTTTAATCAATTCTTACTCAGTATTTTTGTCTTGTTTTCCAGTACAAATATCTAAAAAAGTCTTTCCTCGATATGATGTTTTTTTTCTTGGCAATGCAAACGTTAAGAAAACATTCCATTAAATCATTTTGCAAACATTATGGGAACGTTAGTTTTGAATGTTCTCTGAAACAAATGTAACGTTTAAAAAATGTTAGATGAATATCCAACTAAAATGTTTCCGAAAAAATGTTCCATGAACAATTTAGAAATAGTGTTTTTACCTAACGTTTTGAGAATATTATTTATTTTCCATTTTACTCCCAAATAATTTTATTACATTTACCATTACAAACTAAAGACAATTTCACTGCAAAACTTGAATTTCTTCCTCAGTATTTCCATTACAAATATACTATCTAAACGTTCTTAAATCAAGATATTTTTACAAAATTATGAATGCAAAGATGCAAAATTACATAATATGGTAAGCCTTGTTTTCTGAAAAATGTAAAATAAATGTAAAAATATCTGCCAGTGGGGTACAAAAAACTGAATTGAAACCTTTGAATTGTTTTTTTTTTTTTTTTTTAATTAGCAGATTTTTTTCTTGTTTTAAGTTCAAACTAACTAAATTTTGACACATTTTTCAGAAAAAATATTTAATATCTCATGTCATTTTGTATCACAAGTAACTATAGTGCTGTAACACAGCGCTGTAGCTTTGCACATCCTTAATTAACCTGTCAAACCTTTGCTTTCTTAGAAACATCTTGAAGAAACAATGACTAAACCTACTAGAGAGCAGTATGTGGAAAAGACAGTCGCTGTGACCAACAATGCACACCATAAAACGAAGCTCTACTTCACCTGAATTAAAATGATCTGGAAAGCGACACTGTGCCACTCAGTCTGACACAAATACTTACTTCAAAAGCTCTTCTCAAGTGCCTTGCTGAGAGCCAGTCTGTGGAAAATGTGACTGAAAATCACTGTAAGAGTTCTCGTGTGCGGATCGGGCTCAGCGAAAGAAGACGGGCGGCAAACAGCTGCATCCACTTTCCATCGGGCTCTTTGATAAAATGCTTCAGACTCTTATGTAATGAACACAGGTGCTCATGTGCAAAGCAAACGTCAGCCTCCAGCTGCGGTCTCTTCATAATGCTAACTCTGACACTGACATCCGTCAGATTAAACCACTGCATTTCCATGAGTAAGCACTCGTGTTGGCCACTTTGTACGGACTGAGGAAGTGAAACGCAAAGCAGATGATGGTGTGAAACTATTTCCAGGCAGCAGATTGTGGATTGAAGATTTGCAGTGGACACAGAATATAAAGTTATTCATAGAGAAGAGCACAGCACTAGTTATGTCAAGGACATGAGTTTAATTCACAGAAAACACACACACACTGATCAAATGAAAAACCCTGAATGCACTGCAAGTCACAGTGGATGAAAAAGATGTAAATGTACACTAGATTTATACATTCCCTGCTGAAATAAGCAGCATGCATTTGGGTTTTTCAGGCAGGTTTCTTAACCAGTTTCTTAACCAGCAAGACTTCCACCACTGCCATGCTGTAAAATCATCATTAACTAACATTAACCAACATTAACCAGCAGTAATAAGCATTACCAAGCATTAATCAGCATTAACCAACATGAACCAGCATTAACCAACATTAACCAGCATTAACCAACATTAACCAGCATTAACCAACATTAACCAGCATTAACCAACATGAACCGGCATTAACCAACATGAACCAGCATTAACCAACATTAACCAGAATTAACCAACATTAACCAGCATTAACCAATATGAACCAGCATTAACCAACACTAACCAACATTAACCGGCATTAACCAGCATTAACCAACATAAACCAGCATTAACCAACATTAACCAGCATGCAAATACAAGCGAATGTGACTGTTGTTTGTCTGCAAAAAAAAAGTTGCTAGGGTGTTGCTATGTGGTTTCCAGGGCTTTGCTATTCAGTTACTAAGGTATTTTGAGTGGTGTTTGGATTGTTGATATGGTGTTGCTATTTGGTTGCCAGGGATTAACTACTCAGTTACTAAAGTGTTCTAAATGGCGTTTACATTGTTGCTATGTGGTTGCTAGGCTTACCTTTTCAGTTACTAAGATGTTCTGAGTGGTGTTTAAAAAGTTTCAATGTGGTTGCTAGGGTATTGCCAGGGCTTACCTCTTCAAGATACTAAGATGTTCTGGGTGGCGTTTAGAAAGTTTCATTGTGGTTGCTAGGGTGTTGCCAGGGATTACCTCTTCAGTTACTAAGGTGTTCAGAGTGGCGTTTAGAAGTTTAAATGTGGTTGCTAGGGTGTTGCCAGGGCTTACCTCTTCAGTTACCAAGGTTTTCAGAGTGGAGTTTAGAATTGTTGCTAGGGTGCTGCAATGGCTTATACTCTTTCGGTTACTAAGGTGTTCTGAGTGGTGTTTAGAATATTGCTAGGGTGTTGCCAGGGCTTACACCTTCAGTTACTAAGATTTTCTGAGTGGTGTTTAAAAAGTTTCAATGTGGTTGCTAGGGTGTTGCCAGGGCTTACCTCTTCAGTTACTAAAGTCTTCAGAGTGGCATTTAGAAAGTTTCATTGTGGTTGCTAGGGTGTTGCCAGGGCTTACCTATTCAGTTACTAAGGTGTTCAGAGTGGCATTTAGAAAGTTTCAATGTGGTTGCTAGGGTATTGCCAGGGCTTACCTCTTCAGTTACTAAGGCGTTCAGAGCGGAGTTTAGAAAGTTTCAATGTGGTTGCTAGGGTGTTGCCAGGGCTTAAATCTTCAGTTACTAAGGTGTTCAGAGTCGCGTTTAGAAAGTTTCAATGTGGTTGCTAGGGTATTGCCAGGGCTTACCTCTTCAGTTACTAAGGTGTTCAGAGCAGAGTTTAGAAAGTTTCAATGTGGTTGCTAGGGTATTGCCAGGGCTTACCTCTTCAGTTACTAAGGTGTTCAGAGTGGCGTTTAGAAAGTTTCAATGTGGTTGCAAGGGTGTTGCCAGGGCTAGTGTTGACAGCAAACACTAACAACATGAAACTCAGGTTAGTGCACCATAAAAGTAAATAACGCAATTTAAGGATGGGATTAAGTTTATGCAGTTTATTAATCTAAACTTGAATAATCAAACTATTAATTGTGCAAAGGTTCAGTACCATCTTCAATATTTAAAATTCAATCCCACAGTGCTGCTCTCTCTGCCAAGCTACTAGAGAATTCACTAAAGTCCCTCCTGACAGAGTAAAACGCGATCAATACGGCCCAGTGACTCGTGATTGCTCTGTGTATTTTCAATGATCCAACAGAGATGTGTTTAAGCCATCAAACACCTTCTAATCATCATGCAACAGGGGCTTCAATTTACACTGGACTGCGTGTTCTCAGCCCGGTCGATTATATCTGTTCCATCTACTGGCAGCCTCAATTCTGTTAAAGTAGTCTTGCTACTATTTGGCCATAATAAGCCTCAAATTGATGATTAACCTTTGTAATCCAGCGAGCGCATGGAAGACGGTGTGCTCTTGTCATCCGAGTGGCTGCAAGAAAGATGCTGCATTATCGTCTGCGGGAAAATTGAGGGTTTTGTGAGCAAATAAGGCAGTGTTATCTGCACGAAGCGTGCCCGAGTATAATGAAGACGCATCTCTAGAATGAAGAGCCTTTTAATAACAAATCAGACCGATTCACTGTATTGTGCGTTTTAATAAAAAACCATCCACGTCTGCACACGTTAGGCGCCTATGCGTGAAGATAGACGCTCTTATCTTGGGAAAGCGAGGAGATTAGCATCTGGTGCAGAGCGCCGGCCATTGTTTATGGCGCTCTATTATTTAGTAATCAGACATTAAATGGGTCATTTCTCTATATTTAACTCCAGCCGGTGAGCTAATGGCTTAATCTGACCAACAAGGATGATTTACCTTTTGTTTACTTCGAATCACCATTAGACAAACTAAATTCGTGACTGCAAATGATGCAGGAAACAATTCCCTAAAATGTGACTAAACACATGCACCAATAAGATTGCGCATATATGCATCAATATGTGTTTTAGACTTTCATTAGCCTGTGATATTTGCAGTCGGTTGTTTCATAAGGGTGATGTTTATAAAAGACTTGAGGCTCCTTTATCAGAGGCCTTCATCAGTTGGTATTTAATATCTATAATATTTGTGAGTGGAATCAGTCCACAGGCTGTCATTTACACGTCACCTTGTCAAAGCGCCAGACAAACGACCTCCTTCCTTATCTTAAAATGTCTAAGGACGAAAAAAATAAGATCTTTGTGCTGAGTCTCATTTCAATGAAATAAATTTAAATTAAAATAAGGCCCTAAATTAAACCTTAATATATTCCACTCTGGGGGACAGAGGCAGAATCAGGGCATACTTAAAAAACATGACAAAAACACAATCCCTCATCAAGAGTGAAGCAAAGTTTAAAAACTTTCATTTGCCAAAGGGTCAAGGCTAGCTGTTTTCTAGGTCGGAGAAAGAAATATTATATTAGCAATAACCATACACTTAAAGTGAAAATAAACGTAACATGCAGGGTAAATCACATAAGATACAATCAACAGCAAATATCAAAATTTTGGAAGTTGGCTTTAGGAGTGAGAAATGGCAAAACAACAAACAAAAATACTACTAGATAGCGAGAGGTCAATCTAAAGAATAATGGGGGATTGAAATCGATGGTTTAATGAAAACAACAGGCCAAATAATCATCTATCCAGGAAACAAGTTTAGGTTAAAAAACGTTTTAAATTGTTTTGAAATGTTTCTAATACATTGAAATGTTCAGTTTTCTGATTAGAATGTTATTTACAATTATTTAGAATGCTGAAGGTTACAAAAATGTTTCTTACAACGTTCTACTAACTGTATTTTTACCTAAAATATGTTACGTTTATTTTTAATATTCTAAAAACATTCAAATGTCTAGTTTCTTGTTGTGATTAGAATGTTATTTAAAGGTTACAAAAATGTTTCTTACAACATTCTAATAACTTTATTTTGACCTAAAATATAACTTTATTTGAACGTTTATTTTTAATATTCTAAAAGCATTAGAACATCCAGTTTTCTTATTGGGATTATAACGTTATTTAAAGATTACAAAAACATTTCTTAGAACGTTCATCAAAGTAAAAAAATTACATAATGATATTTTGAAATTATGTTCTAAAAACATTTTCTCTCAGCGTTATGAGAATGTATAGTATATCAAATAATAATAAAGTTAAAAGAATGTTTCATAAACATTACTTTAAGAACGTTTTGTGCTAACATTTATATACAGTAACTTTTTAAAAAAAAACTTTTGTGCAATGTAAAGTTTCCACACGTTAAAGGTTCTTCGTGGAACCGTTGATATCAATAAAAAAAACTTAATTTTTTAAGGCTGGTTCAGCATACAAAAACAGTTATTAAGGGTTTACACATACAACATGTTCTTGCATTCAAAAACAGCTATACAAGAAAGAACAAAATACAAGAGAACTACAGGGGTCTTGAATATTTTAAACTTGACACAGCGTCTTAAATAATCAACGCTTAAAAACAGCATGACAAACGGTGTAGTACAAGAATGAATACTCTGGGTTAAGGGTTTATTCAAATCTCTAACACTAAGTACAAGCACCTCTAATAAAAACTTGACCCTTATGCCGCTGTTCAAGCACAACCTTATTAGTTTTTACTCGAGCACTTTAAAAGTTTCCTCTCGAGTGAAGCACCTCCACCTCTATTGCTAGTGAGGCAGAGGAAAAAAACAACTTCTGAGTCTTTCAACTGTACTTTCTCCACTGCTGCATGAAAAACCCTTTTATGAAAGCCTGGAAACAAAACAAAAAATGATAAATAATGAATCCAGTAACACCGAATGGAAAATCTAAGACGTGGAGCATAATAAAGTAAGCCGCAAAATCAAATGACTGCTGTTTCTACAAGCTTTAATCTCAGGTGTAATTTCATTTCACACTACGCAGTACTAAACACTGCAACACTAGAACAATATTTTGGCTCCTGCCTCTTACAGGTATTTGAGAAACAGAGCCATTAAACACACGTCTATTGTCTAATTGTGTAGCTGAATAACAACATGCATGTAGGGCGAAATAAAGAGCAACACAACATGCGGTAAAGGAGGCTTTCTCTCTGATCCGAAGAGAACGAAAGCCGTGAATAAATGTCTTTTCGCTCATCAAGTGGAATGATAAATTCACCCCATAATGCATTTGCCTCAGAATTTGTGATGAAAACATATTTCAAATTAGGTGTCAAAAGCCTCATATTGAACAACTCCCTCTCAAACTGCACTCCAAACGCGCCAGCGTCCAATTATTCCAAAATGACAGCAAATTGAACAGAAGAAAGCACAAAGCCGTCACTCCGAGGCGCACATCCAGGAAGCCTCATCGGAATACATATAGCATTAATGAGCATGTCCCATCAGCACGGATCATGTGCGATCATCAGATGCTATGCGAGTTTAAGGGGGCTTACGAGAGGGAACGCAATCAATACACTTATCCAGATGCACTGCACAGCCATCATATAAGACTAGGGATGGGAATCGTTAGGAATTTAATGATTCTGGTTCCGATTTCAGTTCTGGTTTAAAGGGCCAGTTCACCCAAAAATAAACATTCTGTTATCGTTTACTCGCTCTCATGTCATTCTAAACCTGTTTGATTTTATTTCTTCTGTGGAACACAAAACGAGATGCTCTTTAACGGACAATGACAGTGACCGGTAAGCGGCCCAAAACAGATTAGAGACCAGAGTTTAAACTATTATTTAGGGCCCTATGATTTCCGCGATGCAGAAAACGCGGACGAAATCGCGGAATCCAGTCATAAAAATGGGATTTACTGTATAACGCGGAATGTCACAGAATTTGCCAAATTTTGGATGAACCATTAAAATGGAATCCAGAAAATGTATGGAAAACACAGAATTTGGTAATAAGTTGCTTTTAAATTGTGTAAGTTTCATTATTTCAATTAATTAGACATGCTTTTTGATTAATATTTTTTATTTAACCATTAAAACAGATTCAGAAAAAAACAGAGAAAATTTACAGAGAGAATTAAAATGGAAAAAACGGGATTTGGGAAAAAATTAAACAGATTTCATAGGGCCCTGCTACATTTGTCATCTACGATAATATTGTAATTGTTGTTTTAACGCTATGCAAGCTGACATTATTGAGTATGTATGAGTATTGAGAGTGCAAACGTATTCACTGTGTAATGAAGTGTATTAGAATATAGTTAGAATGCCCCTATAATTCAAGTTATGAAAGCAAAAAATATCCCTGTATGGGTTTTTGTTTTTATAGTTGGCCAATATCACACAAGCAATAATGTCGTTTTCCCAAATATCATTGCGTATGAGCTCAATCACGAATGTTATACTGATTTTATAGAGCAGTTCTTACTGTATAACGCGGAATGTCACAGAATTTGCCAGATTTTGGATGAATAAATCAAAAGCACACATCTCTGTCACCTATATGAGTACATGAACATCAGCTCTAGAACTGCTCTGAAATTCACTTTATGAGCATTTGACCGTTTCTTTTGAGAACAATATATCATCATATCATATACAAACAGAAACTTAAAGGTTGTCACAGCAACCCGTCAAAATAAAAGTTCGGTTTAACTTTAATAAACTGTGACAAAAATATATTACTTAATGTAATGATAGTACTACTACTACTAATAAAATTATTATTAATACATTATTTTTGAAAGACTATTTACCAGTAAAATTATTTACCAGAAAAATAATTCTGGAAAAAATTCAAGTTATGAAAGCAAAAAATATCCCTGTATGGGTTTTTGTTTTTATAGTTGGCCAATATCACACAAGCAATAATGTCGTTTTCCCAAATATCATTGCGTATGAGCTCAATCACGAATGTTATACTGATTTTATAGAGCAGTTCAACAAACAATAAGTTAATATTTAGTGAGTTATATTTTAGGCACAATATTGTTTTAATAAAATTATTATTAATACATTATTTTTGAAAGACTATTTACCAGTAAAATTATTTACCAGAAAAATAATTCTGGAAAAAAATAAAAATAATAATAATAATATTTTTATATATATAGAGCAGTTCAACAAACAATAAGTTAATATTTAGTGAGTTATATTTTAGGCACAATATTGTTTGTTTTTTTTCTATTTCACCAACGAAAATAGTCCCCAAACAAAGTCAGGTCAGAACATTTGTGCATCTCAGAGCAACACTGCGGTGTATCATTCCTGAAAGAATCCGTTTTTGAATAAATCCTTTGAGTAAACGATTCAATGATCCATTCACAAAGACTTGCTTCATTTCTAAATGAATCAGCCGCTTTAAATAATATATCATCTGAACGAACGATTCACTAAATCACTCATTAAAACAGGGACTTGCTGCCACCTACTGGCAATTTTAGTGTCATATTTATTTATCCATGACAGGCCTAAACCAGCCAAGGTACCTGCACAAAAACAGCAAAATATTGTTTAATCATCGTTATCGAAAAATTCCCCAAAATATTGAGAACCCATTTTTTTTGTCAATATCGTACACTGCAAACCATTATTAGTTGATATTTTTGCTCTCCAATCGCATTCATGTTTACATATATTTAAATATGCTGCATCAAGACGTGTCACGCCAAGATTAACATCAATGATATTACATCTATGCCAATTTATATTGGAGGAAGTAACATTAAATTAGAAATAAAGACTAAATTTAGCTCCAACACTCAAGGTAAATCACATTAGATGCAATAAGGAATTGGTTACTTTCAACAAATAACAAAGCTAACACTCTATATTAGGGAACGCTATTCACTATTAACTAGTTGCTTATTACCATGCATACTACTAACACATTGGCTGTTTACTAGTACTTACAAAGCACATATTGATGCATTATTCTGCATGACCATATTCTGGATCCATTAACCCTACTCCATACCTAAACTTTTATTATGGTACACTTTAGATTAGAAAACACATATTCACTATAATTTTCTCTCAATAAACTCCTAATTTGCTGCTTTTTGATAGTAAGAAAGGTGTTTGTTGTAGTTGTTAAGTTTATAAGTTGGCTTCAGGAGTGGGAAAGGCCAAAACAACAAACACAAAAGTCAATCTAAAGGATGCTGGGGGATTCAATGGTTTACCTGAACAATCAGTCAGCTAATCGTCTGATTTAGCGTTCACTGAATATTTTTACCTTGACATTGTGTATCCAGTTATTAAAGGTGTTCATATACAGCACGTCCTTGCATTCAAAAACAGCTGAACAAAGCACAACCAAATACAACAGATTTATTTTTCAGGTATTTAGCAGTAGCATTCAAGAAATTGAATGAACAAATATAAAAATAAAACACTATATACACTTGTATAAATTATACATTGATTCTTAATTATTATACACTGATTATACACTGACACAATTATACACTGATTCTTAAAGCAACTGTATTAAAGTTCTTCAGTCAAGAGCAGTGAGTGATTTTTCTCTGTGTTTTGTTGTTTTATTTACATTAAAGGGATAGTTCACCAAAAATGACAATTCCGTCATCATTTACTCACTCTAAAGTTATTTTAATCTTGAATGAGTTTCTTTCTTCTGTTGAACAGCTGCTGGTCCCCAGTGACTTCCATAGTATTTTTTTTTCCTACTATCAAACTTAATGGGGACCAGCAACTGTTTGTTTACCCACATTCTTCAAAATATCTTATTTTGTGTTCAGCACAAGAAAGAAATTAATACAGGTTTGGGACAACATGTGAGTGAGTAAATAATGACAGAATTTTAATTTTTGGGTGAACTCTCACTTTAATGACAAGCGGCAGCATGTTTAGTGCTATTAGACTTCTGTCACTTTAAGACCTACACGCATCTAATATACAGGCACGCATCCATTTCTCTCTCAACGGTTTACTTTCACTTTAGACATAACCAACTGTGTTTATATGTAAACCGCAATCATACACGAAAGATAACTTAGTCCAGTAACCAGGTGCTGTTTGACAGGCTTTTAGTGTGTGCGCGCTTCAGGTGTAAGCGCTCAGAAAATCTAATTGTGGCGGTCAGTTTTGATTAGGGCTGGGTATCGAGTTCGATACTTTTTAGGCACCGACCGAATTGCCTCGATACCATCGAGTATCGAAAAACGTCTCGTCGTTCGGTACCAAATTTCGATACCTAAGGGGTTAATCTTCGCACACGTGAGGCTGTAGTGTGAATGCGGGAGCTGCGTGGAGTTCCGATCATATGCAGATGTCCGTTCAAACTAACGTTACACGACCGAAAGCGCGAGTATCAGTATCGATATTGAAAATTTTTGAACGATACCCAGCCCTAGTTTTGATATTGTGGAGGGCGCCACAAATAAATCAATGTATGGGAAACACTTACATAGGCTACAGAAACTTAAAAGTTCCTCATCGCAACCCATCAAAATATAAGTTCGGGTTAGCTTAATTAAAGAAACTATCAGAAATATATTACTGTGGTGCAACAATTTTAATACTACAACAATTATTACAACTTTTGTTTAAAAAAATAATCACACAATACGCTATTTCTTCCATGTTTTAATTTTAATAGTAAACCCTTTGCCAAAAAATAAAGAGTTTAACTTTCATTTGATTAAAAGATAAAATAAATTGATTTATGCCTTCATTTGCACTGTACTGTAAATAAAAACTAACTGAAATTTCTAGTGTCACATAGGCTAAGACATTTCAATAGGCTATTTAATTAAGTGTGCCTGTAAAAGACTATTAGTGTTATAGTTCCATGAAAATAGTTGCAGTCTTCTTAACAACTTCTACAATATAGCTATGAAGACAATTAAATTATTTACACTTATTATATACTGAACATCAAAATAATTCACTTCTGGTATTTAAACAATATTCCCAATTCAACTTACAAAGGTGAAGGTGGTAAAGAAAAACCTCAGTGCTCTCATGAATAATGCAGTTCGGCTCAAATATGTTATGCATGCACTGTAACTTACAGCGAGTTATATTTTATATATGAACGAGACGTGAAATTAACGACTTGTTGGCTACTAACGCACAACCACACAGTGCTAAAGACGCTGGATAACTTGTGAACCAGCTTCAAAATGTTAATGTCTACTTGACTAATAAATGACATCCTGGGAGACTTACGGAATTAACTAGTAGTATGCGGATACGTCTTGCAGCTATTAAAGACAATGATGTCGTTAGGTTTGGGAGGCTTGTGAGATGGACTGAGGCGAAGCGTAGCGCTGTAGCTAATCCTTCCATTTTCCCTAAAGGGCTAATCAGGAATCTGCTCCGACTGATCCCATCCATCTACATCTGAGCCAATTTAACAGAAAGAGTTCACGAGGAGTCTCAGCGGACACCAAATGAGCCGAATCTAGGCCAAACTTTTAAAAACATGTATGGCTACGTTAATATGTGGGATGGGGAGGAAAAAGGTTTAACATGCAAAAGCAGGGAAATTTTCACCAGCACACGCAAGTGCCAGCAACTTTCAGTTTCCAGTTCCCAACAGGCGGAAACCATTAAAATTCAAGAGACGTTTAGAAACTAAGTTGTT
Organism: Sinocyclocheilus rhinocerous; assembly: GCF_001515625.1. Lineage (NCBI taxonomy): Eukaryota > Metazoa > Chordata > Actinopteri > Cypriniformes > Cyprinidae > Sinocyclocheilus > Sinocyclocheilus rhinocerous. Next base: position 63,599 of record NW_015626916.1, read on the forward strand.
AATAATGTGCATATTTTTAGGCATATGCAGCTCGTGGTAATAATACATTTCAATGTTTGCATGTTGCAATGGTTTCACACTAGGTCTTCACGAGTGTTGCCAGACTGGGTCAATGATTTCCAGCACAATTGCTTTTCAAAACACGCCCAAAAAATTCACTGCCAAAAGAATGTGATTGAATTCTATTTCCATGCCAACCAAGGTTGATAAGCACAGTGACAAAATAAAATTATAAAAATGAATCAATCTCCCAGACAGGAGAACAATACAACAGGAAAACAGATGAAAACATGGCAAATGCAGTAAAAGAAATTAGCAAATATGACAAAAATATTTCTACCCAAACAGTAGAAACTATTGAAGTATGTAAAATATTTGCAAACGGCAGTCAAGAACGAGCCAATTCAAGTCCAGACAAAAAAGCCCAGTATAAGTGATTGGAACAAGTAATATAATTAGTGCAAGTTTTTGGGTTGACAGTGCTTTGCTCATGCACATATTATAACCATCTAAAATATGTCATTTCGTATTCAAAAAACGAACAACAATGATAATAATAATTTGTGCTGCGCTTTATTTCCAAACAGAACCATCCACGGTTTGAGAGTTGGGTTACTCACCCATTCTTTACTGTAGTTTCAACTTATGTTTATGCCACTTTGGTACAGCGATCACTTGATTATTCAGCTCCAAGTTCAAAATCTGATCCCTTATCGCAATAAAAACGTTGGTATTAACACCAACACCAGTCAATCTGCGGTGTGTTTACCAAGCTAACAGGAAACATTGTAAAAAAAAGTTTTTCTAACGTAGTTGTCTAATGTTAGGAAAAAACGTTCTTAAAGATATGTTTATGGAAAACTCTTACAACTTTATTAATATTTGATAGGGGTGCTCCGATTGATGGGCTACTGATCCCTATCGGCCGATAATCACGTTGGGATGATTGATCGGCAGTCTCTAAAAGGCCGATCTCAAACTGATGATGCTGCCGTGAGAGGTTTGGCATGACATACAGCGGCACCGTCTCAGTCTCTGTCCGGCGCGGGGGAAATAATTATAATGCTGAAGGTGAGGTACTCGCGTGAGTGATTCACCGCGCGCGCTCTCTCTTTCTCTCTCAAAATACGCAAATGGCTTCAAATCACCACA
>NW_015626916.1:67384-67808 GCF_001515625.1 Sinocyclocheilus rhinocerous
GCACCGTCTCAGTCTCTGTCCGGCGCGGGTGAAATAATTATAATGCTGAAGGTGAGGTACTGACCTTCATATTTTTTCATTAAATAACTTAAAGTAATTTGAAAACCTTGTGTGAGACGTAATTTCACAAACAACGTGAGTGAATCACCGTGCGCGCTCTCTTTCTTTCGCTCTCAAAATACGCAAATGGCTTCAATTCACCGCATCGCGTCTGTCTATAAGCGAGCTGCACGCTGCACAGTTGACACAGGAATTGTCACTTGCACAGTCAAGGCAGTGTCACATCATCACTAAAGTTTATAATAGGGCTGCACGATAAATCGCATGCGATATTTAATGCGCATCTTGTCAGTAAAGGCGCTTCTGTAATCAGCGGTAAATCTCCATCACGTGCGGGCTTTCACATGGAGCAGCATTTACTACA
>NW_015626916.1:69710-78146 GCF_001515625.1 Sinocyclocheilus rhinocerous
GATAACGTAAGAAAAGTAGTTTAAATGTTTTGCCAATTGCTTGAGCAACTTAATATATAAATCTAGAAGTAAATGCAAAAGTAAAAAGCATTGAATAATGTGTTGCTTATAATTATTGTGTTTAAACATGTCTGTGAAAGATTGTATTAATGTACTGTGCAAAAAAAAAGAAAGAATTGCCTGAAAAATAGTTATGAATGATAAAAAGAAGGCTTTAAAAAGATCGGTATCATTGATCGGTATCGGCAGATACTGCTTTCTGTGATCGGTCTCAAAAACCCTGATCGGAGCACCCCTAATACTTGATATATATTCTCATAATGCTGAGAGACAACGTTCTGAGATCAACATTCTTTGAACGTCCTTATGTTATTTGTACTTGATGAACATTCTAAGAAACATTTTTGTAACCTTCAAATAACATTCTAATCACAACAACAAAACCGGACATTTTTAATGCAGCAGTGCAGAGATCGTTTCCGCACCAAGTCTATTGCTGCATAGCGCTGAATTAAAGTAACAGCGTATTGTTTGCAGTAAATATGAACATGGATTGGCACAAAAATGTAGTAATTACACCATAAATGCATATTATTAAAGTCTATTATTGTGTTTAAACATGTCTGTGAAAGATTGTATTAATGTACTGTGCAAAAAAAAAGAATTGCAATGCTGAAAAATAGTTATGAATGATAAAAAGAAGGCTTTAAAAAGATCGGTATCATTGATCGGTTGAAAAGAAAACTGGACATTTGAATGTTTTAGAAACATTTCAAATAACCTAAATTTGTTACCTGGATAGAATCGTCATGATGACTGATTGAGGACATGCACACTTGGGTTTTATTCGTTAACTAATTAGCCTATAAAATGATCAGTTTGAAAAACAACAAACTGATTCCAAACCAGCCCAATTCGCACAATCAAATACAAACTAACCAGTAGGGTGGAAATCCTCCCAAATCAGGCAACACTGCTCATCACTTGATGCCCAATGTAAAATTGACTTCCAAAACACTGCTGTTGGGTATATTTACCACGATTATCCATTGCTCTGACAGCCGTTGCAGCATTTGCTGTTTAAAAAAACAGCAAGGTACACAAAACTCGATTCCCATCTGCGGCCGAAAGCTTCTTTTGGATTTCAAAAGGGTCCATAAGTCAGAGAATTGGGCCCAGACAAAGACTGCCTCTAAGCACTGTTAGATCTGAGAGGAAAAGCAAAGCGCATCCCTCAGGGGCTAATCTGTATTTGCCCAGTTCAGCATTAACCATATAAAAGAGAGGTTCAATAAGTCGCAGAACAAAACTCAGCTGAGAGCCTTGACGTGTCTGGCCTGCGGGGGTCGCATGAGTTACACATCGCCAGCAGCAAGCGGCTCACAAACCCATGACAAATGACTCCTCTAGTCATGGCATATTACCATGCTCTGTGCCCGTATCGGCAGAATCCTTCCAGAAGCCTGCCAGGTGCGAGAACATTTCATTATTTTAGCGCTGGAATATTTTGATGTATTATTCATTTAGGGTGTAGTCCCTCTAGTTCCAATGCAAAATGAGCTAAATGAGGCGAATCTCATCATAAACACATCCAGATCATATTTCACCCCAACTCAAAAGAAAAATATATGAAATGATATTATGCACAAAGAAAATGAAGCCTATTTTAAGACCGGGTTTCATGCATCGTGATATTTTTTGACTTTCATGCCAGTTGAGCATATTTCGCCCCCAATTCTTAATATCACTCTCATTACTGTAATGCATATAATGATTTATTATTTCAAATATAAAATATTGATCCCAGGGTTTCTGCAAGTTTGATGAAGGCACATTTCAGACTTTTTAAAGACCTTTGTAAGACCAAGTAAAGAAAATTTGAGGAATAAACCGAAATGTCTAAAATGCAAATGTATAAAGATCCTTAAATCAAGATATATTTACTTGAAAAGCAAAATTACATAAAATAAGAAATCTTGTTTTTTTGTGGAATTAATCAAAATGAAGAGAGTTTATTATTAAAACAAGAACAAATATTTGCCAATGGGCTTAGAAAAATCATGTTAATTCAAAAAGGGAAAACAAGATTTATATCCTACTGGCATATTTGTTCTTGTTTTAAGCATAAAATAACTTACATTTGCATTCTCAAATAAATGTATTTTGATTTAAGGATGTTTCGATATTTGTACTGGAAAATACAAATACAGAGGAAGATACTAAGACCCGCAAAACCGTGAATCCATCATGTTAGTATTTAATTTATGCATTTTTTCATGCAAAATATAACGTGCAATTTTTGAATAAAAATACTGAGGAAGATATACATTTTTTTGCAATGCATACACCATTTAATGACATGATTTTATGAATTCAAAGCTTTTCTGCTCTGATTTAAGACCTTTTTAGGGCCTTCATTTGTGGGAGGGCGAATTAAGAGTTTTTAAGACCCACAGAAACCCTTCATGTTAATATTTAATTTATACATTTTCTTCATGCAAAATATAATGTGCAATTTTTTAATAAAAATACTGAGGAAGATATATATATATATATAAGTCATATATATATATTTTTTTTTTTGCAATGCATGCAACATTTAATGCCACGATTTTATGAATTCAAAACCTTTCTGCTCTGATTTAAGACCTTTTTAGGGCCTTAATTTGTGGGAGTGCGAATTAAGACTTTTTAAGACCCACAGAAACACTTCATGTTAGTTTTTATTTGATGCATTTTCTTCATGCAAAATATAATGTGCAATTTTTTCTTTTGATTTCGAACTGAAATACGACCTCTCAGTGTGAGCTTCACCCAAGAGTGAAACTTATACCTCTAATTTCCTAAGCAGATACAAGCTAAAACAGTGGAAATTATACAAGCGGCTGGCAAGATTTCTGCCAAAACTGCAGACATCTGTACTGCGAACTCCCCAACACCCTCCAAAACACAATCTGCTCCTATAACAACTGTACGTCCTAACTCCAGCAGGAGAATATTAATTATCAGCAGGCATTAAGGCCTGCAGATTGAATCTGGCACGCATTAAAGCTGCGCGTGTTACCACGATAGCTCGTAGACCTCCTGAGGGGAAAGATGTCTAGATTTTGTCTCCCAAAAAGAGCAGAATACATTTACATGCTTAACAATGTGCCGTTCCCTCAGCTAGCAATTTTCCTCTTTTAATTCAACTAACACCATCCCATCAAATATTAATATCGTTCTTGATTTGTCTCTAACAGAATGGAAGAGAAAATGAGAGGCGATTATGGAGAAATCAAACAAATAACTAAAAACGCTTCCTTTCGAATGAATCCAAAAGAGCAGAACACGAACTCACAAGGATTATTATTTGATCTTATCAAGGACGCAGAGCTTTGCATCTTTATGTTCGGGCTGGCATTATTAATGCATTTTGCTCTCTAATCATGTCTTACAGAGGAATACATTTGTTGCCGTTTTCAATTCAGCGCCGCGTGTTCTTTTAAACGCAGCAAATTTCATTCTGTAATTAGGTAATTAGCGCTTCTAATCTCTAAACTTTTAATCTAATAAAGTAAATGCGATTCATTTTCCCCCGATGTCAATTCTGGCACTCTTTCATTCTCTCCAAGCAAACAAAACAGGAGAAATGCCGTTTGATTGCCTACAAAACTGTGAAGCATTCAGCACTCTGTGAAGTATAAAAATAATGAGTAAAGTTTACTCGGTTCGGTCTGTCGCTTGGCCCACACGACCACATTCTTGGTTCAGAAATCCATGTTGTTTAAGCAATAATCCGGCCAAATTTTAATCTAATGCAAGTGATGGTTTGATATAACCAATGCCGTAAACCACAACCCTAAAAACAGGGTTCTCAATAGTCTTGTTTAGCCAAATCAGCAGCTGTGTATGATGATAAGCCATGACTCTGAAGCGCAGCCATGTTTGGTTTCTTTGTGCCAAAGCATTGGACATCTGAAGCATTCCTACGGCATTCACGACAGCTCCGTGCATTAAGCATTTAGTCAACTCGGGGACGTGCGTCCCGGTTTAACGCTTCCCCTGGAGACAGATCATGTCCGATACTTTCAAATGCATCGCACATGGCACAGTCAGGAATCTTTACATTTACTACCCATTACAGTGGCAATACAGCCACCTGATCTCGGGACCCAGGCAATCTGAAACATTTGCACTTAATTGAAAACCTGCTTCAGTAAAATTGCACGAGCCGCCAGGCTTCCCGAGACGAGCCGGAGGGAATGCAAAAATAAACAGCACCTCGTTCTTTTAATTAAAGGTGAATCAGTTGGCCTGTGGCAAAACGCCCCGAACCAAACTCAGCCTTTCTTAAACAGCTCAATATAAGATGATAGCGGGTTACAGGCCAGGAGAGGACTCTCGGGGTCCCTGAAGAAGAGTATTGAATAGGCTGTCCGTTATATCCATTCCTGTTCTCTCAACACTCTTGCCACTAACGGTTAACCTTCACAGCTCCCGTCACATCTCGGCCCGTCTAATCGTGTCAGACTTCAACAATGAGACAGGGCTAAACCGAATGCACCCGCAAATGAGGATTGATGCAGTGCGTATCGCTTCTACCTGTGTGACGAATGGCTCTGAGTAAACTATCAGATGCGTGAGGGATTGACACGTCTGCTCGTGCATGCTTTCCAGTTAGACCTTAAATAGCAGCCCGAGACAAAGCGCCACAACAATCCAGGTTTCAATTACATGCTGATGAATTCCAGAGACATTAATAAAGAGAATTAAGCAACACAAAAACCCATTTAAAAATAACTTGCACATGCACTTGAAACCACAATGCTCAATACCAGACTGAAGGTTCAATATCTCAGGATATCAAATCATCTGCACAAGTTTCAAGCATGCAAATCCTACTTTATGAAGCGCTTTACTTCACTTATATGGGTTTGCTGAACTGGCATATAAGAAATCCTTTTAGTGCATCTACCAAAGGCAAACAAAACAAAAAGTATTTGCTGCTAATCAATTGATACAGTACATGCATAAATCCATGTGAATTCCCATAGGGAGAAAATCCTCATTTACGCAAGGAAGTCATTGTTTGCTCCCAAACATGCTTACTTATACTGTAAAGAAACACAACAGAGGAAAAAATGTAAAATTGTACTGCAATTAATATGCAAGTAATGTTATTATCAGTATTATTTTTAATAATCAACACAATCTTCAATATCAGAAAAAAGTGATACCTGTTTTTTAGAGCAGCTCTACCATGTTATTACTTTGGAGTGCAATGGCACGTAAATATAACAATCATTCAATGCTATCATATATATCAAAATACCATAGTAATACCATCAATAACTGACACCATCACTGTACTGCCAAAGTACTTTTGATATAAAGCAATCATGATACAACAATAATTGACCGTGGCTGTTTTGGACATGGTACCATAGTAATATCATGTTTTATTGGACATGTATTATTTTAAGCACCTTAGACCACCGTGCAAATACCATATGTAAATATAGAAATCAAAAAGTACCATGGTATAACCACCACTTATTCCACGGTACTGCTACACTATTGTAAGTAGTAATAGAAAAAAAACATTAACTCAATAAGAAAGCGATTAGCACTATACCATGTTTTATTGGCAGTACCGCTGTATTTCTTTACATATATATCCCAAATATACCAATGGAATTACTGCCATCACTGTGCCATTATAGTACTGCTGTCCTGTAAGTATTAATACAAAACAATCATGACCTCAGCAAAATCTACAATGATTTTTAGATGCCATGGTATTTCCTTACATAGATTAAATTACCACGCAAATACCAAGGGAATCATATAAAAGTACCATGGTATTACCATCACTGTACCATAGTACTACTACACTACTTTCTTGTATTAATACTAAACAACCATGACCTCAGCAAAAAAGAAATAGATAAAACATTACAGTGTTTTTTGGATACTGTACCATGGCACCACCATGTTTATTATGTTATACAATGGTATTTCCTTACATATATTGGAGTACCATGCAAAAACCATGGTGCATACATTTGGAAATAATTCAGTACAATAGTATATATATATATATATATATATAAGTATAGTACTACTACACTACTTTCTTCCAAGAATTAATACAAAGCAATCATGACCTCAGCAAGATTTACAATGGTTTTCGGATACTACTGATAGTACCATGGTATTTCTTTACGCACACTGAAGTACCAGGCAAATGCCATTGTATTTAAGTTCCATTATAACCGAGAATTACGATGCATCACTGTATGTTCCACCACACTACTTTTAATAACGCTCGTTCCACTACAAAACAAACAATTAAAGCGATTCATTCAGACATGAGACTGACATCGCGCACCTCTGTATGTCAGGAATGCTGTGCAGGTGACAGAGACGCACCTGTGTTTTCCCGCGAGCGCAGAGCTGAGGAATCCATCGCTCCGCGTCCGGCGCGTGTCGCACGCGCAGTGGAACTGTTCGGATCGGTTCGGTTCTCCTACTGTCTCGAAGCGTCGGTTCCTCCTAAAAGAAGAGCAGGTCAATCACATCGCTCCTCAAGGAAGCGCGCGGCGCTACTGCTGTTTCTCCACACGCGCCGAGCGCGAGACTGACGATCACAGCGCGAGAGACGCACGCGGAGTTCACTGACTGTGTGTGTGTGTGTGTGTGTGTGTGTGATTGAAGGAGGAGTCATTTTGATGCGCACAGATCCAACAATCTCAATATATAAACTATTAAACATTTGACTATCCTGGTTAAAACACACAGAGGTTCTGGGGTTTGCTATCAGCTTTGTGTTTTTCCTAAATAAAAAATAATATATATTAATCAATGCATACAACAACTAATCTTCCGAATTTAGATCAAATCTGCGTAGATTACGCATTAAAAAAAAATCGATGTTTCTACCATAGATGTGAGTATGTAGATGCCTCATTAGCGACTGGGAACTATGACGTCAAAAACCGGAAGTGTTATTCGCCGCGGGTTCCTTTAAGATTTTCCTATGGGGTTTTTCAATTAATAAGTAAAATAATTTAAACACGTGGTAAACATAACTTGACGATACTTTTACGCTTTGTTCTACAACATAAATTACACGCATCCATACCCAAAACACAACTTTTGAAGCAGTTATGTTCATTTTTGAAAAGTAACTAGATAAGAACGTTTGGGCTGTGAGTGTGTGCAGTTTACATTGTAGAACAAAACGTAAAACTATGTCAAGTTATGTTTACCACAGGCTTTATTTTACTCAATTGAGAAAACCCCATTATAAAACCCCATAGGAAAATCTGGAAGGAACCCACTGCGAATTACACTTCCGGATTCTGACGTCATAGTTCCGCCACTCAACTCATGGTTTTCACGTGACGTCACGCCCTTAAAGGAACGCCCACATGGAGGGCAAAACATGGCTTTTCTCTGCTGACCGCCAGTTATTTTTACGAGGTTTGCATTAAGTAGTAATGTAGTAAGACAGTGATATTTAAAGGCCAAATTCAGTACACACCTTATTGATGATGCAGACTTTGTACAGTCAAGCAGATGAACCCAAAATATAAATGCAATGTGCAAAGTTTAATATGAAATATTTTCCCATACAAAAGCATTATAAAGAAGACGCTTAACCTATTAGCGCATTGCGTTCATATTCCAGGCTCATTTGCTTGTCTGTATAAAGCACGCATCATTAATAAGGTGTGTACTGAATTTGATCTTTCAATATCACTGTTTTTAAAGTGTTTTCACATGTGTAAATGAATGGGCCGCTATACGTAAACCAGATTGGCGGACGCGTCTACGTGCTTCGAGTTGTTGAATGAGGAATCTACCTATACATATCTATGGTTTCTACTGTAAGGAAAAGCAATATGTATGTCACATTCTGCGCATGCGCCTCCGCGCCAATTTTCAATTTTTACCAAAGACCGCTATCTTCAAACAGTGTAAAACGCGACATTTAGGTGGAAACTATGACAACAATCATGGTAATTTGTTATTATAATATTCATAAAACATTCAATTTGACAGAATAATTCATAATCTGACAAGATTAGAATAATCTGATGTTATACTGATCAGGCATTTTCGATCTACTTGGTTAACAAAGAACGTTCTTGCGAGTTTCACTCGGGTTTTTTTCACAACGGTTTTTAAAAGTCATATAAATGTTAGGACAAAACATAAAGTAATGTAAATTATGAAACGTTCTTATAACTGTATTAATATTTGATATACGTTTTCATAACGTGAAAATGTTCTGAGATCAACATTGTCTAAACGTCCTTATGATGTTATTTGTCCTTGATCAACATTATAAGAAACATTTTTGTAACCTTTAAAATAATGTTAACATTCTTAGAATATTAAAAATTAACATTCAAAAAATGTTATATTTTGAGTGAAAATAAATTTTTA
>NW_015626916.1:78191-82161 GCF_001515625.1 Sinocyclocheilus rhinocerous
AAATAACGTTATAATCACGACAAGAAAACTGGACATTTTAACGTTTTCAGAATATTAAAAAATAAACGTTCAAATAACGTCATATTTTGGGTAAAAATAAAATTTGTAAAATGTTGTAAAAACATTTTGTAACCGTTAAATAACGTTATAATCACGACAAGAAAACTGGAAATTTTAACGTTTTCAGAATATTAAAAAATAAACGTTCAATTAACGTCATATTTTGGGTAAAAATAAAATTAGTAGAATGTTGTAAAAACATTTTGTAACTTTTAAATAACGTTATAATCACGACAAGAAAACTGGACATTTTAACGTTTTCAGAATATTAAAAAATAAACGTTCAATTAACGTCATATTTTGGGTAAAAATAAAATTAGTAGAATGTTGTAAAAACATTTTGTAACTTTTAAATAACGTTATAATCACGACAAGAAAACTGGACATTTTAACGTTTTCAGAATATTAAAAAATAAACGTTCAATTAACGTCATATTTTGGGTAAAAATAAAATTAGTAGAATGTTGTAAAAACATTTTGTAACTTTTAAATAACGTTATAATCACGACAAGAAAACTGGACATTTTAACGTTTTCAGAATATTAAAAAATAAACGTTCAATTAACGTCATATTTTGGGTAAAAATAAAATTAGTAGAATGTTGTAAAAACATTTTGTAACTTTTAAATAACGTTATAATCACGACAAGAAAACTGGACATTTTAACGTTTTCAGAATATTAAAAAATAAACGTTCAAATAACGTCATATTTTGGGTGAAAATAAATTTTGTAAAATTTTGTAAAAACATTTTGTAACTTTTAAATAACTTTATAATCATGACAAGAAAACTGGACATTTTAACGTTTTCAGAATATTAAAAAATAAACGTTCAAATAACGTTATATTTTGGGTAAAAATACATTTTGTAAAAACATTTTGTTACCTTAAAATAACATTATATCGTGACAAGAAATCTGGACATTTTAAACATTTTTAGAATAGTAATAATAAACGTTCAAATAACGTTATATTTTGGGTAAAAATAAAATTAGTAGAATGTTGTAAAAACATTTTGTAACTTTTAAATAACGTTATAATCACGACAAGAAAACTGGACATTTTAACGTTTTCAGAATATTAAAAAATAAACGTTCAAATAACGTCATATTTTGGGTAAAAATTAAATTTGTAGAATGTTGTAAAAACATTTTGTAACCTTTAAATAACGTTATAATCACGACAAAAAAACTGGACATTTTAACGTTTTCAGAATATTAAAAAATAAACGTTCAAATAACGTCATATTTTGGGTAAAAATAAAATTAGTAGAATGTTGTAAAAACATTTTGTAACTTTTAAATAACGTTATAATCACGACAAGAAAACTGGACATTTTAACGTTTTCAGAATATAAAAAAATAAACGTTCAAATAACGTCATATTTTGGGTGAAAATAAATTTAGTACAATGTTGTAAGATAATTTCATTGTTTTAGAAACGGCAAAACAATGTTCCCACAACGTTTTTGTAACCTAAATTTGTTACTTGGGTTCACATAGCGTGATGTGAACATTTTGATGATCCTGAATCTTGTTTATCAGTTTTTACAGTCCGTGAGAGGCCTGTGTGTTTCACAACTGCTTTACAAATTACAAACATCCATGAAATGAACTGACTTATGAATGTCTAATAAGTGTGTATTTATTAAATCAATAGTTTAAATGACTGGTGAATATTACAGTGGACGGTAATGCGTAACATATTGATGTGTTAATGGATGTAATTTCCGTCTACAGTAGGTAATAATCACAAACCCAACCACTTATCATCCAATTCTAGATATAAACTATTACAATTATCTGGTTAAATACTAGGGCTGACATTCTGAGTTCCTTTAGTTTTTTATCCAAATGACTCTAACAACAGGATAAATTAAAGTTGAACTATTGATTTCTTATGTCTCAATGAAAGTTGCCACTCATAAAACAGTTTCATGCTTTGAATTATCGGCTACCGAGAGCATAAAACCATGTCAATTCAACCTGTCACTCAAACTAGGAAGACGATGTTAAACTAAAACAAAAAATGTTCCTGTTGTGTCTATGCAGTTTTCTGGTAATAATGCATTTCAGTCAACGTCAATTCTCATATTTGGCTCTTTGTAGAACTGAAAAGTGTGAAACTAAGACATAAAATGTGAAGTAAACCCAGAGAATAACTACCGTAGATGGGAAAATCATGCATTACATTAACAGGGTGATGCATTACTGTCCACTGTACAGACGGATAATTCACCAGTAATTTAAACTATTTATTCAAGAAATAAACACTTACTAGACTAGATTAACACACACAGATCCATCAGATTATTGTGAAGTGTGCTGTGAGCTCTGGCTGCAGATTGAATCTGTAAATTCATTTCATGGATGGTTTGTAATTTGTAAAGCAGTTGTGAGATACACAGACTGTAAAAATAGATCAACAAGATTCAGGATCTCATTTAACATCCGAGGAATTAACAGAAAAGCTTCAGCCTTTATGTGTATCTCAAAATCGATCAATACGGCTGATCAATAACTTTCCTGTCCAATTTAGTCGCCATCACGAATCCTTTAATCATCTCCATCGGCTCAGATCAACAAACGAGTGCAAAGTAGGGCATTTTATCTCTCTTTCTTTCTTTTTCTTTCTTTCTCTCTTTCTTTCTCTTTCTTTATGTAGATTGTGATCATAACAAATGTTCTTTCTTTATATTCATAAACAGGTTCAAAGTAGCTTTTTGTTTGTTTATTTGTTCTCTTTCTTTCTTTCTTTCTTTCTTTCTGTAGTTTGGCTGTAGTTTACGATCATAAATGAGCAAAGTACCTGTACATTCTTTCTTTCTTTCTTTGACTGTCATTTATTCATTTATTCAAATACAGTAAAACCATCTCAGGGTTTTTGCACTGTAAATGCCGAGAAATAAATTATTTGGGATGAATGCATTTGTATTATTATTTTTTTAAACCTATGAATAAAGCTTGCAAATGGGGTCAAATGCACCCAGGAGTGATCTCATAACATATTCGCTGTTGGACAGTGTTATTCCTGCTTCTTGTTTGCAGTGCTGCTGGTTTGTGATTGTAGCTTCGTGTAGCTCTGTTTTTCTGTAAAATCTCTATTACTCTCTGTTGTTTAAAGTGATAAAATGTAACTTAATTCCCACCATATTTCTGATATTAACTATTTTCCTAATTAATGCTGTTCAGTTGCTTTGACACAATCTGTATTGTTAAAAGCGCTATATAAATAAAGGTGACTTGACTTGACTATTCCATCTTTCTTGTCTTAAAGCCCAGCTCAGCTGTTTGCTGCCTGTCCTCAGCCGTGTTTATTCCCTGTGTTTGCAGGAATATGTGTCATAAAACACGGCGGCTTGCTCGTCTGCGGTAAGCGGCAGAGAGAGGCCATGCAGAGGCCACATTCATTTTTCAGCACATCGCCGCTGTCACGAGGGAAGTAACATCACAAAGACATCGACAGGTTTAAATTGTACGAGGTTTGTAAAGCCGAGGATGGTCGGCGCAGCAGACCAGAGTGCAACGGGAGAAAATTTAGCACACTATAAATGCCCGTTCAGAGCCGTGACTGCCAAGTGGAGAGGAGAATACAAATGAAAAATATATTAGGGCTGAGATAAATGTTGTAAGAGTGCTTTTTAAGACAGAAATGAGTCCTACAGAGAACCGATGCTCCAGAGAAGAAAATTCAATTATATTAATTTCTGTCCTACTGGCCACATTTATGCTCTAAAACAGTTTAATTTTTTATTTTTCCCCCCAACATTTTTTGGGTCCCCCTTAGACATAAAATACATACTTGAAGAGATTTTATGTTCATATTTTAATAATGTAACAACACATTCAAATCTATATATTATGTAAATGTATATATTATATTATATTATATTATATTATATTATATTATAT
>NW_015626916.1:82196-96746 GCF_001515625.1 Sinocyclocheilus rhinocerous
CCATCCCACTGTATCTCATGTTTTTAAATGAAGAAAGTAGCCTACTCTTTGTGATTGGTTTTCGGTCCTTTGTATTAAACTATACATACATGCATGGTGCTGTTTTTTTTTTCTAATTGTTTAAGCAACTTTATTAATTATATATGGTTTATAAACATTATTTTAAACATTATGCACTTTTTGTTCAAAGATAGTTGTGTTATTTTATTACGCTTTGAAGAAACGTGCAAAATATTTTGCTCGATGCGCCCTCTTGTGGCCTCAGGAGAGAAGCCAAAAGCTTTTTTCCCCCTAACTGAAAATATGCCTTTTAAATTCGAATATAATTCGAATTTTGATAATATTTAAGTAGAAAATTAGAATTTAGTTTTTCAGCCATTTTGACAGCCCTAAAAGGTATTACTGTTTACAATTTTACTGTAAAATAAACTAATTCGAAAACAGAGATGATTTCATATGCACATTTTTGTAGAATAGTTTTAAAGTCATTTTAGATTCACTTTTGCCTCTCTATCAGATTTGTTCTACTATTATGATATTCTTATGAAGTCTGTTTGTTCTTTTTATGAGTGCATGTAAAGGAGAAGCACGGACATTCTGCAAATCATCTCCTTTGTATGTTTATGAACCGTCATGAGGCTGAGTAAATGATTTCATCCCACTATATTTCAGTATTCAGAGATGATCAGTTATAATTCACTATGATAAATACAAATACTCTCTGAAGTGAATCTTTGAAGGCTTCATAAATACTCGACGCAGAGGTCTGTGTGCATTAAGAAACCCCCAGATAAGCATAATAGCCTCACATACCAGACAGCAGCGCTGGAGGCAGATAACGCCCTCCTGCACGCGTCTTTGCATCCCCGAGGCTGTTGTCAGAGATGTCGCTGATGAAATGCATCGGCCTGACTGCGCACGTGTGAGCGATTGGGATGGATCGTGACCGTATCTGGCGTGACGCAGCAGGAGGACTGGCCCTGTCTTGAGCGATAGCCCCTCACTTCGCACAGCTCTTCTCAATATTTCATCGGGCAGAGTTTGGCAATACCTCTGAGAATGCATTTGCTCATACTAATGGCTGCTTCTTGGAAATACTGACAGGAAAACGTCAAGAGAAGTGAGAGAGAGGTCCACCTGTTTGCGCAAGAGTATTTCATGTCCAAAGCAGCCAAGAAACGTTTTTTGGACACTCGTGCCTTGATAAATATCTTCTAAGTGAAATGAATGTTATTTCATCATTTACTCTCAGTCATGTCAGTCCAATCCCAAATGCTTTCTGTTTTCACAAAAAAGTTGTGCACTGAAATATGTACTCATCTCGCCCACCTTTTTGGCAAAGGCATTATTTTCTATGTGCTACTGAGCACTTTTATGTTTGGAAACCAGGATTCCCAAAGTTTTTTATCAGCCAAACCCCTTAGGCTTAAATAATAATAAAAATAATAACAAAAAGTAATAATACAAACAAGAATTATTATTATTATTATTAACTAATCGAAGTCCCCCTGACATTTTAATGTAATATTTCATATATTTAATAACACTTTTGCATGTTCCCGGTTTTCTGATGTTGGTCACAGAGGTAAACAGATAAAATATTGAATATTTTCTCAGTAAATGTTTTATTTTGATAGCTTTTATTTATAAAAATATGTATATATTTATATAGGCACAATTTGGCCAATAAATTATATTGCAATAATTAATAATAATGTAATAAAAAACTATTAATGTCATATATTGTGATTTTAAAAGTCATATAACTTTTCATATAATATTAAAATTTCTCGTATTGCTTCTGCTGAAGACCTATCTCAAGATTTTATTATTATTAGTTTGAACTCTAATTATAAAAAATTAAGTTATTGCTGTTTACAGTTTTACTGTAAACTTTTATATGCACATTTTTTAAAATTAGTTTAGATTTGCTTTTGCCTCTCTCTATCAGATTTGTTCTGAGTGTATATTCTTGTGAAGTTTGTTTTTCCTTTTTACAGCTTTATCTTTAATATTATTCTTATTATTAATTGCACATTAAATAATACTGTCCCCCTTTTTAACATTATATTGCAATGACAAAAGCTTTAAAAAAGACACAAAAGCATCATATTAGTCCATACATAACGTCTTTTAAAGTCTTTTACATCATAATTAATCTGCTCTAGTTCTTTTTTGAGCCTTTTCGAAGTCATACAGAAGACTAAATGATGACAGAACTTGCATTGTTGGTGAACTATCCCTTTAAATGCTCTGAGTGTTTTTGCCTTTTTACACAAATCTGAGAGCAGTTGTGTTTATTGATCATCATAAATATCTAGTTTATCTTATCCTAAACCACTCCAATACAAGATACTTTGCCAACCTATGGTTTATGTGAAATAAAACCATCTTTATATTCTTTCACATGCAGCGCTCAAATCCAAGATGATGCAACTAGATGTTTTGCATGTACTATTCCTTTAAAAAAAACAATCATCTGATGGAATATTGTCTGTATGTCTGATATCAGCATGCACTGATATAGAGCGTGATGAATGTCACATATTCAGAGCCGTTGCTGTAGTTTATGGGTTGAAGGGTGGGAATGATTCTAGGGGCCTACAATTCAATATAATCAATGCATAAAATAATTAATCTATAAATCATGTTTTGTTTAGTATTTCATATTTCAGCTCCCTCAAAATAAATAGTTGGATGCTCTGCTGCGCCGCGTGTCCCGAAACTAAACAGATGACAGCTGACGCGGCGAGCGAGTCACACTGACAGCGCAGAAATGAAAATCTGCTCACCATAAAGAAAAGAGAAGGAGGCCAGAAGCAGCGTAGCGGCACAATACATAGAAAACAATGTCAGAAAAGAGATGAGTTTGTCAAACAAGACGCATTCACAGCTGCTGCACAGGTCAGGAACGAGACTCAAAAAATATTTAGGCCTCAATTTCAGATTTATGCATTTGAATTGCACATAACATTTCTATGTATTTGGATTACATAGCTTTAACATAAACTATTAAACTTAATATGATGCATATTTGTCAGTCATACAGAAATGAAAATGTTTATTAACTATTTGCAACTATTTGATTTTATAACAATCATATTTTTAAAATGTATTTATTCAAACTGCTTAGAATCAGCATAAATCTATGGATGCTTATTTCTGCCATGGAATAAAAAATAAATAAATCAATTAAAAAGGTTATTGCAACTTTTTATCTCACAATTCAGACTTTATTTCTCTTTTCCCTCACAATTTTGAGTTTATTTCTCATAATGAGTTTATTTATTATAATTCAGAGTTTATTTCTCATAATTAGGAGTTTATTTATTATAATTCAATTCTGAGTTTATTTCTAATAATTCAGACTGTTTTCTCGCAATTCAGGGTTTATTTAATTTAGACTTTTCTCACAATTCTGAGTTTATTTCTAATAATTCAGACTTTTTCTTGCAATTCTGAGTTTATTTCTCACAATTCAGATGTTTTGTAGCTGTAGAACCAGCAATATTTAATTAGTTAAAATGTATGTTTGATTTATTGATTATAAATATATAAACCTGGTTATTGTGTACTTAAAACACATTCAGTTTAGTAGGCCTACTATAACAGAAATCTGACCTGTTTCATGTATGTCCAGTATAACTGACAAATATGCATCACATTACGTTTATTAGTTTATGTTACAGTAAAACTATGTAATCCAAACGCATGCCAATTTAAAATGCAATTCAAATTATTAATTGCTAAATATATTCCAAAATGCTAAATATGTTTTTGAGTGCACTGATTTCTCACATTGAGACCATGAAAACTAGATGCAAAAAAATGCTTACAATCACTCTTTATTAAAGCTTTTTAACTAATTAAAAACAAAAAGGTAAGTGTAATTCCAGAGTCATTTCTAGTCGTTATGCTTTTAACTCCAATGTAAAGCCCATGTGACGCATGTTGATATCAGGTTTAAATCACAATCTCTTTATTTCCATAAAAATGCGATTAAATATCAGCTCGTATTTCTTTAAACTTTCTATTCTTCATTTGTTTTTAAGCAGTAAAGCTCTGCTGAAATATAGGTCTAATTAAAAGCCAATCAAAAATAGATGGTGTTTGTGGTGACCTTTTATCCTCTCAGATAATGGCGACATTGAATGTTTATTTAAATAAACTTTATATTTGAGGATGAAATGACCTCTTGTTTCCAGAAGCCTTTAGATTTGAAGAAGTCGCTATCATGTCTCTACTGAGGGTCTTTGACGATTTTTCAGGACTTTAACATAAACAGGCTAAGAAGCCCACAATATGATGGGCTCTGAAGTGAAAAAGGGGCATAAATGTCATCAGAGACCTTCAGAGCAACGCTTTATTTACATAAACAGATTTATTTCTGCTTCTTTTATACCTGCAGGGAAACACGGCGGATTTCTTTTGTCATTCGTGTCTCTCCTTTTACTGACTTCATTTGCTGATGTTGGGGGACAGTTTATATACAGCTTTACAAAGTCAAACCTGATGATTAGTTGCCATTTTAATCTTTAGGACATTGGACAGGCTTAAAGGAATAGTTGTGTCATACAAAAATTAAAATTGAAAAGTTTAGCTAAGCTCCTCAGACATTTGTCTGTCTGAAATGAACACCTACTGATTATTTCACACATAAAGTGGCGTATAAAACTCTATCTAGTTCCATACAGCAAAAAATATCTTTTCAAATATACATATGAAAAATTTGACAAAAATATTTACATAAATATATTTTCCCTACCAGTATATTTCTGGACATTTTTTTGTATAGTTTTTTTCAAATATATATATATATTTTGCCCTCAATATATTTTAATCAAATAAAATAAATTCACATAATATTTCCCATACTGAAAAAAACAAAAAACAAATATATATATATATATATTGTATATATACTGTATAGATTTAAATATATTTGAAAATATACATAAAATGGACAAATAATATATTTGCGAAAATGTTATTTACATAAATATATTTTCTCCCAATATATATTTGACCTTTTTTTTTTTTTTAAACAATGTTAAGATAAATGGCCAAAAATATATTTACTAAAATGTTCCAAAATGTATTAATGTAAATTTACTTATGTAAATTATATTATATTCATTTATTATATGACCCATTTATTTATTAGCCGATTTATACTTTTGAAAATTTATTTAAAAAATATAAATATATATTTTTAAAAGCATTTAAAAATATATTTTGCCCTACACATATTTCAATCCATGAAAATACATTTGAGGAAAAACATTATTTGTTGTCTATAACACATGTGAACTATAACACATTTGAATAAAAATCAGCAATATACTGTATAATGTTCAAAAATGGCTACAGTAAGATTGTCACTGAAATTCATTTTAAAATATAATTTGATGAAGGTCGAAACTAAATCTCTTTACTATTTAAAAAAATATATAGATGTTTAACTAATATTCATTGTTTACAGTTCACACACACACACACACACACACACACACACACACATATATCCGTATATATATATTTCATAGGAGAGACTCGATGAATATTGGCTACACTACACGCTTTCTGTCCTCCATCAGACAATATGCACTTACTTTAGATGCAACCATTGACATGCTTGTAAAAACCTCAAATGCAGCGAGGAGAGAGTTAAATGAAACCTCAGCGCCGTGCAGAGATATCGTGATGAAAACAACATCTGTACGAACGCTGGAGTTCGTACAAAAAAGATAGATACAAGAGTTTGATAAAAGATAATGGATTAGTGGAGTTCCAGCCAAAGATGCAGTGAATGGAAATGCAAACGAGGAATAACACTGTGATCCGTGTTTGAAGTTTGTCTTAGTGCAGATCACATACAGAGATTTTCATTTGCGAGCCAAACACTCTGTCAGATTTGATTAGAAAGCTATCTCAACAGAAAGCTCGTCTTGAACGTGGCTGAGCTTATGAAATCAAGCATAAGGACATTTAAAAGTGAGTGAAGGGGATGCATGAACTGATAAAACGTATATATTGAATGCTTTAGATAAAAGTGTATGCCATATGCATAAATGCAAATACTAAAATCCAGAGACGAAAGAAAACAACTGGGCGTATTTTGACTTGGACCAATAAAAATCCACCTAGCAACCACATAGCAACGTACTAACAAACATTCACAACAAAGGTTATTATAGAACTAAAACTAAATCATAAAAAAATTATTTTGTTACTTGAAATAGATTAACCTGAAAAAAAAAAAAAACCTTAAAATTATTTCAGCTTGTTGCCAAGGCAACATATCTCATTTTCATTTAGTTTAACTTGATAAACTAAAATAACTAAACCTGAAATAAAAATGAATAAAAACTATAATGACATTTAAAAGAAAACATTACTAAAACTTTAACTTAAATTAAAGTAAAATATAGATATATATATAAAGCATTTTTGTTACTTGAAACGTTTTTTATTTATTTTTATTTATTATTTATTTATTTTACATTTTTAAACCTATTTTATTTCAGCTAGTTGCCAAGGCAACATTTTTATTTTCATTTACTTTAACTTAAAATAATTAATAATTAATACACATACATTCATATATAAAAAAAAAACTAATAAAAATGACAAACCACAACAAAATTACTAAAACTTTAAGTTAAATTAAAGTGAATATATATAATATAAATATATGAATATACAAATATTTTTGTTACTTGAAATAAATTAAACTTTAAACTTGTTTTATTTTGATTTTTTTTTAAAAACAAACAAACAAACAAAAAACCCTTAAACGTATTTTATTTCAGCTAGTTGCCAAGGCAACATTTTTATTTTCATTTACTTAAACTTGATGTACTAAAATAACTAAAACTAAAAACTGAAATAATAATTAATAAAAACTATATAGACATATTTGGGGAAAAAACAATAATAAAAATGACAAAAACACAACAAAATTACTAAAATTTTAACTTAAAATGAAAATATATAACATAAATATAAAAAGTATACAAATAAAAGCTAATTCAAAATATTAATAAAAACTAAAAAGCACCACTTACCAGGGTTATTATAGCTGACTAAAATTATTAATAATAATAATAATAATAATAAATTACCTGGAATAAACTCAACTCATCAAAATAATAATTAATAAAAAATAATAATTAATTCAATTCATAATAAAAATGACAAAAACACACAACACAATTGCTAAATCTTTAACTTAAATTAAATGAAAACAGAAAAATTAAAACTAATTCAAAATATTAATACAAAATATTATAATAGTATGTCAGTGATACTAAAATACTGCCACACTTTCAGAAGAAGTTTTTCAATGTTTTTCCTCAAAGCATGTCTCATTTTTAAAGCACCTTTAAACTCTTTAACAAACTCTTTTCTACATCGTTTCTATTGTGAATTCATTTGAAATGTGTTTTTCTTTATTGTAAGTTGCTAGTGTAGGTTTGTTTAACCCATCGCACACTCAGCGGTCTGAACAAATGATGTGCCAGAGGTATAATTATGTTTTCATTTGCACATTTTACAGTTTCTCCATATACGCAGATGAAGAGCAAGTCGATATTTTGTCATTCAAACAATCGACCTCATATGGAAATATATCACTTGCTCTGCAAACGACTTCAACGCTGTGATTTTGACATCTGTAGGCCTTAAAGGGATAGTTCACCAAAAAATGAAACCAAACAGTCGTTGGTACCCATTGACTTCCATAGTATGGAACCAAAACTCTATGTTAGTCAATGGCTACCGGCAACAGTTTGGTTCCCAACATTCTTCAAAATATCTTCTTTTGTGTTCAACAGAAGAAAGAAACTCATACAAACTGATTTTTTTTATTTTTGGGTGAACTATCCCCTTAATCTTACTATATCTGCTTCCCTAAGAATGTCGGTGGGTCAGAAAATTAGATAAGTAAATAAAAGCCTGAGCCACGGCTATATACGAGTGTCGCCTCACGGTGCATTCAGCCTCAAATGAGGGTCATTTCGTCGGGTAATGGCTGCTCTCTCTGGAGACTCATTTAGTTTTGTCTGTAACGATGGGCTGCCTCAGAGAATCAACCTCTCGACAGGGAAGGAATGTAATCATTGCCTCATTTTCCCCTCTCTTCTCCGTCCCGCGCTATATTTACATAGATTTTTCTGTCTGTCTTTCATTTCTTGTACTTTTCTCGTCTTGCTCCTCCTCATTTCTCCCTTTTTCTCAGGCATGCTGAAAAAACTGGTGTACGATTTACTTTTAAACATTTTCACTCAGAAATTGCTAGCAGATTTCACAATAAGTTATAAAGAAATGGCACGTAACATTTTGAAGCAGAAAAACTGAAAGAGTATTTACTTGTGAAATGCACAAATCTTTTTTTTACAACTTAATTACCAAGAAATGATAAGCAACACATTGAATCAAACTAAATTTTAAAATAGAAAGCCTGGAATTGTATTTTCTTGTAAAATTTACAAATCTTTGTTTTATTTACAACTTAATTGCAAAAACAATGGCAAGTAGAAGTAAAACATTGAAGTAGAAAAACTGTTAGAATTTACTTTTAAACATTTTCACTCAGAAATTCCTAGTAAATTCGCAAATAATTGCAAAGAAATTACAAGTATTGAATTAAAAGAAATGTTGAAGTGGAAAGACAGAAATTGTCATTATTGATAAATAATATAAATAATGTAATATAAATCAAATGTCATTATTTTAGAAATTTCTAGTAAATTGCACAAATTATTTCAAAGAAATGGCAAATAACACATATCTATCTATCTATCTATCTATCGTCTGTCTGTCTGTCTGTCTATCTATCTATCTCTCTCTCTCTCTCTCTCTCTCTCTCTCTCTCTCTCTCTCTCTCTCTCTCTCTCTCTCTCTCTCTCTCTCTCTCTCTCTCTCTCTCTCTCTCTCTCTCTCTCTCTCTCTCTCTCTCTCTCTCTCTCTCTCTCTCTCTCTCTCTCTCTCTCTCTCTCTCTCTCTCTCTCTCTCTCTCTCTCTCTCTCTCTCTCTCTCTCTCTCTCTCTCTCTCTCTCTCTCTCTCTCTCTCTCTCTCTCTCTCTCTCTCTCTCTCTCTCTCTCTCTCTCTCTCTCTCTCTCTCTCTCTCTCTCTCTCTCTCTCTCTCTCTCTCTCTCTCTCTCTCTCTCTCTCTCTCTCTCTCTCTCTCTCTCTCTCTCTCTCTCTCTCTCTCTCTCTCTCTCTCTCTCTCTCTCTCTCTCTCTCTCTCTCTCTCTCTCTCTCTCTCTCTCTCTCTCTCTCTCTCTCTCTCTCTCTCTCTCTCTCTCTCTCTCTCTCTCTCTCTCTCTCTCTCTCTCTCTCTCTCTCTCTCTCTCTCTCTCTCTCTCTCTCTCTCTCTCTCTCTCTCTCTCTCTCTCTCTCTCTCTCTCTCTCTCTCTCTCTCTCTCTCTCTCTCTCTCTCTCTCTCTCTCTCTCTCTCTCTCTCTCTCTCTCTCTCTCTCTCTCTCTCTCTCTCTCTCTCTCTCTCTCTCTCTCTCTCTCTCTCTCTCTCTCTCTCTCTCTCTCTCTCTCTCTCTCTCTCTCTCTCTCTCTCTCTCTCTCTCTCTCTCTCTCTCTCTCTCTCTCTCTCTCTCTCTCTCTCTCTCTCTCTCTCTCTCTCTCTCTCTCTCTCTCTCTCTCTCTCTCTCTCTCTCTCTCTCTCTCTCTCTCTCTCTCTCTCTCTCTCTCTCTCTCTCTCTCTCTCTCTCTCTCTCTCTCTCTCTCTCTCTCTCTCTCTCTCTCTCTCTCTCTCTCTCTCTCTCTCTCTCTCTCTCTCTCTCTCTCTCTCTCTCTCTCTCTCTCTCTCTCTCTCTCTCTCTCTCTCTCTCTCTCTCTCTCTCTCTCTCTCTCTCTCTCTCTCTCTCTCTCTCTCTCTCTCTCTCTCTCTCTCTCTCTCTCTCTCTCTCTCTCTCTCTCTCTCTCTCTCTCTCTCTCTCTCTCTCTCTCTCTCTCTCTCTCTCTCTCTCTCTCTCTCTCTCTCTCTCTCTCTCTCTCTCTCTCTCTCTCTCTCTCTCTCTCTCTCTCTCTCTCTCTCTCTCTATCTATATATCTGTCTGTCTGTCTATCTATCTATCTATCTATCTATCATCTGTCTGTCTGTCAAAACCAAGATTCATATGTGAAGAAGAAACATGGACCAGAAGTGTGAATCATGCTAAAAATGTAAATATATGTAAATGCAGAATCTGACATTTTCATTTACTCTTTCATCCGCTTGCATGTTTTGAGACCAGTGGGGAAAATCATATATTTTATATATAAATATTTGATATATACTATATATATATATATATAGTTTAATATAGACGCTATGACAGGTCCCTACCAATATCATCCACTACTAAATTGTCCCTAGCAATAATTTTGATCAAACAATTAAATATATGTATATGTATATGTAACCACTGTTGTTGTAATTGCATTTTCAAGGATGCACATTTAATAGATGTGAGGAGTAAGAACATATAAGGGAGCAGAAGTGTTTAAAACTTACGAGCACAGTTCAGCTGAATGATTAAATTTACCCTCTTTAATGTTGTTAAACTAAATACAGTCAGCTGAAATATCCACAAAATAAAACACAACACTGAAATAAGAGCGTGAGGTTTATCTGTCAATCAGATGCGCGTGTGTTCGTTACTATAGCAACAGTAGAGTTTTCTGTCAGAATCAGCATCGGTCCGATAAGATGACTGTGTGATCATCTACTCTATTAATCAGTGTGATTAAGACACCCAGCGCTCTGATGCTGCTGTACTGTTGTTGGTTTTACGTAATCAAAATTGTGTAATTATTGTCTGATGAATATGCTATTATAATCCTGCTCCTGCTCCATAAGCCATTTCTGACCCTCACACAGAAATGGCTTATGGACTGCAATGCTATGTTCTTCACTGAAACATGGCTCTGTAACGATGTGCCAAACAGCGTGGTGCATCTGTACGGACGCTCTATCTTCAGGGCTGACAGAGTAGCAGCAAACTCTGGTAAAAACAAGGGTGGTGGAGTATGCATTTATGTAAACAAATCATGGTGTACAGACTCTGTCATTGTTGATACCTACTGCTCTGCTGATCTGGAGTTCCTGATTATCAGGTGCAGGCCATTCTACCTACCACGTGAGTTTACTTGCATTGTTGCTGCTGCAGTTTATGAACCGCCGGACGCTAATGCTAACATGGCTATGAAAGAACTTTGGGATGCTATTAGCAAATTACAAACCTTGCACCCGGATGGGGCCTTTATTGTTGCTGGGGACTTTAATCACTGCACTTTAAGATCTGTTCTCCCTAAATTTCATCAAAATGTCTCCTGCACTACAAGGGGACATAAAACATTGGACCATGTATATACTAATGTGACTGATGACTACAAAGTCACATCCCTCCCCCACCTCTCTTTGTTCCTGCTCCCCAAGTGTACCCCGGTCATCAAACGTGTGAAACCTACAATGAGAACTGTCAAAATCTGGCTGGAAGGTGCTGACTCCACTCTTCAACATCAATTCCAGCACACAGACTGGAGTGAGTTTGCTGCCCAGGCCACCACAAACTCTCAGATCAACATTGACAGTTACACCAACTCTGTCCTGGAGCACATCAACAGGTGTGTGGGCAGAGTGACCAAAAAATAAAAATGTTCCCCAATCAGAAGCCCTGGATGAACAGAAAGGTTTGACTCCTGCTCAAAGCAAGAGATGCAGCCTTCAGGTCTGGAGACTGGGAGGCTTACAGCTCAGCCAGAGCCAACCTGAGGAAGGGTATCTGCCAGGCCAAACTCACACACAAACAGAGGATTGAAGAGCACTTCAATTCTTCGGACCCCCGGCGTATGTGGCAAGGCATACAAACTATCACGGACTACAAACCACCCAGCACTGTGCCTCCCTCCCTGACGAGCTCAATCACTTTTATGATCGTTTTAATCGAAATAATAAGGAGGTCTCCCTCAAAGCTGAGCTTCCACCCAATGAACTGCCTCTCACACTCTCCACCTCAGATGTTTACTCCACTCTGTGTAAGGTGAATGCACGGAAGGCTGCTGGCCCTGACGGAATACCTGGTCATGTGCTTAAAGCCTGTGCAGAGCAGCTGGCTGAGGTCTTCACGGACATTTTCAATCTGTCCCTGGCCCAGGCAACTGTCCCCACTAGTTTCAAAACCTCCACCTTCGTGCCAGTACCGAAGCACTCCACTGCCTCGGCCCTTAATGACTTCCGTCCTGTCACACTCACCCCCATCATTGCCAAGTGCTTTGAGAGGCTGGTTGTATCCTATTTAAAATCCTGTCTCCCTGCTACACTAGACCCATACCAGTTTGCCTATCGCCGCAATAGGTCAACAGAGGACGCCATCTCTACTGCACTTCACTCTGCCCTCACCCACCTGGACAGTCAAAATACATATGTGAGAATGCTGTTCATTGATTTCAGTTCTGCATTTAACACTGTAATCCCCTCCAAGCTGATCTCCAAGCTCAGCCAGCTTGGAATCAGCACATCCCTCTGCAACTTGACTCTAGATTTTCTGACTAACAGACCCCAGTCTGTTAAGTTAGATAACCTCTCCTCCTCCATCATCACCCTGAACACCGGCGTGCCACAGGGCTGCGTACTGAGCCCTCTTCTGTACTCCTTATTCACCCATGACTGCGATCCTGTTTATGGCTCCAACACCATAATCAAATTCGCAGATGACACCACGGTGGTAGGTCTGATCAAAGATGATGATGAGTCAGCCTACAGGGATGAGGTGCAGCACCTGGCTGTGTG
The DNA here is from genome assembly GCF_001515625.1 of Sinocyclocheilus rhinocerous. Lineage (NCBI taxonomy): Eukaryota > Metazoa > Chordata > Actinopteri > Cypriniformes > Cyprinidae > Sinocyclocheilus > Sinocyclocheilus rhinocerous. Next base: position 94,988 of record NW_015626916.1, read on the forward strand.
GGGTGCCACCAACAATCTGGAACTAAACAACCAGAAGACAAAGGAGATCATTGTGGACTTGGAGTCATGCACACACCCCCATCTACATCAATGGAGCTGTAGTGGAGCATGTGTCGAGTTTCAAGTTCCTTGGCATCCACATCTCTGATGACCTCACCTGGTCCCTAAACACCTCCACCCTGGTCCTTTACTTCTTACGGAGCCTTAAGAAATTTCACCTGGGTCCCAGGATCCTTGTGGATTTCTACCGCTGTACCATTGAGAGCATACTCACAAACTGCATCTCAGTGTGGTACAGCAATTGCTCCGCATCTGACCGCAAAGCACTCCAGCGGGTGGTGAAAACTGCTCAACGGATCACCGGCACCCAGTTAACTACCATTGAGAATATTTATCACAAGCGCTGCCTGGGCAAGGCAAGGAACATCATCAAGGATGCCTTACACCCTAATCATGGACTTTTTACCCTCCTTCCATCCGGCAGGCGCTACAGGAGCCTACGCTCTCGCACTAGTAGGCTCAGGAAGAGCTTCTTCCCCAAGGCCGTGTCCCTTCTGAGCTCCACACCACCAATCTAACTTGCACCTGCTCTCTTACTGCATTGGTCACAGTACTTTACAAACATGTATTTGCACTACTCAGATTTTGCACAGACTGTACATTGTTCAAGCTATTACACTGTACACTGTCTAACGATGTTACTGTACAAAGCACAGTAAACTATTTCTATAAAAATATTATTGCACTACTGATATTTTACATAAAATACATTGTTTAACAATACTGTTCTACACACAACCAACTGTGTTTATTACCACGTTGCTGCTGTTCATTATGTACATATGACCCTACATTGCACTCCTATTTATATTCTGTACATACTCTGCTTAATATTGTATATAACAACTCCACTGTACATACTGTAAATGATAGCTTCACTTACTCTGCACCTATCTGTATATAAAACACTATATTCTTGCACTTCTGGTTAGATACTAACTGCATTTCATCAGCTCTGTACTTGTACTCTGCATAATGACAATAAAGTTGAATCTAATCTAAAAAAAAAAATGCTAACATAAAAAAGCGAATTATGAATATGCTGGCTACCATAGCTAGAAATAAAGACTTTGGATGACATGAAACTGTGGTCAAAGTCTATCATAAATGTGGAAATGTTGGATGGTGGGCGTGTTGTCTGCTGTTAAATCAAACCTACACACTTGATTATGATATATAATTATTTATTTAACTGTTTATTTCATAGTTTAATAGGGATTGACAGTAAACTTGAAATTCCTTTTTATATTTGTAACCAATATTAGTTGAATCTATTTAACTGATTTGAGTTTGATCAAACAGTATAGAAGCTGTTTTCACCAAACATGATGTCACTTCCTGTGGGATAATGTCATTAAGTAACACTTTTGTTAGTTATGTGTCATCCATTCAAACCAAAGTACAATTCGTTTAAAGGGGTCATATGATGCGATTTCATTTTTTCCTTTCTCTTTAGAGTGTTACAAGCTCTTGGTGCATAAAGAAGATCTGTAAATTTGCAAAGACTAAAGTCTCAAATCCAAAGAGATATTCTTTATAAAAGTTAAGAGTCAGCCACGCCCTCCTAAAACGGCTCGTTCGAACACGCCCCCACATACCTACCTCACTATGTGGGAAGATTTGCATAAAGCCCCCAAATGTTCACGCAAAGAAAGAAAGCGTAACTTTTATTCTCGCTGTAGTATTGTTGCCGCTGCCG
>NW_015626916.1:96851-109341 GCF_001515625.1 Sinocyclocheilus rhinocerous
CTCTTACATTGCTGCTGTTCATACTGTACATATGACCCTACATTGCACTCCTATTTATATTCTGTACATACTCTGCTTAATATTGTATATAACAACTCCACTGTACATACTGTAAATTATAGCTTCACTTACTCTGCACCTATCTGTATATAAAACACTATATTCTTGCACTTCTGGTTAGATACTAACTGCATTTCATCAGCTCTGTACTTGTACTCTGCATAATGACAATAAAGTTGAATCTAATCTAAAAAAAAAAATGCTAACATAAAAAAGCGAATTATGAATATGCTGGCTACCATAGCTAGAAATAAAGACTTTGGATGACATGAAACTGTGGTCAAAGTCTATCATAAATGTGGAAATGTTGGATGGTGGGCGTGTTGTCTGCTGTTAAATCAAACCTACACACTTGATTATGATATATAATTATTTATTTAACTGTTTATTTCATAGTTTAATAGGGATTGACAGTAAACTTGAAATTCCTTTTTATATTTGTAACCAATATTAGTTGAATCTATTTAACTGATTTGAGTTTGATCAAACAGTATAGAAGCTGTTTTCACCAAACATGATGTCACTTCCTGTGGGATAATGTCATTAAGTAACACTTTTGTTAGTTATGTGTCATCCATTCAAACCAAAGTACAATTCGTTTAAATTCAAATCTATGTTTAGGTATTTGTGATATTGTGATAAAAGAAACCTGGCAAGCATGATTTGCATACTGTATATTAAAACACGTATGATACGGAAACATTTCTATAGTTATCTAAGATCTGTTTCCCAGGTGATCAAACTGGTTTGAGTGTTAAACAGCCGTCTTTACCGTGACCAATTAACTTTGATAAATACTCATGTAATAGAGCGAAACTTAACAGCAACTCTCAAATGCACATAATTAAGTTCTCTTCACTTCTACTAACTACCAATTAGTCTGTGCACCTGTTTCTCTGGATAAACAAATGATTCATAGCAATCTTCTGAACAATCCTGAATAATGCTGGTATTTTTGCAATGTAAAATAGTTTACCAGACTTTATACGGACTAATGCACTCATCCAAATGACACGATAACATCCTCACTCATCTTGATTTTATTTCACTCTGAGTGTCTTGTTTTCTAGCATTTCTGCATGTATTCTTAAAGGAACATCATGACTTTCTTTCTTCTGTTTAAGACAAAAGCAGATGTTTAGAAGAAAGTTTATGTGCTGACTTTTGATATAATTCTTATTAATGTTTATATATATTTTTAAACTATCATTAATGTAAACTACTAAATCAACTATTATATTTAAAATTGTATTTTGACAATTTAGTTCAATAATTGAATAACGATGACAGACAAAACAGAACCTCAAAAAAAGCGATTCATCTGAAAGGTACATTTTTTTTTAAATTATCTACAGGCATATGAATATTTTTGTGTTTAATTGCCAATATTGTAATTTAATATATGTCATAATGGCAACACTATGAACGCAAATTGAAAAGTGTCTGAAATGTACATCTAATTCATGGAAATACTGAATAAAAACCCTATTAATTACAATAAGTATTACATTTAAAAATAATAACTTGAAAAGTGTCTGAAATGTACATCTAATTAATTGAAATACTGAATAAAAACCCTATTAATTACAATAAGTATTACATTTAAAAATAATAACACTAGTACCCAGTATAATTGAGATACTAATATTTCAAATCAGTTTTTATTTTCATATTTTCTGTTTTCATTTTGTTGTGTGTTTTTGTCATTTTTATTTATTTATCTGTTAATATGTATATATAATTTTCATTCATTTTATTTCAGTTTCAGTTTGAGTTATTTTAGCACATTAAGTTAAACTAAATGAAAATGAGAAACGTTACCTTGGCAACTAGCTGAAATAAAATAAGTTTAAGTATATTTATATTATATTTTATTTCAGTTTAAGTTGCTAAATTTTACATTTTTTATGGTTTTAGTTTGTTTTAGTTAACTATAATAACCCTGCTTTGTATTTCAAAATAAAAACAATATTTTGTACTCCCCATCTTTACTTCACAAAAAAATATCGTCATACTGTAGAATACTATTTTCCAGAGACACAAAATAATATCAATTAACCTCAAAACTGTTTTGACTGACTAAATCTCACAAATGTTAATATTCAGATGTAATGACAAAATTAAAAATAGCCATTCATCAAACTGCTGAGATGAGATTTTGTGCCATCTATGATCAATCTCCGTCTCACACAATTAAAATATGAAAGTCCATACAACTCACGTGCTATACAATTATATGACGTTTTCTGAAGCCATATGAGCTTTCTGTGAGAAACAGACCAGCATTTACTTCTTATGGACGTTATAATGTAACAAGATGCGTGAGAAGCAATTATGTTTGACATCAAACCTGATGTGAATCATCTTAAAGTACCAAGTTTATGGAAAAAAGATGAATGAACATTCTTCATAATATCTTCTTTTGTGTTCCAAAGACGAAACTAATTCAAACAGGTTTAGAATGATAGATACATGACAGAATTTGCATTTATGAGTGAACCGTCCCTTTAAGACTCAGAGTCACAGAGTGGGAAAATAATGGAGCTGAACTATTTCTGTACTTTATAAACAAATTATATAAAGGCAGCCAAATAAAAGCGCATCTAAATGACTAAATGTGTTTGAATTTCATACTGAAGTCATTTATTCTGAAGCGTATGAGGGATATTATGGAGGATGGAAGCACTTCACTGTCATATCGGTTTGATCTTTATCCCTGCATTTACATTTATTTATTTAATCATTTAGCAGATGCTTTTATCCAAAGCGACTTACAAATGAGAATAATACATGCAGAAGCGATTAAAGAGAGGAAAACAATATAGTGCAACTGCACCAAATTTCAATTCAACATAAATGCTACGATTATGTAAGATTATGTTATCCAAGTGCGAAGATTAAAGTGCTTTTCTTTGCATTTACTGTGCTGATTTTAAAGAAGATCTGCATAATGGATTTAAATCGGTGGACCCAAAAATGCAGATCAGACTCACAAACTGGTTTGATTTTCTTGGTCTTTTTCCATCTTTCTGTGTTCATGTTTTCACTCCGAGGATAATGAAAGGCCCTGTTTCAACGAAGTAATAAAGTATTTAGCATGAACAGAAATAAAATGAAGTGAGAGTGAAAAAACAGTTGTGAAGTTACAGTTGTTTTGCTTCATAATGTACCATTTTCATAGCACTCTGTGAATATATCATAATAATTTAATGTGCATCTTCTTAAAAAAGTTTCACGGATGTGCTACACACATTCAGAACATGCAGCCGAGGTGATAAATTGCCTTTAAATCTACACTGCATTCATTTGAGGCAAACATTTTTATGTTACATATTTTGCATTATTTTTTAATCACACTTCTTCTTGCTTTGTTCTCTTTCAGAAACACGACAGCCGGAAGATTATTTTCCAGATGTAACCCCCATGAGGAAAGCTTCAGTGCTCTGTTGAAATTAATGGGATTCTTGTATGTTTCATTACACTATCATACGGTGACCGAGAAGTGCAAAACAAATCACAATTCTGAAAACAAAATAACAAATTACAAACGCAAATGCAAGTCTAAAAAACAAAATAACAATTCAGAAAACACAACAACAATTCAGAAAACATTATCATCTGATCTTAGATGTTTCTCCTAAAAAAACATCTTATTAAGATATATAGAAAAATCATAACAGAACAGAACATGTGCTTTTAGGAGAATTTGATGAGTTCATCATTTACAGTCAAACCAAAAATTATTCAGACACCAGATATAATTTTTTATATTTTTTTTTACTAGTGGGTGCAGGACACTATAGTTAATTTATGTAAGTGAGGATAGCAAAATAAAGTAAACTGTGACATACTGTATTATACACAAAAAGTCTTCATACCAGTAAAATTTGGGGCCAAAAATTATTCAGACACTTTGACCTGACCAAGTTTTGCTTAATTGTTTTCTGACATTATCAAGATTAGTTTGTTCTGACACAGTTTAACTCTGAGTTATTGTCATATTTTATCACCATTTTCTAAACTATAGCAAATAAACTCTGATAATGTGTGAAATGTTGAAGGTGTCTGAATAAATTTTGGTTTGACTGTAAATAAAAATATTTTAATTTATGTTATGTATTTGATTCATTTATTTGGATTACAAAGTTTTAACATAAACAATTTAATAAACGTAATGTGATGCATATTTGTCAGGCATACATCAATGAAAAGATACACTCCAGGGTTATTATAGTAAACTAAAACTAAAACCATAAAAAAATAATAATAATTTGTCACTTGAAATAAAATAAATGTTAGCTAAAATAAAATACAAAAAACTTCAGCGTGTTTTATTTCAAATGCAACATTTCTCATTTTTATTGAGTTTATCTTGAACAACTAAAACTAAAAATGGAATAAAAATTGATAAAAACTATATAGACATACTTAACATACTTAACTAATAACAATAAAAATACTAAAACTTTAACTAAAGTAAACATGAAAGCAGAAAATATACAAATTAAATTAATTCAAAATATGAATAGTATATCAATAATACTAAAATTACACTGATACACAATAACCAGGTTTATATATTTATCATCAATAAATCCTGTTTCAATCTCATGCATTTTAACTAATTGAATATCGCTTGTTCCACAGCTAGTCGTATTTTAACCACGTTCATACTTTTTAACTGAATCTATTTAATTGTTTTCACAATTATCAGATTTATGCTGATTCTAAGCAATTTGAATAAATGCATTTTGAAAATGTATTTTAAATGAAAACAAATATATGCAGATAGTTAATAATAAATTCCATAGTATGCCATTATTATTATTATTTTGAGTGCAGAAATCTGACCCGTTTAATTAATGTGTGACTGACAAATATGCATCACATTAAGTTTATTAATTTGCTTTTGTTAAAACCAAATGAATTGTATGTTTGCAATCCAATTTTACATGCACTTCAAATACATAAACCTTAAATTTAGGCCCAAATACTTTTGGAGTGTATTGATCTCTCTCACATTTGAATGAGACTTTGGTATCTTGGCAAATCTGAGCTGAGTTTGAGACATTGTTGAGAAACTCCAGAGAAGACTCGTGCGAGATTACTAGGGTCTTTTTCTCAAGGGACTCCAGTAAAAGTCTCCATTTGCTCTTCATTGAGTCTAACTGTTGTCTAGCGGAAACACATGTGACTTCTGGCTAAAACATCTATGACACAAACCTAAAGCTTTATTATTTCTGCATAATCTTCATTTTTTCTCTCTCTCTCTCAACTAATGTGAGATTACTAGGGTCTTTTTCTCAAGGGACTCCAGTAAAAGTCTCCATTTGCTCTTCATTGAATCTAACTGTTGTCTAGCGGAAACACATGTGATTTTTCTTTTCTACAGACTTCTGGCTAAAACATCCATGACACAAACCTAAAGCTTTATTATTTCTGCATAATCTTCATTTTTTCTCTCTCTCTCTCAACTAATGTCTCTTTGATGTGACATTCGACTTCCAGCATGCTTTAGTGTCTATCTCGCATGTTTTATGCACGGTAGCCGCTTTCTTGCCCGCACACGCTGTCACACAATGGACTTAATAATGTCTGTATAGCAAAACGAGCTCTGCAGCTACGCTAAATTATTCTTGCCAACTAACTGTTATCTGCTGGTGTCTGGTAGCGGTCCACGCGACTTTGATCACCTTCTCCGTTCTGAATCAGCCCAGCAATGCCACTAAACTGATATCTTTGAAAAGAAAACAAAAGATTCATCCGTGACGCTTTCATTCTGTGGCTGCGAACCTACATTTTCCAACATTGTGATGCTCAGTCATTTGTTTCCATTCTGGTGTGTCAAGGCTTTTGATGTTTTCTCTGGCCTAAGGCATTGCAAATGTACTGAAAATGACAACTTTTTCTCACATGCACAGAAGAATACACAGCATCCCGAAGTTCACAGGAACGTGGCACATTTGAGCCGAGACAACCACACACGTGCCGCAGGGACTGATCTGTGTATTCAGAGCATCAGTCTGACTGATAGACAGCCAAATGTCGCCATTTAAAGAGAATGAGATTCGTAATGAAACAGACATTGAAGTCATGTCTCTCTATTTTTTTAAATGGTGTAAGAATAAATGCTGAGAAAATGAAATGTAATTGTGAATGTACTGTAAATATAAATGAAAATGTAACTGTTATGCTGGCTTTCTCAAGCCAACATAAGTTACATTTTCATGATACTGAAAATATACTTGATGCTGTACTTTGAATGAAACCACCAAGCTCAGGTCAGACATGACACATAGCAACACCCTAGCAACTACTGAAAAACAAAACAGCAACTGCCTAGCAACACCCTAGCAACCTCCCAGAATATCCTGGCAATCACACTGCAACACCCTAGCATCCATCGGAAAACACACTAGCAACTGCCTAGCAGAACACTGTAAGAATTACATAGCAACAACTTAACAATGGCCAATAATACCCCAGAAATCACACTGCAACACCCTAGCAACCAGTGAAAAACACACTAGCATCTGCCTAGCAACCACCCACAACACCCTAGAAAGTGCATACAGTGTTTCCCACAGACTTACATTGTACGTGTGGTGACGCTTCCCCCGGGGGAAATTATATATATATATATATATATATGTGTTCACATTTACAACTCTGCTCTGCTTGTTTGCTGTGTAAAAACATTGGTTGATTTTCGCATTGGTCTGAACAAAAACAGCTGACAGGCTGATGATTGAAAATTCTAATTTATTCTCTGCCAGCAGAAGGCGCTTTTGGAGCGCCAGAAATAGCTGTTTCCCTGGTAACGGTTGTTACATATGCTACTTTGCTCACAAATGCTACTTTATCAGGCATTATAGGAAACATTAAGTGAAAATGACATCAAAGATGTTTTGAAGACAGTTGGTTTCCTTCAAAGATACATACATATAAATACACCCGCGCCACGTGTTGATATTGAAACGTGCAGAGCTCATGTTCATTCAACAATGTCAAAGCCCTTTTGAAATTGTATTTGTGGTGGTCGACCACAAATAAATCAATGTATGGGAAACACTGGCATAGCAACACCCTAGAAACTGACCAGAACACCCTAGCAATTGCACAGCAACACGTTACAACCAGTCAAAATAACACAGAAACCACTGAAAAGCACACTAGCATCTGGCTAGAAACACCCTAGCAACCTCCCAGAAAATTAGTGACTGCCTAACATTGTCCTTGCAAACACCCACAACACCCTAGAAACTCCCCGAGACCTAAGCAACCATTAAAAAAAAACACTAGCATCTGCCTAGCAACACCTTAGAAACCAACCAGAACCCCCTAGCAATTGCACAGCAATGCCATAACAACCGGCCAGCATACCCTAGAAACCACACTGAAACACTCAAACAACCATTGAAAAACAAACTAGCATCTGCCTAGCAACACCCTAGATACTATCCAGAACACCCTAGCAATTGCACAGCAATGCCACAATAACCAGCCAGCATACCCTGGAAACCACACTGAAACACTCAACCAACCATTGAAAAACACACTAGCATATGCATTGCAACCAACCATAACACAATAGCAAGTGCATAGCAACCCCTTAAAAATTAACCAGAGAACCCTAACGATTGCATAGAAATGCCATAAAAACAGCCAGAATACCCTAGCAACCACTGAAAAACGCACTAGCATCTGCCTAGCAACCACCCACAACACCCTAGCAAGTGCATAGCAACACCTTAGAAACTGACCAGAAGACCCTAGCAATTGCACAGCAACACATAACAACCAGCCAGTATACCACAGAAACCACACTGCAACCACTGAAAAACACACTAGAATCTGGCTAGCAACACCCTAGCAACGCCCTAGAAACTCCCCCAGAATACTCCAGCAACCACATCATAAAACCCAAGCAACCATTAAAAACATTCTAGTATCTGCCTAGAAACACCATAGAAACCAACCAGAACACCCTAGCAATTGCACAGCAATGCCATAACGTCCAGCCAGAAAACCCTAGAAAATACACTGCAACACCCTAGCAACCACTGAAAAACACACCAGCATCTGCCTAGCAACGCCCTAGCAAGTGCATAGCAACACTCTAGAAACCAACCAGAGCACCCTAGCAACCTCCTAGCAACCATCCAGAATACCATAACAACCACATATATCTCTCTGAGAGACTGAACATGCTTCAAACCTAAAACTACTTCAAATGTAAAATATTAAAACTTTTCAAACCACTTCAACTTCTCTGGCTAGGTTTTCTTTAGCCAACATAAAGTTTGTCTATTTAAACTTTTTTTTTTTAAATGTAGTTTCATACCAGTAACAACCAATTCTGCATTCAAATCATGCATGCGTGTTGTTTCACTACTATTTTCATATGCTCTTTCCACAGCAAATCAGTCCAGTCCGGATTCATGACGGGTGCGGTCTGGTCCGAGCCCTGTACACATAACCAAATGACGGTACGTCGTAGTGCAGTATGGAGGGCATGTAGCTGTGTATTGTGCTGCTTTGAATTATTCAAATGTTGTTGTTGAGCAGCTGCTGGCAGAGATGAACTCACACAGCCTACTAATTTGCCTGTGTTTAGTGGCTCACCGGAAAGAGTCTGAATGCGGGAAAGTCTCGGCAATGAGCTCCGCCCATCCATACAATGAGCAATTAGCAGAGAGGACTCTTGGCGTGATGGATAAGACGCTCTTCAGATGGCAGTTGTTCAAAAGAAACAGAGACAGCGGCACACAGCTGTCCAACTGGAAATCATCAACACCGTTTACATGGATATCAACGCTATAATTTGGAGACATAGCAGAGCGACTTGGAAAGAGCGCAAAGTACAGAAAGTATGGATCAGTGACAGGTCTGAGAGTGACGTTTCTCAAAGCGTATAGACGATAAACGCAACAACGGCTAATTGTCAAACTGTCAACAACAAACAAGCTCGCTCTGAAACTGACGTACAGATAAAACCGCAAACACTGTGTACTACCATGATACAGTGATGGAATTGGATGGTAATACTATGGTATTTCACAGGCAAATGTGTAGCAACTGCCTAGCAACCACAAGCAAAGCCCTATTAACCACTGAAAAAAATAACCAACTGCCTAGCAACCACCCACAACACCCTAGCAACCACATAGCAACACCCTAGCAACCACTAAAAACTCCAGCAACTGTATAGCAGCACCTTAGCAACCACCCACAAGACCCTAGCAACTGCATAGAAACACCATAGCAACCATCAGAACACCTTAGCAACTACGTAGCAACCACATAGCAACGCCCTAATAACCACTGACAAAACACAGCAACTGCATAGTAACACACTAGCAACCACCCACAACTCCCTAGCAACTCCATTGCAAACACCCTAGCAACCATCCAGAACACCCTCGCAACCACTGATAAAAACACTACCAATTGCCTAGCAACACACTAGCAACAAACTACAACACCCTATGAATGGCATAGCAACACCCTAGCAACCACCCAGAACACCCTAGCAATTGCCTAGCAACCACCAAGAACCTCCAAGCAAATGCACAGCAAAATCATAACAACCACATAGCAACAGCCTAGCAACCATCAAAAACACACTAGCAACCACCCAGAAAAATACCTTAAATAAATAACATGGTAAATGTCTTTCAGTATCATGATATAAGTATAACACAGTACAAAAATACTATGGCACTACAATTGTGCATGTCCAAAAACATTGGTTGCACTATGGTACATGTCCAAAAAAACATGGTACATGGTTCCCACCCTGTTTTAACCAATGAATTATAATGTTATGGATTTTTAAAAATCACTTTATAGAAGTTAGTTTTACAACTAGACAATACATAATTAGACTAGAGCTCCAGAATGGCTCACATTTTCACAACATCAGTATTAAACAAAAGTAAAAATGACACAACATCAGGAAGATCAGACCTTTCCTAACAGAGCATGCAACAGCTTCTCGTCCAGGCTCTTGTCATTTCTAGGCTGGATAATTGCAATGCTCTTCTGGCTGGACTTCCAACATGTGCAATCAGATCTCTGCAAATGCTTCAGGATGCAGCAGCACCTCTTGTTTTCTATGAGCCCAAGAGAGCCCATGTCACACCGCTTCTCATCTCTCTGCACTGGCTTCCAGTCGCGGCTCGCATCAAGTTCAAGACTCAAGGCTTGCCTACAGAACAGCCTCGGGCTCCGCTCCCTCCTACCTCCGCTCTCTCCTATGCATCTACCTCCAGAAGCCTGCGGTCGGCCTCGTGGACCCATCGCAGAGAGGCACAAAATCACTCAAGTCCGTTTGCTTTCACTGTACCCTGCTGGGTCAGCCGGACTGTCGAATCCCTCACTCAAGGCTTGCCTACAGAACAGCCTCGGGCTCCGCTCCCTCCTACCTCCGCTCTCTCCTATGCATCTACATCCAGAAGCCTGCGGTCAGCCTCGTGGACCCATCGCAGAGAGGCACAAAATCACTCAAGTCCGTTTTCTTTCACTGTACCCTGCTGGGTCAGCCGGACTGTCGAATCCCTCACAATCTTCAAGAAACAACTGAAAACTCATCTCTTCTGTGAGCATCTAACTGCCTTCTCATAAAAATAGATTAATAAATAAAATAGAAATTCTATGCCTTCACTTTTTCTATTCTCTTATTTTCCTTTGTCCCTTCCTGTCCTAGCTTTTACTATTTTGAACGATGACTGAAGCCATAACGGGGGACACTTCTCGTGTTTACAGACATCTTATGATAAATTGCTTGTTGTATTCCTCAACTGTAAGTCGCTTTGGATAAAAGTGTGTCAAATGAATAAATGTAAATTAATAAATTATTATTAATATACTAAAATAACATAATCTAAATCTAAAATGTCTAATAACAGAAAATCACTTTATTTTATTTTAGAACAATTTCTGAAATCAAAATTAATTGGAAGTGTATAAATTAAATTAAATTAAATTAAATTAAATTAAATGCATTTCTTTTTAAATAAAAATACCATATAAATAATAATAATAATAATATAAATTTAATATAATAAATAATAATAAAATAATAATTTAAAATGATCATTTATATATTTATTAATATATGTAAATAAAATATGTATAATATATAAATAATATATTATATAATAATAATCATATTTATAATAAATGTAATCATGTTAGTTAATTCAATATCTTATATAATATGGAGAGGGGCCTTTGGGAAATCTTGTTGGGCCTTTGAGTCATAAAGTTTGAAAACCACTGTACAATGGAAATGTCTCTGATATTTCCAGGCTTTCCATGAACTTGAGAATCCTGATTGTATTACCATAGCACATACACAAAAGCAGGGCATTATCATGATCATTCTGATATTTCTGTCATTCGCAGATCCCACAAATGAAGGAAGTATATGTGTAAGCTCTCTTATGGAAACTAGGTTATGGTCCTCCTGCTCAGAACATATGCAGGTCATGAACTCTCTCTGACACTGATGTGTGAATGCAGCTGAATAATTTGTGAGCTGACGTCTTAAGTAGGACACACTCTTGCGGGGTCCTTCACCCGCTCTGGCCCCAGCTCCGATCGGGACGTCACGTCACATATGTGCTCGGTTCCAATCCTAGTGAGCTGCCTTGCTGTTACACAGGCTGCATCATAACTGAAAATAACCTCATAAGTGACTGATTTGAAGCGCCCTACATAGACAGCATCTCCGACCGGCACACAAACAGCACTGCTCGAGTCAAACACGCAAGAGACTTGATTCATAATTGATTCCAAGACAGTAGTCTGTTGCTAAGATGATGTGATGCTCTAAAAAAAAAAAAAAAAACATCACAGTACACAAAGTTTTTATGACACTTTATATTTACACAAAGTTAAATAAAATGTGTATCAAAGTTTGATATGTTTTATTTAACTTAGTAAATTTAAATTTTTTTTGTATATAAAATTATTAAATAAATATTAAATATTTTTTAATAAATGTCATTTAATTATTATAATATATATAACACCCTAGCAACTATCTAGAACACCATATCAACCACCCAGGATACCCTAGGAAGCACATAATAACCATCTAGAACACTCTAGCAACTATGTAACTGCCTAGGAACACCTTAGCCATGGCCTAGCAACCACCTAGAACACCCTAGCAACACTTGATCAACCATCCAGAACACTCTAGCATAGCAATTGCATAGCAACACCCTAGAAACTGTCTAGGAATGCCCCAGTAACTGCCTAGCTACACCCTATCAACCACACAGATTACCCTAGCACCTACCCAAAACCCCCTAGCAACCGCACAGTAAAACCCTAGCAAATATCTAGAACACCATATCAACCACCCAGAACATCATAGGAAGCACATAATAACCATCTAGAACACTCTAGCAACTATGTA
>NW_015626917.1:0-856 GCF_001515625.1 Sinocyclocheilus rhinocerous
AGACCTTTAAAAAAAAATAAAAAAAAAAATAAAAAAATATATATATTTTAGGGAATTTAACAGAATTAGGGGTTGGACTTTGTTTGTGATTACATACAGTACTGGGCCATAAAATTACATGATTTACAGTTTAGATACAGGTTTTTACAAAAACAAAAATCTTATACAACTGCATTTCAGCCTTTAGACCATTTTATTGAAAAGGGATAAATCAAGCTGTTAATTAAGACAGTAATATTTATACGTTTTAAATTGTTTCGATTTTTAGAAGGCACATTAACTTCTTTCTCATTTACAACTCTATGTGTTTGCTGCGTAAAAACATGAGTTGATATTTCTGCGTAAAAAAACATGAGTTGATATTTGCATTGATCTGACCATAAACAGCAAGACAAACAAGCAAGGCTTATTGGCTTATTAAAGGCACAATATGTAATTTTCGCCGCTGGAGGGCGCGTATTCAAAATAAACAGAGACAAAGGCGTATTTTGATGACGGCGTATTTTGATGACGCCGTGACTGAGTGTGGAATCATGGGCGTTGTCGTCTTCATACCCACAGCCGATGCAATCCGACGTGTCTCGGGCAGAAATCATGTTCATGGATGAGCTAATGGTTTATTAACGTAGTAGAATGAAGCAGGGTGAGGCTGAAAGCAGTCGAAGCGAAACAAGGCCGCTGAACGAGTGCGACACACGGCTCGAAAGCAGCAAAGCTTTTATTATGCCACAGTCGACAGTATGGATGCAACGATTATAGATTTTGTTGGTACGATTATTGTCTGAGAAAAAGTCCATCTCTCCCATTGGAATTAAAAAAGATGACCTCTGCTCTGTAAACATCCATGACAGTATTT
>NW_015626918.1:0-2084 GCF_001515625.1 Sinocyclocheilus rhinocerous
AAAACATAGCATCATGTCATTAACATTATGTTTTTCTATGAGTGCAAACTTTGACATTGGACATGACACCATAATAATACCAGTATTATTAATAATACAGTATTTATACTATGTACCATAGTAACACCAAGCATCTTTTGAATTATCATGTAAAAACATACTTGTAATTATTTAGTACTATGGTATACAGCAGTGGTTCTCAAACCTGTCCTGAGTTCCCCCAGCT
Organism: Sinocyclocheilus rhinocerous; assembly: GCF_001515625.1. Classification (NCBI taxonomy): domain Eukaryota; kingdom Metazoa; phylum Chordata; class Actinopteri; order Cypriniformes; family Cyprinidae; genus Sinocyclocheilus; species Sinocyclocheilus rhinocerous. The sequence goes on from NW_015626918.1 coordinate 227, forward strand.
AACACGAACCAATTCCACATCTTTATTAGAAAATATTATAAACCACTCCAGGTTTTATAGAAAATTACAAGTCTTATAAACCAGTTTTCACAATGCCAATCAGAACTGACGAAATTTCAAATACATAAATGGAAATCCAGCATGAAAAGTCTAAATAGATTTCTAAATCATAAAAGTTTAAAAGCATATTTAATAAACATTTTTTTCCCAAAGTTTTGCGTAATTGTATCGAAGTGAGTCTGGAATAAAAAATATTTTATTAAATGCAAAAAATTTAAATATTACATCACTAATTTTGTTTTTGACTCACAATCTGTCAATTTATTAAGTCAAATCTACTCATATAATAAAATTAAGATTTTATTTTTGATATTTAACAACAAAACCGTCAACAACAGTACTGTACAACAAACTATTAGGAATATTTACTGTGAGATTTCAGTAAAATCTCATCATTTATAGCTATTGACCACATGAGCTAAACAGAGTCACAGACTAGCACTATTGAGTTTCTAAATCTTTATGAAACTAGGGCACATTATTATTACAGCGCTGTAATCCTCAAAACTTTACAGAGAATTAAAGTCCAACATTTTAATAACTGTATCACCATCTAGTTTGAGATCTTTGCATGTCTGAAAAACTAATGTCATATTAAATCTTAAAAATTAATTCACATCATTAATATTTAGTAGAGTATGCTTAAATATTTAATAAAGTACATAACAAATAAAACTATTAAAGCGGGTTTTTTATGTAGAAAAGCCAATGTTTTGTGTTGCCAACTTGATTCCAGGATCAAAATCGATTCCAAATGACCAAAACAAAGCATTAAACGACACAAATCTCATCACAAGCGCACGCTTTAACAGCACTTTCTGAACTTTCTAAGGTTGTTGATTCAGTTGCTTTTAAAGCATGCACAAAACATCACATTAACTTTAAGAAAATCGCACATCTTACCAGTTGTCACTCTGACTGACTGTGAAAACAATCCGACGAGCAGTGGAGTTAAAAAGCGCAACATCGCGGAGAAACTTTTGCCTAAAATAAACCCCATGGCGCTTTCTATTCTTTTTCCTTTCGTCTAAGCGTGTCAGGCGAACGTTCGCATGAAGCAGAGTATGTGCAGCTCGAATAACATCTTCTTTGCTCTTTTCTCAGGGTCATTTAACACAAGAACGAATGCGTGCGCTTCGCAGTGATGAGTGCAGCTCCCTCTGGAGGAACTGGGGCCCTCGCATGACGTCACACCAGCCGTCTGGGACGCTTCTCACAAATATATTACCCGATATGTGATGTTTTTGTTTGCTTACTATTCGTTAATAATTTTATAATTAATATTTTAAAGTTTATTTTGAATGATTAAAGTCCCCCTGTAGTCAAATATTGTATCCCTTAAAACTTTGATCATCAAAATTACATATTTAAATGTTTTTTCTTGTGAAAATAATTTTCTCATTCCTTAAAATAGCTTGAATGCAACTCTACACCCTTGCCTCATTTACTATACGCTGATCTATGAATATGCAAATTAGCCCCGCCTCCTCAGTCACACCAGCCAGCGCCTTCTGATTCACTGAAATGTAGTAAACGCAAAACAATGGCATACACGGATAATACCTGATAAAACTATGTTTTTACTAGCGCACAACTACAGTGAATGCTGTAACATTCGTTAAAGTTACTTACTTGACAATGTTGTGTCCTAAAATGCCTTGAAGACTCGAATGCAGCCGTTTGTGATTGTTTCTTGAAGACTCGAATACAGCCGTTTGTGAGTCTTAATTCGCGCCCGCGAGCATACATACGCGTGAAGTGCAGACGCAGCTGCGGGAGAGGTGCGTCTGACTCCGGG
>NW_015626919.1:0-509 GCF_001515625.1 Sinocyclocheilus rhinocerous
ATAAGCTTAATTGATTTGGTCTAAAGAGAAAAGAATTAATGACTAATGACTAAATGACTTTATTAATGAATTAATGACTAAAAGTTGACAAAAATGCAATGACTTTTCGTCGACTAAATCTAGACTAAAACTATGAAAGACTCAAATGACTAAAATGTGACTAAGACTATTAAGCATTTTCGCCTCAAGATTAAGATTAAATAAAAAATGCCTGTCAAAATTAACACTGTTTAAGTTGATGTACTAAAATAACTAAAACTAAAACTGAAAAAATAAAAGAAACCATATAGTCATATTGGAAAAAAAAAAAACGATCAAAATGACAAAAACAGAATGGCTGATTTCACATTTTCATTCATGCATTTGGCAGATGTTTTATCTGATTGTATTGCATTCAAGCTGTTTGATCAGTATTAGTTTTAGCCTTCCTGTAACTCAAACAGAAGAGCATAATGCTTGCAATACCAAGGTTATGGGTTTCATTCCCCTGGAAAGCATGAACTGATTAA
>NW_015626920.1:0-823 GCF_001515625.1 Sinocyclocheilus rhinocerous
ATCCCACTGATTGATTTAACGATGCCATGGCTAACGAGACGCAGATGCGCCCTGCATCCCAATTTGCAAAATAGTATTGAATATTATTTAGGGCGGATAGTATGTGAATGCTTGTAGAATGCAACAAACGAATGAAATGCAACATGTTTTACACGTAAAATAATACTTACACGTTATATAGAGTTTACACATTACAACCTATTGGCTACTTTAAGTTCTCCTGTTCAAAGTAGTTACAATTTTCAGAAACAGTCTTGATCATTTTTGGCCACGTTCCATAACTATCTAGGTATCTGTACTTTTATATAGTTTTATAAAACTCATAAAAGTTATTTTAAAAATCATAAAAGTTATGAAAAAGTTTTTTTTTTAAAGTACAAAAATACAAAAAAGTAGATTGTACCTTTTTGCCATGGAGCATTCCTTGACTTCCTGTCTTTTTTGCCAGACATCTTGTTTTTTTTGCCCTTGACCTTCATCTTTTTCTTCTTCCTTTTCTTTTCTGTATCTGTGTCTGAGGTAGAATCAGATCTAGAAGTTTCAGATGAAGAGTCTGTACAGCTATCATCAGAGGATTGTGAATGACTAGTGTCATCTTTCATTTTGATAGCTGTTAAACGAGACAATGAAAAGGATACATCAGGTTCAGAATATTGTACATAATATTGTTGTATAAAGGAACATGAGGAACATCAAAATGATCAAATCAAAATTATGAAAATTAATGTCTGCCTTGTTTTTATTGTAGTATCCAGTAAGTGTATAAATTGAGTTTTGAATTATCATGTAAAAAGAAATAAAGAGTTAAAGAGAGAAGACAGGG
>NW_015626921.1:0-156 GCF_001515625.1 Sinocyclocheilus rhinocerous
GAGCAGACCCAGAATGTGAATGGCACGAAGTGACCTCAGAACCTTATGACTCCAAAGGAGAAGGTGGTGGGCGAATTGCGACATGCGACGGGAGCACAGACCACCTTGTCGGTTGATGTACGCAACGGTCGCTGTGTTGTCCGTGCGGACTAGTAC
>NW_015626921.1:725-1252 GCF_001515625.1 Sinocyclocheilus rhinocerous
GGGAGTGCAGACCACCTTGTCGGTTGATGTACGCAATGGTCGCCGTGTTGTCCGTTCGGACCAGTACGTGCTTGCCTCGTAAGCACCCTTTGAAACGGTTCAAGGCAAGGCGCACTGCTAACAACTCTAGGAAAATGATATGCCAGTGCAGTTGGGGGCCCGTCCATACCCCCGACACTGCGTGCCCGTTGTACGTGGCCCCCCAGCCGGTGTTGGAGGCATCCGTGTAAACCACAGCATGCCTGGAGACCTCTTCTAGGGGCACTCCGGCCCGGAGGAATGTAAGTTCTGACCACGGGGTGAAGGTTTGGCGACAGGCCGGTGTAACTTGGACCCGGTGAGTGCCGCGCTGCCACGCCCACCTCGGACTTGGCCATGAAGCCAGTGCTGGAGCGGTCTCATATGAAGCAGCCACAGCGGGTGGCAGGTACCACTGCCATACCCGCAGTGGGGCAGCAAGGTGGAAGGCAGGGATCCAACTTGGGCGGCTTGTGAGCGGACCGAAGAGGGGTCTGAGTGTGCGGTGC
>NW_015626922.1:0-1793 GCF_001515625.1 Sinocyclocheilus rhinocerous
AATTGTCATTTTTGGGTGAACTATCCCTTTAACGTTAATAAAACATCAAAACACAAAGAGAAAAAATCACTCACTGCTCTTGACTGAAGCATTTGTTTTATTTGTAATGTGTACCTTTGTTTTTATTTTTTAAGTTTTAAGTTAAAACAATGAAAAGTTTTTTATCTTCACCCACTTTGGCCTAAATATCTGCAATTCTTTTATATTTTGTTACCTTGTAAGGCTTTGTTTTTAAAATTAGGCAAATTAGTTTGGCTGTAATGCTCAGACAACTTGGAAGTAATGAAGTACAAATACTTCGTTACCAGGGCTTGACATGAACTTTTTTGCATGAACTCATCAGCCACTGTGGCTAGTGGTTTTCCAAAATTACTAGCCACTCAGCATTTTCAACGGCCATAATTTTGTTGCTGGGAAATTACATTTTATATGATTAAAGTTCTCTACTGCATACTAAAATTTACCTTAATGTTCAAAAAACACATTATTTTTCAAATACTGTACATTATTGTAGTTCCTCTATGCCCCGCCTCTCTCAAACGCATCGTTTGATGTGACCCTGTCTCTCTCTCTCGCACACACACGATGCGATACTCTACACGGCGCAAAACTCCGCATTTGAATAGTCAATAGCAAATACTTCAATAAATACTAAAACATACTTACAGTAGCTGATTCAGAAGCGCCAGATTGTCATAGCAAATTTTTTTCAAATTTTTTTTTTAGAAATAGCCTTTGTGCGCAGCCAGCCTTGTAGGCTATTCTCCTAGGTTCACAAAACTGTCGTCCATAAAATGCGTTGCACAAATTCGAACATCTGGGTTGTGCTGTTCTGTTGTAAATAAATCTTAACCAATGATTCCTAATTGTATCTAATTCCGCACGGCCAAATAAAGTGCTTTTGCTTTCGCCTAGAAACACACAGCGTCTCCCTGACATGGCTGCATCAACACCACTGCTAATCCTGAAACCATGTCTTCTTTCTTTGCGTGCACATTTGGACGGCATTTTGCTAATATTTCCACATAGTGAGGTAGATATGTGGGGGCGTGTTAGAACGAGCCGTTTTAGGGGGGCGTGGCAGAGTCGAACGAGACGCGCCCGGTCTGGATCAGCCTTCTCTTTTAGATAGAGTAAAGCCTTTTGTGGGAGACTTTGAGCTTTGTAACTCTGCAGATCTGATACATGCCCAAACAGCTACATAACACACTAAAGAAAAGGAAAAATAGATATCGCATCGTATGACCCCTTTAAACATTATACCCTTAACACATTATAACCATGTGTTGTTGTTTTATCTTAAAATGACTTAAATACTATAGATTTAACAAAACTATATTTTCTAAATTGCCTAAATGTCAAAATTATTACAATGCTAATTACATCATGACAATATCTTTACAGAAAAATCCTAATATTGAACACGTTATTGCATTATCACAAGTCATATTTTCTCTTAACAAAATTAATCATGGTTTATTACAGTAAAAGTATAGTAACTTTTAGTTAGTGTTTTTTTTTTTGGCGGATTGATTACAATCTGTTTTGATTTACAACCAATTGTACTACAAATTTCATGGTTAGACTATGGTTAGTGTAGCAAAACGTCTCGGGTTACTTATGTAACCATGGTTCCCTGAGTAGGGAACGAGACACTGCGTCCTCTAGGGGTCGCTATGGGGAACGCCTCGCCGCGAGAACACATCATCCACTTCTTTGTGTGAAGCTTGTGTCCGCAGCATGGCAACAAACCTAGAGGACGCAGTGTCTCATTCCCTACTCAGGGAACCATG
>NW_015626923.1:0-1214 GCF_001515625.1 Sinocyclocheilus rhinocerous
ATTTTTTTTCCACCACCATGTCCCTTTAGGGGCTCCGTACAATTCCTCTCTGTACCAACTTTATTTTGAATACAGCAAGCATTCATTGAATATCTCTTCAAATAAACATGAGCCTCCCTCTTTTGTTGTTCTGTCGCGTACAGATGACGTCATTACCAACTGTCGCGGTAGTTATATTTCCCACAATCCATTTCTTCTTCCTTTCCGTCTGAACCAACATGGTGAGTGTCCGATGGTTTTGACGGGGAAACCTTCACTTTTTTAAAAATCCTTAAGCATCCTGCTTTGTAATGTGTTCTAGGACTCATAAAATATCAGTTATGGAAAATAAAGCACCAACGCTTGCTCTCTGAACGAAAATTGCAATCATTTTAAGTATTTAGATGAAGAATTGAGAGAACATTTGTGAGCCGTGTAGGGTCCGCTTACTGTCAGCACTGACGCCTCGAGATGTGCGCCGTTAGACCGTAAGCCGTTAAATGTTGTTACCCGTGTTTTTAATACGAACTCCCTTGACTAAATATTTTTAATATGGTCATTATGATGAGAAAGTTAACCATGGGTTCCAACGCGAATGCTAACCTGTTAGCGGGCTTGTTTGTAGGCCAAAATGAATTCGATTGGCCCGCTGTACAAGCGCCGCTGTATTCTTAACTGTTGGACACCCGTTGGTCAGTTGAAAAATTCTAATGACTGAAAATGCGTTGAGTAAGCTTGTGTCTCTTAGATGCTAAACTGGTTAAGTTACTACAAGGCATGTCGCACCATAAGTTAGTGTATTTTGACTAGTAGGTTTTTTGGCTTTTGCAGTGATGTCTTGAATTTCTTCACCTGAACTTTTTTTGTAGAACACATCTTTTCAAAACTGAGCATTAGTCAAAAAAAGGTGTTTCTCTTGAACTTTATGCTAATTTTGGATGATGAACTCGTGAAGTATTGTGCATCTCTCCACAGCCTAAGGGGAAAAAGGCTAAGGGGAAGAAGGTGGCACCAGCCCCTTCAGTGGCCAAGAAGCATGAGGCCAAGAAAGTCGTGAATCCCCTGTTTGAGAAGAGGCCCAAGAACTTTGGCATTGGTGAGTAACAACCAGACCACAGATGAGATTGAGTCCTCGGGTCATTTAAAATGTAACCGTCAAAAAAGTGCAGATGATGTTACCAATATTTGCTATCTTAACAGCATTGCAGACAATCTTCCACCAAGATCGCTGATGC
>NW_015626924.1:0-1713 GCF_001515625.1 Sinocyclocheilus rhinocerous
GTTACACCATATGTGAAACAGAAAACACACTGCATTGCAAGGACAAAATGGTTTGTCAGGATACTGTAGTGTGTAAATTATTAGTGAACAGTGGGCATATAACTGTCATAATGTCCTGTCAAACCACTCAATGCAGTGTGTTGTCAGTAACATCAATAAGGCTTGGTCATTGTAGCTTTGCATGGTTAAATTCTGTACCAGAAAAGGCAGAACCAGATGTCAGGTGTAACGCAACACCTTTCAAACGGCCCCTTTTTAATGCAGTGCTTCATATTTTAACAGTGATGTTATAAAGAAGGGGCTCGGTTAGTGCTGGGTGGTATAACCAACAATCTGTGTCACAGTACTTTTTAAGATTCTGCTGGTTTCACAGCATATCACAGTATTTGTTTCCTCCTTTAGCTTGAGCAAATATTTGACATCAGTATTTACGTGCATTCATTGTCTCTTTTACGGATGAACACAGCTGCCGTTACTGAGATGTCAAGAGTCAAGTCCCTTGCCAGAAGCAAGTTCAGAACAGGTATTATGTCATTTTGGTTAAGTGTGCTTACTTTATATCTGCAAAATAGAAAGTTGACATAGAGACTTGTGGTAGAGTTACACACTGTTAAACAGACAACACACTGCATTGCAAGGACAGAATGGTTTGTCAGGACATTGTATTGAAAGCATAGTCATTTTACTTACACCATATGTTAAACAGAAAACACACTGCATTGTAAGGACAGAATGGTTTGTCAGGACATTGTATTGAAATCATTGGCTATACCATATGTGTAGCATATGTATGACAAATGCACTTCATTATATGTACTAACAGGCAGCGATGTAGTATCGGTGGGCGGGGCCAAACAGACAGCGATGTAGAATCTGTGTAGAATCGGTGGGCGGGGCCAAACAGGCAGCAGTGTAGACTCTGTGTAGAATCGGTGGGCGGGGCCAAACAGGCAACGATGTAGTATAGGCAGGTGGGGCCAAGCAGGCAGCGATGTAGTATCGGTGGGCGGGGCCAAACCGGCAGCGATGTAGTATCGGTGGGCGGGGTCAAACCGGCAGCGATGTAGAATGGGCGGGCGGAGCCAAACAGGCAGCGATGTAGAATCGGCAGGCGGGGACAAACCGGCAGCGATGTAGAATGGGTGGGCGGAGCCAAACAGGCAGCGATGTAGAATCGGCGGGCGGGGACAAACGTCTCAGGTTACTTATGTAACCATGGTTCCCTGAGTAGGGAACGAGACACTGCGTCCTCTAGGGGTCGCTATGGGGAACGCCTCGTCGTGACCCGTGTCTGAAGCATACATTCAAAAAACACCAACTCGTTGGCCGGCGACAGCCATGACGTCACTACCGGTGCGACTATAGTATAAATAAGCGTAGTTAACGCAATGCAGGGGTGGGGTTTGGGTTGGCCACCACTCACCACTGCTACTTCTGTCTCTCTTTTTCTTGACAAGAAGTGCATTCAATCAGTCGCAAAATGTCTTTATGATCACATCAAACCAGAGATGTTTCAGACACACGCTCCACTTCACTTCAGCATCAGGCGTGAGTCAAACGAGCGCGGAAATAGTACTGTGTTTGCAGCGCGTGCTCTTCTATTTCACGCACAAAGGCACCGGCGCGCTGTAGCCTGTATCATTTCATATCAAATTGCGAAAGAAACTATGTGCATGCAATGTCGTAGTCAGTTAAGTCATGAAGTTACCAAAA
>NW_015626925.1:0-153 GCF_001515625.1 Sinocyclocheilus rhinocerous
CTTCCCGTGGCCTACAGCAGCTGAAGGAAGCGTGAGGCTGTCTCCACTTGCAACTCAGGCCCATACACCTCAGGCTTTTCCTCCCGTTTCTAATGACCCCTTTTTTCTTTTTAGTGGCCTCCAGCTCCCATAGCAGACACTAACCCGGAAGCC
>NW_015626925.1:327-523 GCF_001515625.1 Sinocyclocheilus rhinocerous
CCGTCAGCAAGCCTGGGCCGCGCCCCAGACTCGGCTGCTCCTCACACTGCACTGCCTCACTCACTCCTCTAACCAATCACTGCGGCGCCTTCAGCTACAGCGCTGCACACAACTTTGCCTGCTGGTGTAGCTTCCCAAACTCCTATCCTTGCCCCTCCTTTCTACCTCCGGCGGCAGACGTTAGCGTGAGGCTGCC
>NW_015626926.1:0-512 GCF_001515625.1 Sinocyclocheilus rhinocerous
TCAGCATGGTACACATTATGTTATCATTACTGATACGCATCCGATTTGCTTTATAATTGTTTGTATTCTAAGACATAACTGACAGTCTTTGTGTAGACTGTATTTGACGACAGTCACATTACATGATCGGACTGATTTGGACGTTAAGTTTAGGATGGATGAAAGCGCACCGCTGTAAAGGAGTGGAATGCGGCACAAATCGAAACTGAAACTAAAATTAATCGCGCTAATACTGCTAGGCTAGCTCACGCTGAATTGTTTTTAATACGTCACACGCATGAAAGACACGTGATATAATTTGACCAGTCACAGTCATCTAGCAGGCAGGCACTGCTGTAGTTTTAACACTATTATGAGGACATAAAAAATCACGATCTCTACGATTCGCTTGAAAAGTAGATCGTGGACGTCTTCAAGATCGATCACGATATAAAATCGTCAGACTGCCCACCCTCCTCCTGATCACAATATAAAATCGTCAGACTGCCCACCCTCCTCCCAGTTTCTCAAGG
>NW_015626927.1:0-328 GCF_001515625.1 Sinocyclocheilus rhinocerous
TCCCTCCCCACATACTTTGGTTTTACTTGTGTTATTGTTTATTTTGACTTTATTCCACCTCTCTTTGATTTTTATTTTCATTAATTTACCTTTGTTTAGCTTGAATGTACCAATTCAGCTAAGTTGATTTTAATTAAATCTGAGACTTAATTGAATCAATTTATCTATTTTTCCTTTTAGTTTCCTACAGCTAATAGGACCTTTTTCGTTTTACTTTTACCTTATTTTAGTTTATTTGTTCCATTTATCATTCTCCCTCTTTGTATAGGATTACAGTAGTTTTAGCAACTGATGTTTCCTTAATGAGTTATACAGGTTATTAGTAGCC
>NW_015626927.1:393-541 GCF_001515625.1 Sinocyclocheilus rhinocerous
CAGTGCCAGGCCTAGTACATTGAAGTGCAGTTACTGTTCAACACAATGTAGGCCCAGACAGAACTAGGAACACTTCCCATACTTCCCATTTCTTTTTGACCTTGAGGTATTTGGTGTGCCCCTGCTAGCTTAGCTAACAGTCTAACCC
>NW_015626928.1:0-1719 GCF_001515625.1 Sinocyclocheilus rhinocerous
TGCGCCTTTCTGGCTTGGGCCCTAATAATAATAATAAACGGAGCAGATACAAAAGGGTCCTCGCACCACCGGTGCTCGGGCCCTAATTAAAGCTGCAAGCAGCGATGAACGGGCCCTCGCACCCGGGCTCACCGCCAGCGGGCTGCTTTAGTAAAACAGCGAACGGTGAGCAATATGCATTTAAAGTGGTAAATGTAGGAGGAAAATGTCAAAGTCTTTTATATGTGCCAATCTTCCTGCTTCCAGCTGGTGGCGCTATGACTATAACTGGATTTTGGCATGTAGATTTCTTCAGTTCAGCACATTTATCAAACATATGAAATTTGGTGCAGATTGAACATGGTATGTTTGAGTTAATATAAAGCATGATGTGTCCTATTGCCAACAGGTGGCGCTATGATTATAACTGAATAATGGCCTTTAGATTTCTTCAGGCCATGACTCTTTCCAAATATGTGAAGTATGGTGCAGATCGGACATTGCATGTTTAAGTTAGTGTAAAACAAGCCATTTCCTGTTGCCAGCAGGTGGCGCTATAATTATAATGGAATATTGGCATTTAGATGTGTTCAGGCCAGGACTTTTATTGAACATGTGAAGTTTGGGGAAGATCGGACATTTTATGTCTGAGTTACAACAACTTCTTTTCCCATGGTGAGACATCGAAATTTGTCAGGCCGCCATGGACACGCCCTTCAACGAAAACTCAAGATCTTCGCAATTTAACATCACAAAGGCCTTTAGATTATACTGAACAACTTTGGTTTTCATCTGAATTAATCTCTAGGAGGAGTTCGTTAAAATACAATGTCTGAAAATGGCAAAAACAACACAAAATTTGCAGAGAAAATTAAAAATAACCGACTTCCTGTTGGCTTTTGGATTTTGCTACAATATACTTTTTTGTAGGTATTGGTGTGTTACATTTGTGTACCGATTTTCGTACATGTACGTGAAACGTAGCTCGAGGCACACTCCGTTGAAAGTGTATAGAGGGCGCTGTCGAGCCATTTTGACACACCCGTTGGAATATTGGCCTTTAGATGTGTTCAGGCCAGGACTCTTATCAAACATGTGAAGTTTGGGGAAGATCGGAGATTTTATGCCTGAGTTACAAAAGCTTTTATTCCCATGGCGAGACATCGAAATTTGTCACGGCGCCATGGACACATCCTTTAACGAAAGCTCAAGATCTTCACAATTTAACATCGCAAAGGCCTTTAGATTAGACTGACCAAAACATTTTTTTTATGTCATAAAATTTCTAGGAGTAGTTCGTTACAGCGTAAAACATGTCACTTCCTGTTGTCAGCAGGTGGAGCTATGACTATAACTGAATATGGGCATGTAGATCTGTTCAGGTCTGGACTCTTATCAAACATATGAAGTTTGGGGCAGATTGGACATTGTATGTCTGAGTTAAAGCAACTTCCTTTTTCATGGCGAAACATCGAAATTTGTTAGGCCGCCACGGACACGCACTTCAACGAAAACTCAAGATCTTCGCAATTAACATCGCAAAGGCCTTTAGATTACACTGACCAATTTTGGTTTTGATCCGAATAAATCTCTATGAGGAGTTCGTTAAAGTACAACCCCTGAGAATGGCAAAAACGACACAAATTTTGCAGAGAAAATTAAAAATAACCGACTTCCTGTTGGAATTCGGATTTTGTACCAGGAGACTTTTTTGTAGGTATTGGTGTGTTACATGTGTGT
>NW_015626929.1:0-991 GCF_001515625.1 Sinocyclocheilus rhinocerous
TAAGTTCGCACGCTAGTTCTTTGCGTTCTTTTCTAAAATCCTATAAGGTGAGGGATTCGCTCGGTTATTTCGTGCCCTTTCTTGAGCTGGTTAGAGCCCCGTTCACCTTGGGCGCCACTCCACCTAGGTATCCTAGGATACCTACTTTAACAGGGTGTTGCTACTAGGGGTCTGTTGAGACAGTTCCTTTCAGAGCTTATGCAAGAGGTAGCCGTAGCCCCTGTGTGACAGGCCAAGACTTAGCTTCAGACACGGGTCATGACGAGGCGTTCCCCATAGTGACCCCTAGAGGACGCAGTGTCTCATTCCGTACTCAGGGAACCATGGTTACATAAGTAATCTGAGACGTTTTTAATTAACTTTTCTTTTGGAATCTTTATTTTTAAGCCCTGTATGGTTCAGTCCCAGAGAGATCAGTATCTCAATGCGGCTCCATGTCCAGTTGGTTGAATCTTACCCATTTTCAATGGTTGAAAGCCAAATGTGCATTTGTGTTTATCTAGTTATGACTGTTGACACTAGGCAAGGCAAGGCGAGTTTATTTATATAGCTCATTTCGTACACAATGGTAATTCAAAGTGCTTGTCATAAAAGAAAGTAAAATAATCATAAAAAAATAATCATAAAAATAAAACAAGGAATTTAAAAACTTTGAAAATGATTTAAAAATTGATTTAAAATGAATTTAAGACAGTAAAAATAGAAAATGATTATACATACATAAAATACAGTGCAATCAGTTCGGACATCGCACAGTGCTCATTCAATAAATGCACAGCTAAACAGATGAGTTTTGAGTCTGCATTTAAATGTGACTAATGTTTTAGCACATCTGATCTCTTTTGGAGCTGATTCCAACTGCAGGTGGCAAAATAGCTAAAAGCAGATTCCCCTTGTTTTGTGTTGAACCCTTGGTATTTCTAACTGACTCGATCCTAATGATCTGAGTGGTCTGTTAGGTTTATATTCAGTGAGCAAATCTGCAATGTTT
>NW_015626930.1:0-483 GCF_001515625.1 Sinocyclocheilus rhinocerous
TTCATGTGGAGATTAATGTTTTAAATACAATTTTGAATACAGAAACATTAAATTTAAATAACTGCAATAATACCTAAAAATGAAACTGAAACCGCCAGCAGGTGGCGGCAAATCACGGATTTAATCACTGAATCATTCATTCAATTGATTCGTTTGAACGGCTAATTCATTTAGGAATGAAGCAAGTGACTGTCTTTATGAATGGGTAATCATGAATCACTGACTCACTAGATTCGTTCAAAAACGCACTTTCATGCATGAATGAAACACCGCTGTGTTTTTAGAGATGCGCAGCGGCTGAGCTGTTACTTTATTTGGAACTATTTCGCAAAATCAGGCAGTACGTGTTTATTGAACTGTTGTATTAAATCAATATCACATTTGCAAACTCCTTGAATAATTATTAAAATCTGTCACTCTCCTTATCGCGATCTGTGGAATGAGAGTTCTCAAGACTCAAAAGTACGTGCAAATGATAAGTTT
>NW_015626931.1:0-1232 GCF_001515625.1 Sinocyclocheilus rhinocerous
TTACAAACACAAGCCACTGGTATTATGTTAACACTTCTGAAAATCCTGCTGATCATGTTTCCAGAGGTCGTCTTGTTTCAGACATATCTTCAACAAACTGGATATCAGGACCTACATTTTTGTGGGAACGAGAAGTGTGTCCAACTCCTAACGCCTCAAATGATCTACTTGTGGGAGATCCTGAAGTTAAGCTAGTACAAACATTTGTGACTAAGGGTGACGTTAGTTCTGACTTTCTTGAGCGGTTTAGTCACTTCTCTTCTTTGAGAACTCTCATCAACGTGATCGCTAGAATAAAAAGGCTAGCCTCAAGGCAGCAATGTCTTAACGACACTGTGACTGTGAAAGAGCATGAAGGAGTATTTGAGGTTCTGGTTAAGCTCGTTCAGCAACAGGCATTTTCCCAGGAGATAAGAGCAATTCAAGGAGGGAAGGTGCTTCAGAAATCAAGTGCACTTTTTCATCTCAATCCTATTTTGAAAGGAGATCTGCTTCGTGTTGGAGGAAGGTTGAAACAGTCATCTCTTAGTGAAGAGGTCAAGCATCCAGTGATTTTGCCAAAAGACAGTCACATTACCAACCTTATTTTAATGCACTATCACAATAAAATTTGCCATCAAGGGAGGCATCAAACACTTATGGAACTCAGAGCAAATGGATTTTGGGTTATCGGTGGCAGCAAGTCGGTAACTAAATTGATTTACCGATGTGTACAATGTGACGGCCAGTGGAGGAGCAACAAATGGCGGAACTTCCTAAAGAACGAATTGAAGTCTCTGCCCCTTTCTGCTATACTGGCATGGATTGCTTTGGCCCATTCATTATAAAGAGGGGTCGAAAGGAGTATAAAAGGTATGGCCTTCTTTTCACTTGCCTTTCTTCTCGAGCCGTCCATATCGAAATGCTGGACGATTTGTCAACCGATATGTTTATTAATGCTCTGAGATGTTTCATAAGCCTCCGTGGAGCTGTTCGTCAACTTTATTGTGATTGTGGCACAAATTTTGTAGGAGCTAGAAACGAACTCCGAGAAGCTCTTAAAGAATGTGATGTCAAGACACTGGAGGCATTTCTTACGTGATGTCAAGACTGTGATGTCAAGACACTGGAGGCATTTCTTACAGAAAATCAATGTGAGTTTGTCTTTAACGCTGCTTCAGCTAGTCACTCTGGAGGTGTCTGGGAATGCCAAATCAGGACTGTGCGAAATGTGCTGAATTCCACGCTTTCTC
>NW_015626932.1:0-498 GCF_001515625.1 Sinocyclocheilus rhinocerous
TCGTGTCTTTACACATCAATGTATCGTCATGAGCCGCAGGGTTTATTTTTTTGGTTTTGTTTGTGTATTTTTTTTGACTCAAAGCCGTGATTCCCATTCACCTCCATTATAAGAATGACAGACTGCAACGGTTTGTGTTAAAAATCTTCGTTTGTGTTCTACTGAAGAAACAAAGTCACCTACATCTTGGATGCCCTGGGGGTAAGCAGATAAACATCACATTTTCATTTTTGGGTGAACTATCCCTTTAAAAATCAGATAGTCACACAAACCAAGATCAAATAAGAAAAAGAAAAAAAACAATAATGAAGTTTATAAATTACATCATAATCTCAAACAAAATACAAAAAAAGCAACAAAATAACATATGCAAATCATATTACACATTCCCCAAACATGAGACCATAAGCCATTAACTATACACGCACACACACACACAAAAAAACCTTGTAATAAGTTTATCGTCACTTGATTATAAGGATTTCATAGCTTATCATA
>NW_015626933.1:0-239 GCF_001515625.1 Sinocyclocheilus rhinocerous
TCTTCATTTGCATATAAATGTGTCTTAGCAGTGTGTGGACACAACGACCCTACAATGATAAAAATTCACTCCTTTTTTTTAAACCCCCCAAAAACTTAAACAGTCTCAACCCATTTTGATTTTGGAATGAATACCAGCGCTCTCTTCCACCTTCAGCGGGATCGGGAAAGGTCCGATTTGAACATGGGACACCCGAAGTGCAATGGTGCTGTATGTCAGCGCGCTGCCCACAAGGCTAT
>NW_015626933.1:329-1975 GCF_001515625.1 Sinocyclocheilus rhinocerous
TTTTATTTTTTATGATTATTTGCGAATCGCGTTTGCTCTTCCACAAAAGAGAGGGGTGGGGTGAGCAGAGCTCATTAGCATGTAAAGAGATATGCACGGAAACGAGTCGCTGTGAACAGAGCTGTTTTTGACAAGGTACAAAGGGTGTTGTTTTACACGACCACTGAGACCATTTCAAGAATACCCTAAAGAATCATACCAACTTGTGGAAAATGGGCATCTGAAGCACAGCCACCACAAAATCAGACTTACTTTAAAATCATTCTGAGGTTAAATACATATTTAAAATCATAACAAGAAATAGTTTAATAGCTATGATACTGTTTTTGAAATCAAATCTTTGCATAGACAGGAAACACTGGAATCTAACAATGCCTTAGAAAAAAAACAGTTGATCTTAAAAAAATAAATCATATACATAAACCCTATCGGATAAGCATGTTATAAACTTCTGATACATTGGTGTTTCATATTTTAGAGCAGTCACTGCAATTTATGAAAGAACTCAATTAAATCTGTATGTGGGAGTGTTTGTGAAAAAAATCAGATGTAACCCCCTTTGTAATCCTTAACATTTTCATAAGTAACTGTAATTTAATTACACATTTTTTCTTAGTAACTGTAACTAATTACAATTACTTTTATTTTGTAATTAAATTACGTAATTCCGTTACATGTAACTAGTTACTCCCCAACACTGATTGTAATTAAATTACGTAACTAGTTACTCCCCAACACTGCCTATTGAAGGATTATATCTGTTTTGTATCTTAGTAATACACTGACAGCAGTTATTTAAAAAAAACAATCAAATATAGGGAATTCTGAGAATGTCAATTTACGGATTTTCACTGTAAATGAACAATTAACAATGCAGATTTGTTTTCACAACCTTCTTTGATCATATTTTCCAAGGGTACCAATAATTCTGAACACGACTGTGTATATGTATGTATATAGATAGATAGATAGATATAGATAATATTATTGATTACTGTTTAAAGGTTTTGAATTAGTAAGGTTCTTTGTTCACCAACTGCATTTATCTGATTAAAAATATAGTCAAAAACAGTAATATTGTGAAATGTTTTTGCAATTTAAAATGACTGTTTTATATTTTTTCCCCCTGTGATGTCAGATCTTGACTTCTGCAGTCTTCAGTGTGACAAGATCCTTCAGAAATCATTGTTGATTTGCTGCTCCAGAAACAGTTCACAGTTAGAAATGGTTGTACTGCTTAATGAAGTGTGGAAACCATTATACAGTGACAGGAGTAGAGAATCGAGTTTAGAAATGTATAATTATTATTATTATTATTAGGCTACGTATCTTACATATGATCTTATAATAGCTTCATTATGTGTCATATTTTTATACAGCAGATTCAATAAGGACATTTACATCACTCTCTTGTCTCCTATGTTGTCTTGTTTTGGTGCATAAATCTTTAGTTTGTATCAAGAATACAATAGTGGATCATACTCAAAATTCCAAGTAGATACAACTGCAGACCGGAGATCTCCAAAATGGGGCGTGAACTCCAAAATGGGGCGGGGTCTCATCGCGCAAAGACTTTCACCATTGGCTCTGGCTCCAGCCACTTGTTATTGACTTACATTTCAAAATAAAACTTTATAAATGTAACA
>NW_015626934.1:0-161 GCF_001515625.1 Sinocyclocheilus rhinocerous
GAAAAATATATATAAATATAGATATGGAAAAAGTAAGATAAAAAAATAAGAATAAAATAAAATGTGCAGAACAGTATACTGTAGACTTAATAAATATTAAGATGAGCAGGAATGTACAAGAGAAGAATGTGCAAACAGGTTGTACAGGGTAGTTACATAGC
>NW_015626934.1:410-552 GCF_001515625.1 Sinocyclocheilus rhinocerous
AGATGGCAGCAAAATGAAAAGACAGTTACCAGGGTGGTTGGAGTCCTTGATGATTTTAGCAGCTCTGCTTTTGCAGCGTTTGAGGTAGACTCAACAAAATGATGAACCTAAACTCAGCGAATTGCCTCACAGACATGATTAA
>NW_015626935.1:0-180 GCF_001515625.1 Sinocyclocheilus rhinocerous
TTTCCACGACATTCTAATTTATTGAGATGCACCTGTATATATAGTGAAAAAGTAAAGTGAAGTGTGGCCGAGTATGGTGTCCCATACTCGCAATTTGTGCTCTGCATTTAACCCATCCAAGTGCACACACACCGTAAACACACACAAGCAGTGGGCAGCCAATGCTTCGCGGCCCAGGGG
>NW_015626935.1:365-527 GCF_001515625.1 Sinocyclocheilus rhinocerous
CAGCATGGAGACACAAATGACATACCCAAAATAAAAAGGTTGCTGCTCATGAGTCTTTTTTACTAGATACATAATCAACATATGTTCACAACACTTCAAAGTTTACTGTTCAGGAACCAGAATTACTCAGACTGTTATGATAATAAAGATATATAAGCTCAA
>NW_015626936.1:0-277 GCF_001515625.1 Sinocyclocheilus rhinocerous
TAGTGTGTGTGTGTGTGTATATATATATATATATACACACACATATAAACACACAATATATATTATACATTATATATATATATATTTTTTTAATTATATATATATATATATATATACACACAGTATGCATTATATATATTATTTTCTTTAACCATTAAGATGAAAAGTTTTAATGGTCATAAAAAATAATATATTACATTTACATTTAGTCATTTAGCAGACGCTTTTATCCAAAGGGACTTACAAATGAGGACAATAGAAGCAATCAAAACCAACA
>NW_015626936.1:605-1655 GCF_001515625.1 Sinocyclocheilus rhinocerous
TCAAAACTAACAAAAGAGCAACAATATATAAGTGCAAATGACAAGTCTCGGTTAGCCTAACGCAGTACACGTAGCAAGGTGTATATATATTGCAAAAACACTAGAAAGTGCTAGAGTTAGAGGGTCAAATAAAGGTGGAACAGATGTGTTTTTAGTCGTTTCTTGAAGATGGGTAAGGACTCAGCTGCTCGGATTGATTTGGGCAGGTCATTCCACCAGGAGGGAACAGTTAATGAAAAAGTCTGTGAAAGTGATTTTGTGCCTCTTTGAGATGGCACAATAATACGCCATTCACTTGCAGAACGCAAGCTTCTAGAGGGCACATAACTCTGAAGTAATGAATTTAGGTAAATGGGTGCAGAGCCAGTGGTGGTTTTGTAGGCAAACATTAATGCCTTGAATATATATAATTATTCATGAAAATAACATGGTTATTAATGGTCATAAAAAAAAAAAATACATACCATTATTAAAGAAAATACAAAGTCTTAATGGTCATAAAAACACATTTATTTTTTCAATTCATTTTAACCCCCGGAATTCTTATGATTATAATCCAACCAGATGTTTTACTTTTGAGATTTTAAATTGCCATTATTCTTGATAGTTTTCCATTACATTCTCATATATAATGCAGTAAGCTGTAATAAAACAGTTCAATTAAAGGCAGAAAAACTAAAACCAAGACGTACAATATATAGATCATTCATTTGAGAATAAGATTTTTTTTTTATTTGAATGACACTATTGGTGGAAAATATGCTTAATTGGCTTGGAGATAGATAGATAGATAGATAGATAGATAGTCAGATGATAGATAGATAGATACTGTAGATAGATAGATAGATATATACTGTAGATAGATAGATAGATACTGTAGATAGACAGATAGATAGATAGTCAGATGATAGATAGATACTGTAGATAGATAGATAGTCAGATGATAGATAGATAGATAGATAGGTAGATAGATACTGTAGAATAGATAGATAGATAGATAATGTAGATAGATAGATAGATACTTTAGATAGATAGATAGATAGATAGATA
>NW_015626937.1:0-1830 GCF_001515625.1 Sinocyclocheilus rhinocerous
AAATAATGGGGAAAACCCTTAAGATAACATGTAGAAAGAAAAAATGCATCTTAAGCACGCAGAATAACGTAAGTGGACTTCGAACGATTAATTGCCGCTTTGAGCGATTATGTAATTGTGGCATCCATAATTGTAATTGTGATTAGAAATTCGATTAATTGTGCAGCCCTAGTTCACAGTCTGCATTTGATCAGTTCATGCATTCCCTGGGAATCGAACCCATGACCTACTCTTTGAACTGGCCATTGCTTAGAGGAATAGTTCAGCATTATTTACTCATCCTCAAATCTGTAAGAGTCTTCATGCAGGTCCTGTAGCTCAAACAGTGGTGCAAGGTTGTGGGTTCGATACCCAAGCAATGCATGAACTGATAAAATGCATGCATTGAATGCAGTGTAAGTTGCTTTGGATGAAAGCATCTGCCAAATGCATAAATGTGAATGTTTCTGAACTGTTGCTTAAACGGGTCATCCGCTCGTTTCGATTCAAATGACAACACAATGAAGAATTATGGCAAATATTTACAAAACACATTATGATATCAGCTAAATCCTTGTTAATCTCACATGTGAATGAGACACAATGATGTCATGTGACCAATGCTGCGTGTCAAGAATCCAGCTCTTCTAAATATAGCCTAACATGATTAGCCACAGCACACTGGCTCCTCTGTTTAACGCGGTTTTCTGGGGTTAACGTGATCTGGTGGAGGTCTGGCGGATCTTTAGGGTGGTAATGGACGACTCTGACATGTTTGGAGTTACACATTCCATGGCAGTGTGTGGACATGTTCACGCTTTCCACACGCTCAGCACAGATGTGCCACACGCAGACAAGCATGCAAACACTCATCAACTCTAGTTGATTGAGTTAACTTGCTCAGTGGTGGCTCAGTTAAGTGTGATTAATGTGTGTGTGCAAGGAAAAAAAATTGATTTCTACTAACTTGAAAAAAGTGAACAAACTCCATAATTAGGTTAGTGAAACTGAGTTTTATGAGTTCTGCTGGCTTGTTAGGGTGTGTGTAACTAGCAGATAACCTACTGTAGATATTTCGGTTACACTTTATTTCGATAGTCCACTTTAGACATTCTATTAACTATAAGTAACTTTGTAACTACATGTCAACTACATGTCAACTAATTCTCATTAATTTGCAACTACATGTCTACTAACTCTCAGAGTAGACTGTTAGGGTAGGTTTAGGGTTAGTAGAATAAGTTGACAAAGAAAGTGTTAGAAGATAGTCTTAAGTGTTAAGCAGACAGTCTACTAATACTCGACTAACTGCTAGTTGACATGTAGTTGCAAAGTTACTTACTGCTAATAGAATGTCTAAAGTGGACTATCAAAATAAAGTGTAACCCCCTTTTTTTTTTTTGTAGTTATAGCTCTGGAAATGTGCTGAAATTGTTTGCTACATTAATAAATAATATATTTTTTAAATGTTCTACCCAAGACTGATTGATCAGAAGGTACACAAGTTGGTTTGAAGGGACATTTGAACCAAAAACAAAAAGACAAAACATTTACTCAAACTCATGTCTTTTCAATCCCTCATCTTTAAAACAAAAATGAAGATATTATTAATATTATCTCGTTGTCCATCCATTAAAAGTCTATTAACAAACAGAAGTCAAGCAAGCATATTTGAGCCATGATTTAAGAGTCTCCGTTTGCTCTCCAATGCTGTCGAGGAGAATCAGTCGAGATATAAAAGAGATTTGTTTTGATTTCTCTGTATGTTAAATATTAAGGCACTTAAGAGTCTCAATTTGCTCTTCATTTAAAGGTCCCATGGCATGAAAGTTTCACTTTATGAGGTTTTTT
>NW_015626938.1:0-722 GCF_001515625.1 Sinocyclocheilus rhinocerous
GCAGAACATCCTCTGGATGGACAGGAACGTCCCACTACTGAAAGCCTGGCTGGACAGAAACAGTCTATGATTGAGTCCTGACAAACTCTAGAGACTCTTGAAAGTGTGTTTAACAGGGTGTGAACCTCAAGACTGCACCTTGGGTACGGCTTTTTCCAAGGGCCTTAACACTGGAAGAAACCAGCTCTGATATCATGTTGAACATGAACATTTGAAATGGCTGCAACAAAAAGCATCTAAAGTTTTGAATATTAATGCAAAATATCAACTCAGTGATGCACCAAAATTAAAGGAGTAGTTCACTTCCAGAATTAAAATTTCCTGATAATTTACTCTAGTCTTTCTGTCTTCAGTCGCGAAGAAATGAAGGTTTTTGAGGAAAACATTCCAGGATTGTTCTCCATATAATGGACTTCAATGGGGACCAGTGGGCTGAAGGTCCAAACTGCAGTTTCAACCGGAGTACACAGACGAAGATCTAACCGTGCGCGACCTTTCCAACGGGATTACGTCATGCGTGAGTTTATAGAAGTGCATCGCGGAGCTAGTGCAAGATGAGCATTTGTGGTTAAAATATATATAAGTTTGTATTTTTTTTAAGAAAATGACTGATCGTTTCGCTAGAAAGGAGCCTTATTCCTCGGCTGGGATCTTGTAGAGCTCTTTGAAGCTGCAATTTTGACCTTCAGCCCATTGGTCTCCATTGAAGTCCATTATATGGA
>NW_015626939.1:0-1286 GCF_001515625.1 Sinocyclocheilus rhinocerous
AAAATGAATAGCCTATTAGTTCAATAACCTACCGTTCTGCCAATTTTCACCTGTGACATTATAACAGTGATAAGAATTAAACTTGTATTGACTAAGTATAAGTATGCAGACGTCTTTTTGGCGGGAGCTGTTGCCATGGTGAATCGTAATATCGGAGCTCCATTGATCATGGCTTTTCATAGTCGTGGTGCACGCACTAAACTCAGAGTCAACCTACTCCGAGTCGATTGAACTAACTCAATTCAGCTGTTCTGAACCCGAAAACTCTTTTTTTCCTCCGATTGAACTAACTCTGTTCAGCTGTTCTGAACCCGAAAACTCAGAGTTTCCCAACTCAGAGTTAAAGTTTTAACTCCGAGCTGGTTGAACCTCCTTATTGAAACGGGCCCCAGATAACTCTACCAACATAGCAACTAGTATATTATTGCAAAACCACACACAAACAAAAAATGGATTTCATTAGAAAATGAACATTATAATTAATTATGATTCCATGAAGACAGGATACATCATTCCTGTCACAACTACTGTTATGATATAGATTTTTTTGATGCACACAATTGTCATAAATTAATCAATTAATTTGGTGGGGGAGGTGGGGAGAAAGATAGACAGAGAGAGAGAGAGAGAGATAAAGTGTGAAAATCAAAGGGGAGTGTGTAATGACCTTTAAATCTTCCAAGGATTCTGAAAGTCACTCAGGTCTGACAGGAATCCAAGCAGTTTTGGTGAAACGCTGTATTGTTTTGTGCCCTTTTTTCTGCTTTAGACCCACATTCTGGATTTATACCCAACAAGCTCCTGTGGCAAACAAATATGCAACACTTCCCAATGTTTAAGAGTAAACATGCATATCCTTACCCACAACAATGATACATGGGGTGCTTGGCAGATCTGCTAAGGCATCCTGTGAGAGGTGAAGGCAAAATGGGCAGAGGGTAAATAAACTCTTAAAATCGGGATTGCTAGGTGCAGTGAATATCAGGATTCTAGAAGACTCTATCCTGCTGCATAGACCTATTTGTTGGGCTGAATCAGAACCTAATTAATTAGTGAAATGTTGCTTTGCTGTGAAATTTCCCTGTAATGCATAGGACTCTTTATCGGTAGTGGTAACATCACTGCATCTGTCTAGCACGGTGAATGTTTATATGATTGTCAACCAGTGGGATGCTACATTTTATTATTTCCGACAACAAAGCACTTGAATTCGACCAGCTCGTAATCACGGCTTCATAAATGGGAAATAGGAAATTTCCGATAGCACGTGAAGGCAGCATAATTCA
>NW_015626940.1:0-585 GCF_001515625.1 Sinocyclocheilus rhinocerous
AAAAGTTTGAAATATTGCATAAATTACATTTGACTGAAATGCTTGAAATATTTTGCATCTTACTTATGATAAAACTTTCATGTTCTTCTACATTAACTGTTCCCTCCTGGTGGAATGACCTGCCCAGCTCAATCCAAGCAGCTGAGTCCTTCTCTCTAGCAATTTATTTTGAACAAGGACAATTCCACAATAGTCCTTAATATTTTCGAGAAACAGCTAAAAACACATCTCTTTCATCTTCATTTGACCCTCTAACTCTAGCACTCTCTATTCTAATGCTACTTCTAATTTTATCTCGTTTTTTTTTTTTTATTAAAAAACTTGACCCTCTAACATTTGCGCTCTCTTCTATTTCTATTCTAACTACTTGTTTTATTTATTTATAAAGAAAGAAGAGCCTCTAACACTAGCATTCCCTATTCTTTTTTATTATTTCTACTTGTTTTTTTATTTATTTATTATAAAAACAAAATAAGCAAACAAACAAAACAAAACAAAAAACCTTGCTACCTATACTGTTAGGTGAAGCTCCGCCCCTGTCCCCGCCCCCTACTGTCCTCTTTTTGAAAAACTAAAATATGGTCA
>NW_015626940.1:690-1002 GCF_001515625.1 Sinocyclocheilus rhinocerous
AGAGTAGTGCGGGAGCTGTGTGGAGTTCCGATCATATGCAGATGTCCGTTCATACTAACGTTACACGACCGAAAGCGCGGGTTATGTGACCATTCATGCACACTGTAGCATCATGCTACATAAGATTTATATTCCGCTTTTACTCAAAACTCACTTTAAATCACCATCGAGTGTTTGTAATAACTTCCGATTGCCGTGTAATGTGTGTTTTGGCCATGTAATGTTGCTGAAATTTCATGTTCTTGAAATTTCATGTTCCATGTAATGTATGACTAGTAAGTCAAATCTCAAATAACTGCCCTGATGACTTTT
>NW_015626941.1:0-237 GCF_001515625.1 Sinocyclocheilus rhinocerous
AAGCCATTCACACAGAACGCATATTCAGCGCATTTTCTAGACGGAAAAATATGACTGCTGCACTCACGTCACACACAAGAGATGTAGCCATGCAAAGTTAAAACAGTTTAAACTTTTAGAAAAAACGTCGCAAATCTGTGAAGGTTTCTTCCATTTCACTGCGTCAAATATAAAAAATTATATTTGATTTATATAAGTTAATTTAGACGTTATGCACGTTTTTTTTATAGACAGTTA
>NW_015626941.1:381-550 GCF_001515625.1 Sinocyclocheilus rhinocerous
CTTAAGACCTATTTAATCTGCATATAAAACATAAGAAAAGAGATATTTGTTTACATTTTATTTTGTGTTTGACTGTTAAAACGAAACAAAAAATAGTTGTTGTCTTAATAATTTGGGTAAATAAAAAAAAAAAAATTATATTGCTCTTTGTTTTAAAAAGGGTTATAAA
>NW_015626942.1:0-483 GCF_001515625.1 Sinocyclocheilus rhinocerous
ACCAGGGCAATATTTTAAAACATAGAACTGAGTGTTTACATACCACGAACAGAGACGTTCTGTGGTCGAGTTGTGTATCCTATTTGAAAAAATCTGCATCGCACTGAGATTCCAGTAGCTTTACTGGCATGATAAAAAGGCTATACCAAGCATTGACAGCGCTTCGAACCATGGTGTTGAGCATTATCAAATTTAGAGGCTACAATTCATAGTTTTCAGTCACGTGACTGGCTCGAAGACCTGTCGGCATAGTTTTCAGTCACGTGACTGGCTCACTTTTAGTGACTAGGCTAGCTGCGTAGGACGGGACGGAACCATGCAGTGAATGGGGGGTAATTTTGCCGGAAATGCAGAAAAAAGCCGTAATTTTGTTTTATTTGTAACTCTTTGATAGATACATTTATAATTTCTATTTCATTACTACTAGTACTGTTGCTGTTAAAGGGATAGTTCACCCAGAAATGAAAATGTGATGTTTATCTG
>NW_015626943.1:0-945 GCF_001515625.1 Sinocyclocheilus rhinocerous
CCGTAATTCGCGTGCAGTGTATCTGGTTGCCATGACAACCTCATGAGCTTCCTGCTGCTGCTCTGTGTAAGCAGAGTGTGAATTTGTAGATTTTCTGTAGCAAAACTAAAATGTGTTTAAAAGTGCGAGTGACCAAATCGTCCGGCTCGGTTTGCCCCCCCTCGAAGACATCTCTAATTTGACAGTTTACCATCTGATCTCACTCAGTGACTTTAGGCTACGTAGGACGGGACAAAACCATGATGCAGTGAATGGGGAGGAGATAATTTTGCTGGAAATGCAGAAATAAGCCATAATTTTGTTTTATTTGTAACTCTTTGGTAGATACATTTATAATTTCTATCACATTACTACTACTACTGTTACTACTAATAAAACAGATCTCTGGGGGCCCCAAAAGTGCGTGGCCCTTAGAATCGTCCTAACTGTCCCCCCTTAGCGGCGCCCCTGGTGGAGTAAAATGGAGTTGCGTGGTCTAACCATATCTCACCTCATCTGTGAATGTCTCTCTGTGAATCATCAAACTGAATCTCTGCAGGTCTGTCTGAATCATGAGAAACTGGAAATCACAAACACAAAGATCTGATTATTTTCATACGGTTCATATGGATAAATGTTCAGGATCAGTTTTACTAGTGGTAAAACTAGTCAAGGCATTTGAAGCAGGAACCGATCACTGATATTTTAACAGATTTACCAATCACCACTATTTTATTTTTAAAAGATCAGATCAAGACTTTCAGATCAAGACTTTAAGCTCTTACGTGTCCCCTGCCACACTTTTACGAGTTAATTTTCAGATCATTTAAGCTCTTAAGTGTCCCCTGCCACACTTTTAGAGTTAATATGCTGCGCACAAAATGTTTTTCAATTTAAAACAGTGGCTGAAGGGAGTACTTCTGAAATTCAGATAATCATGAAACAGTTGATGATGAAAGACATGTA
>NW_015626944.1:0-1201 GCF_001515625.1 Sinocyclocheilus rhinocerous
GGGACCTCTGGTTGAGTTGACACGGAATGACCCAGGTGACTTTTTCTTTAGTAGAACAGTAAATGTTTTTAGCTAAAACCGTAATGCAAGTCAATGGGTGCCGCCACTTTAAGAGCCGAGAAAGCATATACACGCAAGATAAAATGAATCCCTGTGGCTCCTGATGATATATTGAGGAGTTACGAAGAGAAATGATCAGTCAGTGCAAGAAATTGAAGATTATTTACAACATTATTACCTGTAATCCAGAGCCTCAGGCAAACCGTCTGGAGTGATGTCCGGTTCACGAACGAATCATTCTCTTGAACCAGTTCTTTTTGGTGATGTCCAGTTCACGAACGAATCATTCTCTTGAACCGGTTCTTTTTGGTGAACTAGTTAAACCAGTTCATCAAATCGGACCGACGTTCACCGAACCGTCTGAAACAGTCTGCGGCTTGAGCAGCACGGATCTACAAGTTACTAGGGGTGTGACGAGATCCGATGTGTCTCACGAGAACGTGATGATATCCTCGTGCAGACCTTTCAGATATATTTGCATTACACTGGCCTTTTCACCAGTGGTATGTAATGTAAGATATTATGTTCACATAGGCAAGTGGACGCATGATAAGCGGGAAAATTACGCAGTGAAGTCTTTATCCAGTCATAAAAACAGAATTCACAGTTTAACGCGGAATGTCACGGAATTTGTCAAATTTTGAATTAATTAACCAAAAGTAGGTCATTACACTTAAATCAAATCACGATATGGACTAGTATCTGTAAATATAAAGCCGCAAAAGTCGATTTAAATATGAATCCTGCATGTCTGTTGATGAATGGCGCAGACGCGCGGCTTCATTTACTACACACATACTGAAGCGCTCGCGGTGATTTCAGCGTCTGCCGTCTCACTAAATGAGGACGTAAACACATGAACAACATCTCCAGAACTGCTCTGAGAGTCACTTCATGAGCATTTGACTGTTTGATTGGAGTAAGTAAAACTAGATATCTCATACACAGAACTGTAAAGGTATTCACGACAACCCGTCAAAATATAAGTCCGATTTGATATGACGACAATGCGCCTATTAAAAGTTAAACAAACATTATTTTTCCGGAATAATCACGCAACATTTCTTCCATGTTTTAATTTTAATAGTAAATCCCTTTTGTTTGCCAAAAAATAAAGTTTGCTTAATTTTCAATAATTAAA
>NW_015626945.1:0-129 GCF_001515625.1 Sinocyclocheilus rhinocerous
TGTTTTTTTACACTCATAGATTTTGTTACCATTGCCATGCATTATTAGACCGATAGACTGCAACGGTTGGACTTAAAAATCATCAAATGTGTTCTACTGAAGAAACAAAGTCACCTACATCTTGGATGC
>NW_015626945.1:610-1634 GCF_001515625.1 Sinocyclocheilus rhinocerous
GGTAATAATCAGATATGTTGGTTTAGCTTGTCAGTGTGAATGAAATTCATGTATTTATTGGTATTTTGAACCGTTTTTAAAGTGAAACTAAGATGAGTTGGAAGACTCCTCCCTCAAGAGACGGGTATTTCTCCTCTAGAGGCGCAATTTTTCTCAGACAATGTAAGTCTATGGGAAATTTTTCATATTTAAAAATTATTTATAAATAAACTAAGTCTGATCAGTCTGAAAAGATATAGCACACTTCACGAAATAAGGGCCCAGGTCCCTGCCGAGTTTGGGGCTTGTGGCATTAAAGCCCTAGGAGGAGATAGGTTTAGAAAAAATTTGGATCAGAAGAATAATAATATTAATAAGAAGTTTAAATAGCAGAACAGTATGTTGGCTTGTCACCAAGCCAACATAACTAGAAACTAAAGTTCGAAGACGAACTTTGATGTTGGCTTGGCAGCTGTGCCGGCGCAGCCTCGGGGGCAAAAGAACCAGAGTACTTGTGTATCCAGCATCCTCGAGCTACGAACCCTTGCTATCTTCTATTGGAGGAACACATTCATCCTCGCTTTTCTCAATAAGAAAGACTTCTCTGGAACAAAAACAGAAACGAAATGAGGACAACAAAAGCAGTCAAAACTAACAAAAGAGCAACAATATATAAGTGCAAATGACAAGTCTCGGTTAGCCTAACGCAGTACACGCATATACACACACACACACACACACATATAAATACACACATACACGCACACAAAGAAAAACAAGTAGATAGAATAGAAAAAATAGAAAGCTAGTGTTTTTTGTTTTTGATATTTTTTTAATAAAAAATAAAAAAGAAGATAAATATAGATAAAGTACAATTAAAATATATTAGAAAGTGCTAGAGTTAGAGGGTCAAATAAAGTTGTATTGTATGTTCAATTTAACTCAATGCAGAAAATAAATGTAGATAACACTTTTCCTTTCGAAACTCAACAGTATATTGAACAATATTGATTGAAAACACAAGAAATAATGAAATGATTCATTT
>NW_015626946.1:0-496 GCF_001515625.1 Sinocyclocheilus rhinocerous
GCATGACATTTTGTAGTTATTTTGAACGTAACGTTACACAATTAATAATATACATTTTACCATAGGACTATTAATGACAGAGTATTAAGTTATTTCCCCTCGATGGGGAAAAAAATCCAAGTGAACATCAATCAGTACTCAATATTAATTTAAACTGCTTTAAATATGACTGCTGCTTATTTCCTGTGCATTTCAATACTGGTCTGCGCTTGACTGTAGTCGCGTCTGTCTGCATATTGAGTTTATTTAACCCATCACAATTTATAGGAACTGTGTGAACTAGAGTGACTACTCACCTTAATGTTGTTCTAAAAGCTTATTACTTAATAACACAAAAATGTCCTGCTGGCACTTGCCAATTTAATGGCAGAGAATGGTGACTTTAGTTTTTCTTTTTTTGAAGTGGATACATATTTGTCGTAAAATAATCCTATGCATCTCCTGCATAGGATTATATTCCAAGCATTCTGAAGGTATACTGAGGGTTTGGTGAGAA
>NW_015626947.1:0-226 GCF_001515625.1 Sinocyclocheilus rhinocerous
ATGTTGGAAATATTTCTGTTTTAAACCA
Organism: Sinocyclocheilus rhinocerous; assembly: GCF_001515625.1. Classification (NCBI taxonomy): domain Eukaryota; kingdom Metazoa; phylum Chordata; class Actinopteri; order Cypriniformes; family Cyprinidae; genus Sinocyclocheilus; species Sinocyclocheilus rhinocerous. The sequence continues at coordinate 29 of NW_015626947.1, forward strand.
TGAAGGCGAGCCAATGAATATCACACAAGCAACGTGCAAACTTTGTGCAAGAGTTATGCTGGTGAACGTCTTAATCTCAGTCAATTCACTATGCAGAAAGTGAAAGTAAAAACGGAATGACGGAGTAACGGAGCAACGGAGCTTTCGGCATCTGACGCCACATATTCTCTCAGAGACGACGAGACGAATCTACTTCAA
>NW_015626947.1:332-678 GCF_001515625.1 Sinocyclocheilus rhinocerous
AAAAAAGACAAGAAACATATTTCGTGTTAAACAGGTTGTTTTTGAAAGTTGGTGCTTGAAATAAAAGCTTTTTATTTCATTGATTTTTATTGATGACTGCTGAGTTAATACTTAGATCATAGGCCTATAATTCATTGCACATAGACCTGCTTTAGAAGACCTTTTTTAAAACATTTTAATTGAGGAGTAAATAGCCTAATCTTTTGTTATCCTCGCAGCGCGTCATTTGCGCGGTAATATTGCGGGGCAAATTAATTGTAATTTAAATTTAATAATAAAAGTAACTTCATAATAATAATAGGCCTAATAAAAATAAGAATGTAACAGGTCTACATTAATTGGAAAT
>NW_015626947.1:759-917 GCF_001515625.1 Sinocyclocheilus rhinocerous
CAATATCTCTGGCTATCGTCGATACAAGATCATCGTCTTTCGACGCACCCTAGCAAGAGAAGGTTATCGCGGGGCAGCTGGGCAGACATCACGTTGACTCTTACATAGTTTGTGCTGCCTTGTTGAGCGCAGTGGCACTGAGAACATTATATTTCACA
>NW_015626948.1:0-652 GCF_001515625.1 Sinocyclocheilus rhinocerous
AGCCTATTATTAAAATGATAATGATATCGCACGTCGTTGCGATATGCATATTGCGATATTTACATTTGCGATATTTCTAGGGATGCACCGAATGTTCGGCAACCGAAATTATTCGGCCGAAAATAGCAAAAAAAAGCTATTTCCGAATAAGCGAAAAGACCGAATAAATTGTACCGCACAATTATATGACGCGATCAAATAGCAACCAGCGCAGAGTGAGAGGCGCGCACTCTTTATTATGCAGCACACACGTCAGCAGTGTGGAAGCATTTAAACTGTCGGAGAAAGACGCAAACATCATTACAAGCACCGACAGTGAGAGACTGTTTAGGACTGCATCGCATGTCTTCAATGAGAAGAGGAAGGGGTGATTGTTGCTGGTTACTGTATGATGATTGAAATCGTGAAATGGTTGTTGCTGGTGTATGATGATTGAAATCGCGATATGGCCTTAAACAATTAGTAAAAAAACTGCAGAACGTTATGTTTTCTAATACACGTGTACATTGCATGTATTCTGACAGCGCTGCACGAGCTCTCAGCAGATCTGCTTGTTAACCAGAGTTCAAAGTCCAAAACGCGAGGAAAATCTGCGCTGATACAGTCATCCGTTGCTCAGTCACATTTTATGAATTTTTACAAGGCATGTGAC
>NW_015626949.1:0-1713 GCF_001515625.1 Sinocyclocheilus rhinocerous
TTTACAAAAGCACAAAGATTTGTTTTTTATTGTGAATGTACACAACTAAAAGGAGCAGTTGCTTCCACTGCTAGAAGGAAAAAACTCAAGTGATTGCACCGGCGCGCGCACACAGTTAAGCATTGCTACCTTGACAATGCAGCCTGTTCATTATCATAATAAAATACAGTCAGTCAAACATATGGAAAAAAACACACTGCTCAGTTTAAATATGTCGTAAAATCTATAACGCATGAAGTAGGCTACATAATAAATAAAAATATGCCATTCAAATACATTGCGAATATGGAAACTTATTGTATTAATCGGTCAAAATTCTTACGGTCGATTAACGGTTAACCGGTTAAAATAAACAAGTTGCAAGCTAAATTCAAACCAATATTTCTCACATAAGCACCACAGTTCAACATGTCTGGAGCACACATGCGAACCAGCAACCTTCCATTTACCAATTCTGAGCTACAATCACTACACCACATCACCTGGAAATAATATATAAAGTTATGTTGCAGGCTAAATACAAACTCAAATTTCCAACACAAGCACCGCAGTTCAACATGTCTGGAAAACACATGTGAACCAGCAATCTTCCATTTATCAACTCTGAGCTATAACCACTACACCCCACTATCGGCCGATAATCACGTTGGGATGATTGATCGGCGGTCTCTAAAAGGCCGATCTCAAAAAAAACGATCTCAAGCTGATGACGCTGCTGTGAGAGGTTTGGCACGACATGCAGCGGCACCGTCTCAGTCTCTGTCCGGCGCGGGTGAAATAATTATAATACTGAAGGTGAGGTACTCACCTTCATATTTCTTCATTAAATAACTTATAAAGTAATTTGAAAACCTTGTGTGAGACGTAATTTCACAAACAGCGTGAGTGAATCACCGCGCGCGCTCTCTCTTTCTCTCTCAAAATACGCAAATGTCTTCAAATCACCACACATCGCATCTGCACTATAAGCGAGCTGCACGCTGCACAGTTGACACAGGAATTGTCACTTGCACAATCGAGGCAGTGTCACATCGTCACTAAAGTTTATAAATTGCATTACTTTTTAATTCTTGCCAGTGTTTAACCATTCAGCGCTCGCGCGCTCTCCTGGAGACCGTGCGCTCATGCACACTCGCAGCGCACACACATAATGCCAGGTTCACATTACTCTGTTTGCAGTGCGTATGTGGTGCATATTTTTTTCCGTGCTCATGTTAACAGATTAATAAAGCGTTCACACTGCGCACGGTTGCGGTCCGGCAGTGTGTTCAGGAGCGGTGCGTCTGCAGCAGTGCAGAGATCGTTTCCGCACCAAGTCTATTTTTGCTGCGCTGCAAGCGCTGAATTAAAGTAACAGCACATTGTTTGCAGTAAATATGAACATGGATTGACACGAAAATGTAGTAATTACACCATAAATGCATATTATTAAAGTCGTACTGTGTCATACCTACAGAGTCAACACATAAGGCTTTTTGGCTAGGTTTAAAGGAAAAGATCACTTTTAGATCAACAAGGCAATAATAGATGGTTTAGATAAACAAGGCAATAATAGATGGCACTCGTGGAGGTAGGAAAACAAAGTTCTTCATGAACCACAGGATTGCTTGTAATAAATATTTAAACGCAAAAGAAAAGGCAGTAGAGCTGACTTTCTGTCAATGGTATGTTTGTGATAACGTAAGTAGTTTAAATGTTTTGCCACTTGCTTGA
>NW_015626950.1:0-2395 GCF_001515625.1 Sinocyclocheilus rhinocerous
ATATATATATATATATATATATAGATATATATAATGTGATAAAATTACATATTTATAAATATTTATATTAAATATTTAAGCTTCAATTTATTTAATAAAAAGTATTTTTTAAATATTTCATTACATTTATTTATTTTAGTTTAAAACCAGCTATATTTTGGACTATATTTTCTCATTTCAGGAGGTGAAGTGTGTCATTTATGCACCAATAACATCATCATGGTGTTCAAACAGGTTCCCAGAACTCAAACATACAAAGACTGATGATTTAAAATACAGTCATAGTGCTGAATATGTCGGAAATGGCCAAATTGGGAAAAAATGGCACACTTCAAATTTAAGCACATTTATATTTACTGAAATCCAAGAAAAGTGCTGATCACAACATGATGTTTCTCAGTGTGCACCGCTGCACATCAGTGAGAGTGTGTATGTGGCACGTGCATCAGAACGAACAGATATGAGAGAAGACATGGCTTGCGGGAACAGCAACACTGCGGCAGACAAACATGACATATAAATACTGCATTAGAAGCCCCCTGAACGGGCTCCTGCGTGACCAAATCAGTGCAGGACTGAACCTCCAGCTGCCTCTCTGCATTTATTAGGCCTCTGATGCACGAAACATGCTTCTGAATGCACTTATTATATGTGATTACTGGCTGCCTCCAGTATTACAGCAGTACAACACTGTGCAAAATCCAGTTGTTTTGAATTGGATTGGCCCATAAATTTATTACATCCCTAAACAATAATCTATATAAACATTTATTTATATTATTTATTATACCTGTAACTATAAAAACTTGGTCTCTAAAAATAAATATGAAATAAAAATATATATTTTATAATAGAATTCAAAATTATAGATAAATAGTATAATATAAATATATAAACAATATTAAATTTTTTCTTGACAACATTTTAGAAATAATGCCAGAATTTTAATGGATTTTTTTAGGTTAACTATCCCTTAAAATTTTCTGCATGAAACTTTAGTGAAGGTAAGATTTTAAAAAAGGTTATACAGTGGAAAAGACTCTGATGTAGTTATGGCGAGCTGTGGTTTGAGAGCGAGCTCTTCTTCAGGACGGTGACGGTGTTCTGACATGATAAGATCGAGCCGCTGGAGAGACTGCAGGAGATCTGGAACAGACCCGAGCACCGGCCGGCCGGACGCTCTCCAAAACCACACAATCTGTCCTCCACAGCCAGAGCTGAGACGAGACGGACCGTGCCAAGTCATTATAGCACAATCATTAATACAAATCAACTAATCTTTTTTGAATAGCCCCATAAATGTGACCCTGGACACAAAACCAGTCATAAGGGTCCATTTTTTTTAGATTTACACATAATGAAAAAATAAGCTCTCCATTGATGTATGGTTTGTTAGGACAGGACAATATTTGGTCGAGATACAACTATTTGAAAATCTGGAATCTGAGGGTGCAAAAAAATCTAAATATTGAGAAAATCACCTTTAAAGTTGTCCAAATTAAGTTCTTAGCAATGCATATTACTAATCAAAAATTAAGTTTTGATATATTTACGGTAGGACATTTACAAAATATCTTCATGGAACATGATCTTTTCTTAATATCCTTATGATTTTTGGCATAAAAGAAAAAACTATAATTTTGACCTATACAATGTATTTTTGGCTATTGCTACAAATATACCCCAGCGACTTCAGACTGCTTTTGTGCTCCAGGGTCACAGATGTATTACATACATATACAATAATGAATGAATGTAATACAGTCATTATATAAAAATTACTTTTCTTGATAGCCCTGTGAATTTATTAAATCCATAAATAATCAATCAATCAATGGCATAATATAAAGTAATTATGGAAAAATTATAAATTAAAATCAACAAATCTTTTTAGAATAGCCCCATAAATGTATATTACATCTAGACACAATAATGAAAAATTTATTAATTAATTAATTGTGTACTATAAAGTAATTATAGCAAAATTATCAATTATAATCAACAAATCTTTTCTGAATAGCCTCATAAATGTATTACATCCATTAACAATAATGAATCATTCACAAATAAATAAATAAATAAATAAATGGTCCAATATAAAGTCATAATTGCAAAGATCATAAATAAAATCAACAAATCTTTTCTGGATAGCCCTGTAAATTTATTACATCCATAAACAATAATCATTCATTAACAAACAAATAAATACATACATGTAAAATCAACAAATGTTTTCCGAATAACCGCAAAAATTTCCTACATCCCTAAACAACAATCCTTATAAATATTTATTATATATAGTATATATTATGTATACATATATATTTGTATTATTTATATATTTATCAATAATATAAATATTATAATATAAATAATATAATATTATTTATAAATA
>NW_015626951.1:0-585 GCF_001515625.1 Sinocyclocheilus rhinocerous
GCACGTGTATCTTCTATAATTCCAGTCAAACAACATTCGCTTTATTTTATTCAATAGACTCTGTTAACACATTAACAAACGTTAATATTTGTTAAACGTAATATTTTAAGTTAATGGTAGCCCCTAACATGATTATACATGACTACACAAACTACGTTTCTACCACTAATTAGATTACATTGAACAATTAAACTAAAGTAGGCAAAGTTACACTGTCGTTCACTAAGATAAGAATTATTCATTACTCCGATCACTAATTTCCGAACTTACCGCTCGAGCAATCGCCGCCATTACTGAAGTATTTGGCTGCTGTCGTAGTTATATGTGATTGGTTGCGTCCAAGTTGGTCAATACTGATTGGCTGCTTCCGAATGGCAGGTCCCTCCTACCTTCCGGCTGCCAGTAGCTGCCTTCCGGCTGTCAATGGCAGCCACTTCCTGCTGCCAGCTGCCGATTTTTTATCTGAACCCCTGCTGGGTGCCAGCTGCTTTTTATCTGAACCCCTGCTGGGAGCGCGCGCAGCCTTATGACGTCACATCCCCAAACCAAAATAAAAGTCTTGTTTGCTAAAGCATAGAATTTTAC
>NW_015626952.1:0-233 GCF_001515625.1 Sinocyclocheilus rhinocerous
GCTTCCCACACAGCGCAAAGCAGCCAACACAGTTAATCATTCAGCGAAAACATTCAATGCTTCAATGTTTACAACGCTTTGATGCACATACAAATATTTTTTACAACATATAATGGACAAACAAAGACTAACAGTCTAACTCTACTTAGTCTGCAGACACCTGATTCGGCCGCCCTTCCCTCATAAGCACCCCTCAAAGCCACGCCCCACTTTCTGAGCGGCTCTTTGATTCT
>NW_015626952.1:341-594 GCF_001515625.1 Sinocyclocheilus rhinocerous
CTTCTTATATACAACTTATATACAAAAGCTCTGTGTCCCTTGACACTGTGTACACAAAAACTTAATACTCTGATCAAAGCAACCCCTTCCTCATAAGCACCCCTCAAGGCCACGCCCCACCGTCTGAGCGGCTCCTTGATTCCTGGACTTGCTTATTTTGGGAAGTCTTGACCCAGTATTTGTGCCCCTTCACGAATGGCACAGTGCACTTCTTATATACAACTTATATACAAAAGCTTTCTACTACTCTAAA
>NW_015626953.1:0-1267 GCF_001515625.1 Sinocyclocheilus rhinocerous
TCTCTTGTTTCCACCTTTTCAGCTGCCTCTGGACATATGTGGTTGAATTTTCTGTGTCACCCAGATCTTGCCCTTTTAATGATTTAGGGTCCAGTCTGATTGGGTATTCAGTACGCAGTGCCTGCCACACTGCTGGACGGAATGCATCAAAAACAATTCCATCCATATTATGAGAGTTCACTGCTCTGTCCAGAGTAGTTGTTTGAAGAATTTCATCCATCTTTGCCCCTCCTACTATTTTAGCCAGCAACGCTTTAACGTCCCCCACAGCCAAAAGTTTGCCCATAGTTTCTTCCTCAAATATTCTTATCCATTTGCCGGCACCCTCATTAATATCGGGGAGACGAGTGACCAACCCTTCGAGGTCCTGTGAGGCCCAGGGAACATACTGTCCCTGCGCTCCCTTGATTAAAATTGGGAGTTGTGCTGCCAGTGGTCTGAGTTTTCCTTTTTTTCGGCCCTGTTCCCATTTTCCGCTATCAAATAACTCCCTTCCTTCATTCTCATCCTCTGGACTGTCAAACAACTTACTTCTCACTCTTTCTAAACTATTTACCTCTTGTATTTTGTTTCCTGATTCTTTAATTTTCTCCTCTATTTCTTCTAACATTTCCTCAAAGTTTGTTCTATCTTGGTTTGTTTTCATCTTTTCTAAAGCTATGCGTGCCTGTCTATAACAGTTCTATCTTGGTTTGTTTTGATCATTTCTAAAGCTATGCGTGCCTGTCTATAACAATCCATTTGTAAATATCCTTCACTTTCTTTTCTCTCTTGCCTTTTTGTTTTCACAGCTGGTTCCTTATTTTCTTCCAACTCAACTGGCCCACTCATTTCCATTTCTCCAGTTACCTCAACTGTTCCCTTGAGAATCGGATACTCTCCGTCAGTGGGCAAATAGGGGGGTAGCTCAGAAAACAAATTTTCTCCCTTTCTTTTTGTCTCTTTCTCAACCTCTCTCAGTTTCTTCCTGGCTTGTTTTATACTTTTTAATATGTCCTCCCCTTCTTTTTTGAACATGGTTATCACTTCTTTCTCTTTTTCCCTTTTTGCTTCTCTTTTTTCTCGTTTTTTACTGATACTTTTAGTTTTATGGTTTTTTATCAGAGTTTCCATTTCTTCACATAATGTTACCTCAAATGTCCCCCCTTGTGGCCATTGTGTTGCCGAATTTTTGGTTATTTTCTGCCATTTGTTTGATATTTTGTTTATTAACTCTTTACAAAGTGGATATTTTAATCCTAATATTTCCACTGGAGTGGCTGCCATA
>NW_015626954.1:0-964 GCF_001515625.1 Sinocyclocheilus rhinocerous
AAGTTTAATTTTAGTGTGTAAGCAATCGTAAAAAACTGTAATACTGAATGTTTGTATATATTCAGCACTTGGGTTACTGCAAAAATACTGCAGTCCAACTGCAAAGGTCAAAAATGTCAAATAAAACTAAATGAATAGCATGTTACAGTACACTCAAATACTGTAAGTTATGCAATTGTAAAAATGGGTCAATGAGAGATTAATTCTGTCTCAGCATTATGTCTTTGTGCTTGAGTCCGGCCTGAGGACTTTGTCCACATCACAAGTAATGTTGTCTTTTTTGCTAGACAAAGAGAAAAAACCCTCTGGTCTGACAGATCCAGCCTTGATAACACTCTCTAAACCTTACTCTTTCTCTCCTCATCCTCTTCCTCCTCATCCTCCACTTCTTACATGTACTCTTCCTCCTCTCCTTCTCAGATTGTTTCCATCTATTGTTCGTATCATCGCCTGTGCCACTTGTGCACTCTGAACTGGCTATGTACAGTTGGTTTGATCACATTATTAGAAACAAGTGTGACCAATTTTGAAACGTTGTGTGTAAACGATGACAACTGTGCTTTAGTTGTGTTTAACTTTTGCCGCTTGTGTTTAGCATTTTGCAGCACAAATGCATCACAGTGTGATAAGTGTTTAAGTGAATGAGAATGTGTTTAGAGTTTTGCAAAAAGAGTGCATGAGATTTGCAAATAGAGCCTAACTGCCTGAACGTGTTTAAGGATTAGCAAAAAGAGTGCTTTATTCGACAAATTGGTTTAAGCTAGTGAGAATCTGGTTCAGAGTTATATGTGTGTTTTAGCAATTCAGAAAAACTGTAATACCTGCTAAACACTACATAATATGCTGCTGCTAAGTGCAACCCTAGCTAACCTGTTTCCCAGTAACCCTATTAGTAATTGGACTATGACCAGTAATTAATCTCGCAAATAATTAAATGAAAATAAGCTGGAATTAACAACGATAA
>NW_015626954.1:1031-1307 GCF_001515625.1 Sinocyclocheilus rhinocerous
ATCCTTAAGTCAATCTTATCTCCATCATTTACCGCTGTCATGTTTCCTCTTTTCCTCCTCTTCTTGCTTTTTTCCGCTTCTGGCTGCCAGACGGATAAGTCCCCCCCCCATTACAAAGAAAAATAAATAAATAAATACACTGGCGCTGCGTGTTCAGCTCCTCCAGTTTCCACCCCAATTCCCTTTAAATCCCAATATTCCACTGTATCCTTATTTACCCGTTAGATATACTATCTGAGTCTAATATATTCTTTAATGTTAACTCTTTTCCTTCAT
>NW_015626955.1:0-583 GCF_001515625.1 Sinocyclocheilus rhinocerous
CAATGTTTAGTTTGGTCACTGGCTTGATTTCCACACACACACACACAAAAAAAAAAAACTTTTGAGACCAATAAAATCTGACTGAACTTGAATAATTACACATCAGAAATCACTGATTACAGATCAGACATTAGAATAAACAAGTTTACTTATATGTTGTGACAATGCGCTGTGAGTTGTATGTGTTGTGAGATGTATGCATAATCTGAAAGCTGAATAAATAAGCTTTCCATTGATGTATGGTTTGTTAGGATAAGACAATATTTGGCCGAGATACAACTATTTGGAATATATCTGGAATCACCTTTAAAGTTGTCCAAATGAAGTCCTTAGCACTGCATATTACTAATCAAAAAATAAGTTTTGATATATTTATGGTAGGAAATTTACAAAATATATTCATGGAACATGATCTTTACTTAATATCCATGGATTTAAGACATTTTAATGATAGTTAAGGTCTTATTTTTACATAAAGGATCTGTGAATGTACCACAAATAGTCATTAAAGATGAATGAAGAATAAACACCAACCTCCTTGTTGTTCGTTTTTTATTCTCCAGGTTTCTGGTTCCTCGTGTTT
>NW_015626955.1:593-808 GCF_001515625.1 Sinocyclocheilus rhinocerous
TCATCCGTGCTGGAGCCGTGCCGGCACACAACGCGCAAGGAAGATAATTGCGCACACAGCTGCAATTGCAAGTTTTCAAACAGAGATGGCGACAAAGATGCAAAACTTACGGACTGCAGCTTTAAAATGTGGTTTCTACTAGTGTAAAAACAAATTCAGTCTTACGCTCTGAGTTCAACACAGTTTTATGATTCCAAATAGCAAAAATAAAGTCT
>NW_015626956.1:0-147 GCF_001515625.1 Sinocyclocheilus rhinocerous
TTCACTTTTACAGGTTACTAACGTTTGTAATTCATTAATAAATGGATCACAGGTGTTCACTTTACATTAAGGTTCACTTTACATTAAGGTTCACTTTTACAGGTTACTAACGTTTATAACTCATTAATAAATGGTTCACAGGTGATC
>NW_015626956.1:276-455 GCF_001515625.1 Sinocyclocheilus rhinocerous
ATTAATAACTGGTTCACAGATGTTCACTTTACATTAAGGTTCATTTTCACAAGTTATTAACATTCATAAATCATTCATAAATGGCTCATTACATTAAAGTTCACAGGTAATATTGGAATTACAATTTTCAATATTAATATCTCATCAAGTCATGGTTGTGCTTTTATGATTTTTCCCCC
>NW_015626956.1:706-848 GCF_001515625.1 Sinocyclocheilus rhinocerous
TTTTGCTGCATCATGAAATAAATCAGGAATCTGGTTTTGAGTGAAATAAGTATTTATAAATACATTTATTAAGCATTTATAACATGTGAGTTAAAAGTGGCTCACTATTTGGCAGGTATTGCATTAAAATCACCCTTTTACT
>NW_015626957.1:0-503 GCF_001515625.1 Sinocyclocheilus rhinocerous
TCCTTAACAATTCTTCATTCAGACAATCCCTCACAGAAAAGTAAATATACAATAACGTTAGAGGGTTTTGATGGCACGATTTCTCTTGCATCACAAACAGATAACATGTCATTTCAGATTGGCAAAGATGAGTTCAAAGACAAAGCCTGGCTCAGCAGAACTGGTGATGGTCGCATTATCCTAGGTTCAGATATTATGACTAAGTGTGGTTATGTTATTGACTATGGCAACAATTGTATCTGGCGTAATCCTCAGACTGAAGACAAAGTTGTGGAGATTTCTGATGTACATGCTGTACATGCAATCAAGAAGTCGGAGGATTATGATTTAGATACTTTGTTATCAGTGGAAGATTCAGAACTTTTGAGTAAAAACATAGGTGTTTTTGCTAGATCTAAACATGATTGTGGCCGAGTTGATACTAGTGTGATGGAAGTGAAGATTCAGGGACATGACCCATCCTCCCTCAGACAGTATAATTATCCAGATGAAGCAAATCCATA
>NW_015626958.1:0-149 GCF_001515625.1 Sinocyclocheilus rhinocerous
GACTTTGGACTTGATAAAACACAATGGACCAACACCAGCAGACGTTACGGCACTCCAAATCTTCACTGACTTTGTAAACTTCACACTGGACTTCAAGCAGCTTGGATTCTGTGCCTCTCCAGTCTTCCTCCAGACTCCAGACCTTGATT
>NW_015626958.1:335-982 GCF_001515625.1 Sinocyclocheilus rhinocerous
AAACGTCTGAGCGTGGTGACTCTTGATGCACTGACTCCAGCTTCAGTCCACTCCTTGTGTTTGAATCGGCTTTGCTTGACAGCATTCTCAAGCTTGTGGTCATCCCTGTTGCTTGTGCACCTTTTCCTACCCATTTTCTTCCTTTCAGTCAACTTTGCATTCAACATGATTTGATACAGCACTCTGTGAACCCTTTCAGTAATGACCTTCTGTGACTTACCCTCTTTGTGGAGGGTGTCAGTGATCGTATTCTGGACCATTGCCAAGTCAGCAGTCTTCCCCATTATTGTGGTTTCAAAGAACAAGAGATACCCGGAATGTATACTGTAGGGTCATTACAAAAGACAAACAAAACAAAGCGCAACAACACACCGAGCCAGCCGTCCACGGTGCCAACTTTATCTTTTGAATCAGAAGAGTGCATAAATGATCATACTTTAAAGAACTTGAACTTTTCTGTTTTATAAATCCTTTTTTTTAATTTATCTTAAAAAACTAACGTTTGAATTTACTTTACATGTAATGAATCTAGAATATATGAAAGTGTCACTTTTTGAAAAAAACTTTTTCACAATATTCTAATTTTTTGAGATGTACCTGTGTGTCTGTATGTATGTATATATATATATATATATATATATATATAT
>NW_015626959.1:0-865 GCF_001515625.1 Sinocyclocheilus rhinocerous
GTCGTAATAACGAGATGTTATGTCGTTTTAACGACATCTTTTCTCTTTAAAACGACATCTTTTCTCGTAATAACGAGATATGTCGTAAAAACGATATAATTATCTCGTTAAAACGACATATTTTTCCTCGTAATAACGACATATTATGTCATAAAAACTGTTTTCCCGTTATTATAGATATATGGTAGCCTACATTATGTGAGCGAGCTAAGCGTCCGCGCTGCTGTCGCCACAGTCTGACATAAACGAGGATCTGCACGCTGCTGAAATTTTTGAAATACACTGTTTTAAATGTATTTTAATGTAATGGTTTAAATTTTAGCGGCATGTTTATTAGTATTAATCTCCAATCTGTCTACAATATAGTGCTATCCAATAACTGCACTCAGACTCATGACTCGTTTAGGCTATGATCAGATCAAAACAGTTATTTTTGAATAATCGACTCTGGGCTTAATATTTCTATTTCGATAACAACAAATCGAAATATGAAATAAAAAGAAATAAAGACATTTTCTAATAGGTTAATAATAATAATAATTATTATTATTATTATTATTATTATTTTCGTTCTGCTTCTCATCTCATGTACCGCTCTGGAAATTAGTCACAATAACGTTTCTTCATACTTTCTGGCTGTTGTATAGGCTATATTTCTTGCAAATATACATCTAGAAGCGCTGCAGGTGCGTGATGTGATATGATGCATGTGAATCCTCATGTTCTGTTGTTTGCTGCTTTTTGCGCATGTAAAATGAATCCCCAGGAAACAAATGTTAGTATTTTTTAACGAGTCACAGACACGTATCCTTTCTAATTGAATTAAATTCGAATTTAAAATAATCTTGTCGGTTAACGGTTAATA
>NW_015626960.1:0-3705 GCF_001515625.1 Sinocyclocheilus rhinocerous
ATGCAGGACAACCACCTAGCAGTGCATTACAATAGTCCAGTCTGTCTGTAACTTTGATGGATGTAGATTCAATGTTGAGTGTTAGCATAATTCTTAATTACATACATATGCAACCTATACAACCACCATTCACAGACCATGCACATACAGTAAAAATCCCAAAACATAGAACATTCAGTCCCTACAATGGAAGTGACTGACACACACCCAATAAAAAACGTATCAAATAATACACCTGTTTCACTTTTCTTTTTTGGATAAGTAGGGCTACTATTCTTGCCCGTTCAAACATTGGTTTCACTTTCAGACCTGTTTCAACTTCAGAACAACCTATACAAACATATAAAATCAAGTCCCTTATTCTTTACTACCTGTATTTCATGTGTCATATTGAGCTGTCAACAACAATATACTAACTGAGAGATAGACTATAGTAAAAGCATTTAAGGAAATGAAACATCTTGCACAATCATAGTTTAAAGCCCAATGAATCACAAGATTAAGACAGTGACTCAAAACAAATGAAAAACTTTCATGTTTAATGTCACTGATTGTAAGAGATATGTTAGACTGTAGCAACCCGGACTCTAACTTCTGATTGCTTAGGGAAACATAAAAATTCAACCGTTTAAAACAGTGTTAATCATTAGTATGTTTAATCACAAAAAGATTTAACATTTTTAAAAAGCCTCACAGAGTAAAAGCACATGCATTGAGATCATTCAGAGCCCACTGACATGTTCAGTTCCTTTCTAAAACAGGATGTCACCAGGTTTTGAGGGATGTGAAAGAATGCCACACAAGTCTACAGACCACTCGTGTGGTTTCATGAGAAAGCAGACCTATATGCCAAAGGAATCTGCTGAACACTGTAAAATTATGCAAGTTTTGACTTTATCAGAATGAAGTCAAACCCTGCATCACTATTATTTTACAGTGTTTATATTATGCATTTCAAACGGCAAGCAATCCATGTTTTTATGAATATAGAATATCGCATTATCAAGAACATCACATTATCAATTGTTATTTTAATCAGAACAGGTCTGAGAAATTCCCTAAATATCCCTATTTCCCCTCTCAATTCAATCCCTAAAAGAACCAATCAATTTGGTTAATTTCAGCTTCTACTGTAATATCATCTGTTGCTAGGAAATAAAGTTTTTAGAATAGTCTTTACAAGCCCTGAAAGATTACTCACTGCTGCCACCTTCTGTCTACAAGAGCCTCAAAAAATACCTCAAAAGCACTTACCTACCTAGTGGATTTTCATATTGATTTTTACAATTCTCAAAATTAAAACCTGATTAAGCTTCCCTGAATATCAAGAATATCATGTAAAAAAAAAAAAAATCAATAAAAACAGGGCAGACATGCAACAGTTTTCACTTGGAAAGCAGAAAAGGATTGCAACTTTGGCACACAGGAACAATCAAATTAGAGATGCGGTTTTGAGTAGATGTAACTCTATGTACATAGTCCTCAGGTCCAGCAATGATCTTAGTTCATAAATTAGAAAATTCAGCTCAATGTGAACTGCATATTGTAGCAATGCAAGTAACTTCATATATAGTACTTATAGTTTAAAAAAAATATGGTATGGTAAATTGTATGTTTTATATGTACTTTTATATGCCAGTGGCTAGTGTAAGAAATGTGGTGGAAGGTGGTGGAATAACTGCCCTATATAAAAATGTTTTTATTATGGTGATTGCATATTGTTTGATATATTGGCTTCCTAAATTCTTCACAACTTTTGTTGATGACTTTACTGAATGCATATATAAGGGATAATGCACGGCTTGCTGTGTTTGCAATATTTGACCGGAAGGGTAAAAATGACAGTTATTTAAATTACTTTAGCTGTAGCATTCTGCCCGCTTCAAATCAGACAGAGAGATGAAATAGTGTGGTAAGATCACATTTATTAGAATGAAGGGATTATAACATTTATTTGAATAAATTATCGTTCGAGAGAGAGATGACGTCTGCGTGTCTTTCTCTACAAACAATGAAGTTGTGAGTTGAGTTACTAAAAAAAAAATGCTAGTTACAAACGTAGCTAACTGTTCTATGTCTAAGTGGAAGGCCGCCAGAAGCATCCCTCATGCTCGCGCTTGACTGAGAACAGAATAACAACGTTGTCACCTTGTGACTCATGACGTGTCTTGAGCTATAATAACCCCCTAACACATTTCGACCTCTAGATCAGTGACCAGAAACTCTGGCGGTCTTCCACTTGAGTCATAGAACCAGAGTTACGTTCTTACTATTTCCTTTCGCTCCAGACCTCCAGAGGCAGTGCTGAAAGAACTTGTGGAAGACGAATACCTACACAGCCACGAGGAATCCCCTTGCGAAGCATCTGCACAGGCAGACAGCACTGCAGCACACACCACTGGCAAGGGAGTCACATTTAATCTGTAAAAACTAGAAAATGTGTAAACTGAACTGCAAGTTGCTGCAGCACAAATCTCAGAGAGTGACACTCCCTTGAACGCTGCCCAAGATGTTGCCAAAGCACGAGTGGAGTGACAGTGGATAGATGAAGGCACAGACTGCTGAGGAAAACGAGGAAAAAGTCCAAGTACATATCAGTCATGATTGATGGTGCAACAGATTCCAGATAAACTTAATATAAACTCCCGGGGGAGTTATAACTAGGCTTTTAGCTGTGTATATCTGCTACAATATTTGAAATGAGTTCAGAGCAGCGGACATCATACGTTGGGGAAATGTCCAGGCTATTTTTTTTCCTGCAGCATAATTAGTGGCTTCATCTGATTGAAACTCAATTCCTCCTTTGCGATATAATATGCTGTATTCATTTTTACAGAAAGCTCACGTCTCTCTGCGCTGGCATTCTTTTTATTTTGAGTTTGAAACCCTTTTGCAATCGCAGATTCCTCAGGGTCTTTGCTTGAAGCCATCACAGTATCACGACAAAGATGCATGTCGTTTGCTGTTTGAGTGCGCTGTGAGATTTTCACGTTTGAAACTGCGACCAAAGTCCGTTTTACCGCTAAGCTAGGTTTTCTACTGCAGCACTTACATATCATCACATGTTCCTCTTTATAAAAAGTCAATCAAAATCTGACAGCCACTGGGTCTGGAACTTTCGCTTTTCCAATACACTTTTTGATTCAGAATGTAAAAATGTTTCTGCCACATCTGACGTGCTTGACTGGGGTTTGCCAGTGTTCTGACAAATAATACCTATCAGATTATGCTACCAACACTGTATTTATCCTACTGTAAGGGTAGGTCTAGGGTTGGGGTAGGTGTACATGTTAATAAAGCCTCACACTTTATTAATATCATGCTGGAAGCAAAATCTGATAGGTAGCACTTTTCGTTATCGAATTATGCTACCATCTGTTTTAATGAGAGGTAGCAAAATCTGACGGTAGCACAAATCGTCAGAACACCGGCGCATTCACCATCTTCTGTCTGCATAGAACTGGACTCTTTAATTTTCTTTGCGCTTAAAAGCAAAAACATCTATTTGCATCCACAGTACAGTAAAGAAAGAACACCGCATCAATTCTCTTTACACAGCATCTCTTTCTCTCACGTTGATTGCGCGTGTGAGAGAAAGCGACAGAGGGCGCTCTCAGCTAAGTGAAATATCTCGATTCTCAAATAAGTAAATGCATTTTGCACCTTTGTAGATTATGTTAGTTGATCTATAATGGGCGATGGGCA
>NW_015626961.1:0-491 GCF_001515625.1 Sinocyclocheilus rhinocerous
AAACTAAATGGCATTTTAGTCAAAAGACTACGACCAAAACTAAATAAAAATTTGCTGTCAAAATTTACACTGCTACACTGCACTCAACCTGAGGGATTCCTATACTTTCAGTCTTTGAGGAGACATGAAAAACAGCACATACCGCAGGAACGGTATAATGGAAAATATTAGCGGTTTTGAAACCGTGAAATTTTCAAATCGCGGTATACCTTGAAACCGGTAACCGGCCCATACCTAGTTCAAACAGATGATTCATTCAAAATGAGGCAAGTGACTACTGTCTTTATGAACGGGTTACTGAATCACTGACTCACTTGATTCGTTCAAAAACGTGGATTCATTCAGCAACGAAACACCGCTGTGTTACTCGGAGACATAAAACAGTTCTGCTGTGGCTTTGATTGGAACTATTTTCATCAGCGAAATTGAGCAAAAACAGCCAATAGTGTGTCTAAACTGTAAGTCACTTAATTTTAACTTGTTTATTGAAC
>NW_015626962.1:0-666 GCF_001515625.1 Sinocyclocheilus rhinocerous
TTCTTTTTTTTTTTTTTTTAAAGGGGAATTTAGCTTGCGATGGCACTTAAAATTATTATTTGTCTGACAAAATGTTTAAATACTTAAAAACAAAACTTTAACCAAATAAAAAAAAAGTTAACTACATTAGCTTGAGATGCCACTTAAGATGATAATTTGTCTGACAAAATGTTAAAATTTCATGTTACATTTACTTAAAATCACTACCCTCTGGCCCTCTTCGTTTAGGAGTCACACTTGCCTCCTTCGCGGTCAAAAGTGACCTAAGCCTTGAAATGTAACTTTTTTTTTTTCAGGAAAACCAATGTAATATATTTTTGTTCAATAATATTTTTTGATTATTATTTATGATTTTGAGGGAATTTTATGATGCTATGCAATATTTATACAATTTTAATGAGCTATTTTCTCCATTAGAATTAATATATATTTTTAATCTCTTTATTTACTATTTTTTAATAAATGCAAAAAAATTTTTTTTATCTCTTTATTTAAAATTTTTTAATAAATGCAATATTTCACATTAAAATAGAGTGGAGGCATTTAAAATCCATTTTTTTAAGTGAGAATTGGGCCATCTGGAGGCATTAAAAAAATAACTTGTGTAATGTTGCGTAACCTCTTGTCCAGATTGTCCACTCCACCTTTGGTAGTGTTGTAGTCCAA
>NW_015626963.1:0-1940 GCF_001515625.1 Sinocyclocheilus rhinocerous
AAAGAAGGTTTTCAGCATGTGTGGGCTTGCATTCTGTTCATTTGCTTGGTTGCACTAACAAAGTGTAACTCTGTTCACAGAAACACTAAACTAAGCTTATTGTGTTAGAAGTTCTAACATGTTCATGAGCATAAAATTCCTAACACATTAAAATCTGTCATTCGGCATTGCAAATAACATTTCATTTCACATGTTAGAAACATCTTTCATCTGGGCAAGCGTTATTCTTAACATTGCATAAACCAACTTTCTCTAACAGAGAAAGGTTTTCAGCACATATGCTGAAAACCATCATTACATTAACCAATTGTCTCTAACAGAGAAAGAAGGTTTTCAGCATATGTGGACTTGCATTCTGTTAATTTATTAGTTGCACTAACATAGTGTAACTCTGTTCACAGAAACACTAAACTAAGCTCATTGTGCTTAGAAGCTCTAACATGTTCATGAGCATAAAATTCCTAACACATTAAAATTGGCCTTTCGGCATTGCAAATAACATGTAATTTCACATGTTAGAAACATCTTTCATGTGGGCAAGGTTTATTCCTAACATTGGATTCTCTAACAGAGAAAGAATATTTTCAGCATATGTGGGCTTGCATTCTGTTCATTTGCTTAGTTGCACTAACATAGTGTTACTGTTCACAGAAGCACTAAACTAAGCTTATTGTGCTTAGAAGCTTATTAGTTGCACTAACATAGTGTTACTGTTCACAGAAGCACTAAGCTAAGCTTATTGTGCTTAGAAGCTCTAACATGTTCCTGAGCATAAAATTCCTAACACATTAAAATCTGCCTTTCTGCATTGCAAATAACATTCCATTTCACATGTTAGAAAAATCTTTCCTGTGGGCAAGCTGGAGTCTAAACATTTCATTAACCAACTGTGTCTAACAGAGAAAGATGGTTTTCAGCACATATGCTGAAAACCAACATTAAATTAACCAACTGTCGCTAACAGAGAAAGAAGGTTTTCAGCATATGTGGGCTTGCATTCTGTTAATTTATTAGTTGCACTAACATAGTGTTACTGTTCACAGAAGCACTAATCTAAGCTTATTGTGCTTAGAAGCTCTAACAGGTTCATGAGCATAAAATTCCTAACACATTAAAATCGGCCTTTCTGCATTGCAAATAACATGTAATTTCACATGTTGGAAACATCTTTCATGTGGGCAAGCTTTATTCCTAACATTGCATGCTCTAACAGAGAAAGGTTTTCAGCATATGTGGGCATCCATGTAATTTCACATGTTAGAAACATCTTTAATGTGGGCAAGCTTTATTCCTAACATTGCATAAACCAACTTTCTTTAAATGAAAAAGAAGGTTTTCAGCATATGTGGGCTTGCTTTCTGTTCATTTGCTTAGTTGCACTAATATAGTGTTACTGTTCACAGGAGCACTAAACTAAACTTATTGTGCTTAGAAGCTCTAACATGAGTTCATGAGCATAAAACTCCTAACACATTAAAATCTGCCTTTCTGCATTGCAAAAAACATTTCATTTCACATGTTAGAAACATCGTTCCTGTGGGCAAGCTTTATTCCTCACATTGCATAAACCAGCTCTCTCTAACAGAGAAAGAAGGTTTTCAGCATATGTGGGCTTGCATTCTGTTCATTTGCACTAACATAGTGTAACTCTGATCACAGAAACACTAAACTAAGCTTATTGTGTTAGAAGCTCTAACATGTTCACGAGCATAAAATTCCTAACACATTAAAATCTGTCTTTCTGCATTGCAAACAACATGTAATTTCACATGTAAAAAACATCTTTCATGTGGGCAAGCTTTAATCTTAAAATTGCATAAACCAACATTCTCTAACAGAGAATGAAGGTTTTCAGCATATGTGGGCTCGCATTCTATTCATTTGTTTAGATGCAATAACATAGTGTTACTGTTCACAGAAACACTAAACTAAGCTTATTG
>NW_015626964.1:0-1320 GCF_001515625.1 Sinocyclocheilus rhinocerous
GAAACATGGCTTTTCATATCACTGCTATGCTGATGACACTCAACTGTACCTCTCATTCCATCCTGATGATCCGACGATAGCTGCTCGTATCAATTTGCACTGGCTACCAGTAGCTGCTCGCATTAAATTCAAGGCATTAATGTTTGCCTACAAAACCAATACTGGCTCTGCACCCATTTACCTAAATTCTTTACTTCAGAGTTATGGGCCCTCTAGAAGCTTGCGTTCTGCAAGTGAACAGCGTATTATTGTGCCATCTCAAAGAGGCACAAAATCACTTTCACAAACTTTTTCATTAACTGTTCCCTCCTGGTGGAATGACCTGCACTGACTTTTTCATTAACTGTTCCCTCCTGGTGGAATGACCTGCCTAACTCAATCCAAGCAACTGAGTCCTTAACCATCTTCAAGAAACGACTAAAAACACATCTGTTCCACCTTTATTTGACTCTCTAACTCTAGCACTTCCTATTCTATTTTAATTCTAATGATCTATATTTATCTTCTTTTTTTTTAATTAAAAAAACACTAGCTTTCTATTTTTTTCAATTCTATCTACTTGTTTTTCTTTGTGTGTGTGTGTGTGTGTGTGTGTGCATTGCAAACAACATTTCTTTTCAAATGGCAATCTTTAGTCTTAACATTGCATAAACCAACTTTCTCTAACAGAGAAAAAAGTTTTTCAGCATATGTTGAATTGCATTCTCTTAATTTCCTTAGTTGCTCTCTCTTAGAGTTACTGTTCACAGAAACTCTAAACTAAGCATCTTGTGCTTAGAAACTCTAACATAACTTCATGAGCATAAAACTCCTAAACACATTCAAATCTGTCTTTCTGCATTGCAAATAACATTTAATTTCATATGGTAGAAACATCTTTCATGTGGGCAAGCTTACCTCTGGTGGTGAGTGAACGGAAGTTCATAGACCGGATTCATGACATAGCCATAGGGATAGGCTGACAGTTCAAAATTGGGTGCATTAACTGAAACTGGACTGGTAGACATTTTAGAGACTGAAACTGGACAAGAAGACAGTTCACAAACAGGTTCATAGGTTGATATGGGATAGGCTGACAGTTCAAAATTGGGTGTATTAACTGAAACTGGACTGGTAGACATTTCAGTGACTGAAACTGGACAAGAAGACAGTTCACAAACAGGCTCACTGACTGAAACTGGACAGGAAGACAGTTCACAAACAGATTCATGGGTTGATATGGGATAGGCTGACAGTTCAAAATTGGGTGTATTAACTGAAACTGGACTGGTAGACATTTCAGTGACTGAAACTGGACAGACAGACAATTCACACTCAGAT
>NW_015626964.1:1876-2899 GCF_001515625.1 Sinocyclocheilus rhinocerous
AGAAGGGTTAGAGTGAGTGGGTTTGGGGATACCAGCTGCGCGTGCAGCCACCAATGGTGGGTCCTCCACGCTGGATGCCAGTCTGGGATACTGAGGAACAGTCCTTGAGGATCTGGGTGCCACAGACAGGAAGTGACAGGACTCTGAGCAAACAGACGTGATGTGACATGACTTTGGATGAATAGCTGAGACCTGATGAGGCTCTGGACGAACAGCTGAGACATGGCGAGACTCTGGAAGATCAGCTGTGATGTGACCTGACTCTGGAAGTTCAGCTGAGACGTGACCTGATTCATGAAGATCAACTTTGACTTGACTCATGAAGATCAACTGTGACTTGATTTAACTCATGACGATCAGCTGTGACTTGACTTGACTCATGACGATCAGCTGTGACTAGACTTGACTCATGACGATCAACTGTGACTTGACTTGACTCATGAAGATCAGCTGTGACTAGACTTGACTCAGGAAGATCAATTGTGACTTGACTTGACTCAGGAAGATCAGCTGTGACTTGACTTGACTCATGACGATCAACTGTGACTTGACTTGACTCATGAAGATCAGTTGTAACTTGACTTGACTCATAAAGATCAATTGTGACTTGACTTGATTCATGACGATCAACTGTGACTTGACTTATGACGAACAACTGTGACTTGACTTATGACGATCAACTGTGATTTGACTTGACTTATGACGATCAACTGTGACTTGACTTGCCTCATGAAGATCAGCTGTGACTAGACTTGACTCAGGAAGATCAATTGTGACTTGACTTGACTCATGACGATCAATTATGACTTGACTTATGACGATCAACTGTGACTTGACTTGCCTCATGAAGATCAGCTGTGACTAGACTTGTCTCATGACGATCAACTGTGACTAGGCTTGACTCATGACGATCAATTGTGACTTGACTTGACTCATGACGATCAACGGTAACTTGACTTGATTCATGAAGATCAGCTGTGACATAACTTGCCTCATGAAGATCAAGTCTGGTACATCAGAATA
>NW_015626964.1:2953-4412 GCF_001515625.1 Sinocyclocheilus rhinocerous
CTGTGACTTGACTTGACTCATGAAGAACAGCTGTGACTTGACTTGACTCATGAAGATCTGTTGTGACTTGACTTGATTCATGATTGGCAGTTGTGACATAACGGGGTACTGTTGTGTCCGCCATTTTGCGATCAGGCTCCGCTGTCGCCGCCATTTTGTGAGCGTGCTGTAATGCGGCAGCCATTACATGAGTGAGTGCGGTGTCGCGTTCCTCCGCGACATCCACAGTGAACGCTGAACCAACAGTCCACAAAACATCATCCAGAAAACTACTCAGTGACGAACGAGGACCCTTTTGAACCACTCTTGACTTTAAAGGCTGGTTAAGACCATCACAGAAAAAGTCTATTAACATACAGTCAAGTAATTCTGAGCCATTTGCCAAAGCCAAATATTCCACAATGTAACCCTCGAGTGATCGTGTGCCCTGCTTGAGCAATAGCAGCAGAATTGCGGCATTCATACCTGGCCACTGTTCCTTGGTGAAGCCGCTGGATCCTTGTTGGGCCGAGTATTCTGTTACGGGGCTGACGAGACGTGAAACGTGCGGATCCAAGTGCAAAGCTTTATTAATGCGGATCCATACGCAAAGCTTTATTCATAGATATGGTCATACACAGGCAGGGTCGACCATCAGCAAACAGATATGTATAAGACAAGACAAAGAGTATTCTTAGGGCTGGCGTGGGTCATCGATCGGCGAACAGAATCCAGAGGGCTTGACAAGAGGGGTAATCCAGAAACATGAGCAATAATCCAGACGAGGTACAAACAGAGTCAGAGCGGCGACACAAGGGTTAATCCAAGATACACAGGCAGGAATAAGGAAACAGGAAACAAGGCAACACGAAATGACTAGACTAAACTAGAACTAGAAACTAGGCTCCGTAAAGCAGCTATCACTAGGTGAGTGATAAACGCAGAACAATACTAGAGACTAAACAGAAACACGGAATGGCTCGGTAAAGCAGCTAACACTAGGAGAGTGATAAATGCAGAACAATACTTGGCGATCTGAGCAGGAACTGAGTGAGTGTTATGTAATGTGTGTGTGATAGGTTCCAGGTGAGCGTGTGATTTGTTACAGGTGAGCATGTGATTAGTGAAATGGCAGATGGGAAATGTAGTCCAGGGTAAAGTGTAACAGTCTGTGTAGTGTGAGAGTCCATGTAGTGAGCGGGTGACCTCTGGTGGTGAGTGAATGGAAGTTCATAGACCGGAATCGTGACACTTCTGATGAGCTGCCGGGATGTGAGGGTGACGGAGGATCAAAGTGGCCACGGGTTTCACGTCTTGACCATCAACCCTCTGTATTTTATGTTGTTTGGATTGTCACTGGTTGTACTTACATTCATTTGCTGACATACTGACGTATATTTATACTGATAACGCATTTCACGCTTATTTCTTTAGTTAAATATTGTCAAGCTGCAGTTGTGTGTGGTGTCTCCCTTATTTT
>NW_015626965.1:0-477 GCF_001515625.1 Sinocyclocheilus rhinocerous
AAAAACAAAAGTGTTGCGTTTATAATTTTGTTCAGTGTATGTTCAATAAAGATACATTTTTTTCTATAAAAATACAATAAAAACTGTAAAATTGTGAAATATTATTACAGTTTAAAATAACTGTTTTGTTATTTTATTATATTTTAAAATGTAATTTATTCCTGTGATGGCAAAGCTGAATTTTCAGCAGCCATTCCTCCAGTCTTCAGTGTCACATGATCCTTCAGAAATCATTCTAATCATTAAATAAATACCTTGGTGAAGGTCTTCCAAAAAACAAAAAAAAAAACCTTAATTAATCCTAACTTTTGACCCCTGCTGTACTTCACCCAAAACGCAAGTTTAGAAAAATGTAATTTAGCATTAAATATGGTAAATTCAAACAACTGAGCTTCCATGTTTATAAATCATTTGTAATAAAGTAAACATAAAATACAATATTTACATTTTTTTTAAATGTATATAGTCAGGGACATC
>NW_015626966.1:0-174 GCF_001515625.1 Sinocyclocheilus rhinocerous
CTTGTTCTGTCCAGGCTGGACTATTGCAATGCTCTCTTGGCGGGTTTTCCAGCCAGTTCTATGAAACCTTTACAATTAATCCAGAACGCAACAGCAAGATTAATTTTTAACGAGTCGAAAAGAACGCATGTCACACCTCTGTTCATCAATTTGCACTGGCTACCAGTAGCTGCT
>NW_015626966.1:645-1278 GCF_001515625.1 Sinocyclocheilus rhinocerous
AAACTAACACTTGCTTCTCTAATCTTTTTGTATTCTATTTGTTTTCTTTTTATTCATTATACAATTAACAAAACATGGATTACGTGGAAACACTGTGGATTATCTGGTGTCGTTTCAGTTTATCAGATGTAATGAAGGTTTCCCCACAATCAAAGCACATATGATCTTTCACACAGCTGTGTCTTCTCTGGTGTAATTTAAAAACACACAGTCGTGGAAAACTCTTTTTTTAATTTTGATTGCTTCCATTGTCCTCATTTGTAAGTCACTTTGGATAAAAGTGTCTGCTAAAATGTAAATGTATTTACAAGTCCTGAGGTTTAAGATGTATAAAAGTTTAGTTACATTGAAATTATGAACCAGATATATATATAAAATAAAACTGGATAGTATTTATTCAGAGATGCTGATGCTGATTATCGTTATGAATCTTTCTTAAAACTCTTTTCACTTTTTGTTAGGGTGTGTTCACACTTGTAGTTCGGTTCGTTTGGTTCATTTGGTCCGGACCAAAAAGGAAAATGATACATTTGGTCCTGGTCCGCTTAGCGTTCACATTGGCATTTTTGACAGCGAACCTAAAGACACCGAACCTAAAGGCATAGTGATATGTTCACAACCTGGGGCAAGTTT
>NW_015626966.1:3161-5798 GCF_001515625.1 Sinocyclocheilus rhinocerous
ATTAATATCATGTTTTTAAATATGATGGTTTCATTATAAACATGGTGATTATCTCTAAGGTGGACACCCAACATAATAGGCTATATGATATTTACCATCTGAATCTAACCATGTGTCATGTCAACAATTGGAAAAGTCAGCCATCTATTAATTATCATGTTAATTATTGTGCCTTTCGCCCCAACAGCAGGGGCGCTTTTACCCCAAATACCATACTTTTACATATTCTTCTAGTTATTGAAAAACTGTTGCTTTAATTATCTTAAACCAAACTGATAATCATTAAGAATACCTTTGTCTCAAAATATATTCAATAATTTTAGCGATTCTCATTTGCTACTTAAATCTACAACATTAAAAATATATATAGGCTATATTAGAGTTAGCACAGAATCAACTACACGAAAACACATCACTGCCAGGAGTTATTGCCCAAACTTCAAAGGCCTGTTTAAATTATTAAAACTAGAGGCATTTATTAACTTTAAGATTACTTTTTATCATGTAACGATATGTACAGCATGTTATATGCACGTGACAGAGGGGAACACGGCGCATCACAGCATGCTGCCCATATCAAAGCACATGACAGACAGTTGTCGGAGAACACCTGAAAAGCGTGACCGAATGAACGATACTCGTCTGTATTTGCAGTACACAAGCCACGGTTCAGCTGCGCGACAAACGCTGCCAGTGTGAAAGCACAATGGGCGCGCTCTGCATAAGCGCCGCTTCTGCACTGCCTCTGCTCTGCTTGCATGTCCAGTGTGAAACTGGCGTCTGCCTCTGCTCTGCTTACGCGTGCGGTGTGAAACGGGCGTAATGCCGTCTGCTGGACTAAGCGCGCTCATTCTTGCGTGTACATATAATTTTATTTTCACCACCTGCAAACTCAAAAGGAGATCATAAAAGGCACTTTACCTCATTGTTACTCCACGTTTGGCCTCTGCTCATTTTGTTTTGGTTACATCGCGTCGTCAAATCATGTCGCATAGCGTCGCATCTTATCATTACTTCCTGTTTTTGGTTCGTTTAGAAGTATTTGGTCCGTGTTGCGTTCATATATCATTCGAACCGCAGTGGATGGAAAGTGTCTTGTATTTTAGTTTTACTTTAAGTATATGTTAGGCTACTTCACAGCTCCTAGTTTTGTTTTTACACTACAACACTAATCTGATAAACTGCTGTTCTTCAGCATCAATAATGAAGTAGGCCTATCGAGAATAAACACCAACCTCTTTGTTCTTCAGTATCTTCATGTTTTATTCTGCAGAGTTCTGGATCACTCATGTTCTCAATGTTCTTCATAAACGCTTTCTTCTTCGCTTGTAGGCTGATGGGAAAATATTCCAGCATTTATTGCGTATCTGCTGGGGGAGGAGCTTCAGTAAGGGTAACTTGTTATGTGGTAGGAGGAGCAGATCTGCCAAAATAAAAAATAAAAAAATATTCATGTTTTCACCCATTTTATGCATTTATGTTCATCTATATCAAAATGTATACTGAATTTGTTTTAAAAACAAATTAATGTCTTATATTTTACTGTTTTGTCATTGAATCAATCTATTTTTACCATTTTATACATTTATTCTTATTTTTATCGGACAAATAAATGAATGGAAAAATAAATATGGGATAAACAATTATGAATAAATACCACAATTAAAAGAATCCAAATAAAATAACAATAATAATATATATTTTTTAATGTAACAGTAAGGAATACAGAAGGATAAATTAATTTAGAAATACATTTACAGATTTGTAAGTAACAAATAGC
Source organism: Sinocyclocheilus rhinocerous (assembly GCF_001515625.1). Classification (NCBI taxonomy): domain Eukaryota; kingdom Metazoa; phylum Chordata; class Actinopteri; order Cypriniformes; family Cyprinidae; genus Sinocyclocheilus; species Sinocyclocheilus rhinocerous. Next base: position 4,942 of record NW_015626966.1, read on the forward strand.
ACATTTAGATTAATGTTTGTGAACTGGGTTTTAGTTTGCAGTTGTTTTTACATGAAACATGATTTATCATATAAACTACTGAAAATTAACAGTAGATATCAAAAGTGGTGATACTGTAGTTTGCTTTAGTCTGTTGACACCTATAAATTGAGCTTTAACTGGCAGTTTACAGGTGATCGGAAAACATCTGCATAATGAATGAGGTGAAAACAGGAACTATTGACATTCAAAACAGAAGCATTTTAGCCTGTTAATGGTAACACTCCTGAGCCTAAATCCATACAAACCCAGATTTAACTTTCTAGTAACTACATTGATACAAAATAAAAGAATTAGATAGTTACATGCTGCCATGATAATTAAAAGAGCATGACAAAGTAATATTTTAATGTTTCCAGTGTCAAACTTAATTCACATGTAACTATAGATTCACATGTTTGTACCTGTGATGGACTTAATAGGTCCTGTGGCTCCTCATAGGCTCAATATAACATATTTAGCAGTAATTGTGTATACACACTCAAGTGAGCGGCTTGTTTAATGCTGTTTGAGCATAAGGAACAATATAAGACAACCTTTGTCGGATTTAATTGGTTTTGATGTCTCCCCATTCAAAGCGATACTCATGTAGTACTTCTGAAAAAGGTTAATAATGAGAAAAAAAGAGTCATATAGTATTTAATCAGAGTCCTTGATGTTGTCAATAGGCCTATCAATGTTTCTTAAGCCTCTTTACTGAAGAAAATATCAGGCTCCATTTTATACCCAGTTCATAGAAAGTGTTTTTAATTTAAGTGTCATTTCACAGCTTCTGTGGCACCAACCTTTCTGTTCTTCAGTATCATGTTCCCGTATAT
>NW_015626966.1:7307-8385 GCF_001515625.1 Sinocyclocheilus rhinocerous
CTGAACCCTCCAAACCCAGATTTAACTTTCTAGTAACTAAATTGATAGAAAATAAAAGAATTAGATAGTTACATGTTGCCATGATAATTAAAAGAGCATGACAAAATAATATTTTAATGTTTCCAGTGTCAAACTTAATTCACATGTAACTATAGATTCACATGTTTGTACCTGTGATGGATTTAATATGTCCTGTGGCTCCTCATAGGCTCAATATAACATATTTAGCAGTAATTGTATATACGCACTGTAAATTGCTTGTCTTATTTCATTAGACTCAAGTGAGCGGCTTGTTTAATGCTGTTTGAGCATAAGGAACCATATAAGACAACTTTTGTCAGATTTCATTGGTTTTGATGTCTCCCCATTCAAAGCGATACTCATGTAGTACTTCTGAAAAAGGTTAATAATGAGAAAAAAAGAGTCATATAGTATTTAATCAGAGTCCTTGATGTTGTCAATAGGCCTATCAATGTTTCTTAAGCCTCTTTACTGAAGAAAATATCAGGCTCCATTTTATACCCAGTTCATAGAAAGTGTTTTTAATTTAAGTGTCATTTCACAGCTTCTGTGGCACCAACCTCTCTGTTCTTCAGTATCATGTTCCCGTATATTCACCAAAGGTTTTGTTTTCCCCTCTTTTTTATTGAACATAATATAAAATGCACATTTATAAACATAAACATGCTACATGTCTACATGCTTATTTGTAGGTTTCACATTTAAAGCGATCCTTCCGCGAACATTTATTAAAGTTCCCTACATATTACAATTTTTATCATTTAAAATGTCTAGTGTATGTTTAATGTTATGTGTAGAATTTTAAATATTAAATTATTATTTTATGTTAAATGTAAACAAACAACAGTAGAATTTAATGGGTGTCTTCTGTAAATCATGGTAAAAAAAAAAGTCAATATTTTTTGTTTAGAAAATACATTCTAATATATGGGGAAAATAAAAAAAAACTAACTTTTTATTTTTAAATCAAGGTTTATTGCACTTTATGATTGAAAAATCCTATTCTTCTTTGATATATGGAGAAATATATATATATATATATATATATATATATATA
>NW_015626966.1:8515-9925 GCF_001515625.1 Sinocyclocheilus rhinocerous
ATGTGCAAAAATAACACTATAATTGAGTTCTTCAGTTTCATTTGACTTTAAATTTTAGCTGTGTTTTTGTTCAGTGGTTTTTGGTTGTTTTACATGAATATGGTTTAGCAGTTAAGACATATGGTAATGGTGTAGTTTGTCTTTTGACACCATTGAAATGTTTAAATGCAGTTTACAGGTGAAATTTTACTTTGTACTAGTTGTAAATTTTACTGCATCACTGATCAAAGCTAAAGGAAAGCTTGAAGTGTATTATTGTGAATTCACTGGAATTTTAACATACAAATTAATCAAATGTTTTATGTTTTTTTTTAAATAAATGTATTACATGTCAGTTGAACTTCCCATGAATTCAGTACACTAATCTTCCAATTATTTTAAATGATAGAAACCCAGTTTTGTAGTGAGAACTATGAAATGTTTAATGAACTACACAATTATGTAATGTTGACATTGAAAATATATAGCTATACACAATTTAGCTAATATTTTCATTAATTTTAAATTAATTTATTTGCATTAGCATTGTTAACTCAACCCTGTTGACATAATTTTCCTCATTTAAATGGAACATTTCTTAAAATTGTAGAGAATTAAGTCTAAACACCAATTTATTCATGTTTTTCTATATTTCTTTGTCCAGTTGTTCATTTAGCAGATACAAATAAGATTGAATGTATAAAACATTTTTTTTAAAGTGTTTGTCTAAAAAACAAATTCAGTAACTGTACATCAATCTGCTGAATGCAGATCTGCTCCTCCAACCACACAATGATTCACCTTCAGTGAAGCTCCTCCCACAGAATTTCAGCAATAAATGCTGGAATATTCCAATCAGTCTACAAGTGAAGAAGATAGAATTTAATGAAAGAACATTGAGAACATGAGTGATCCAGAAACAAGCAGAATGAATCATGAAGATCCTAAAGAGCAAAGAGGTTGATGTTTCTTAATTCTTTATTAATGATGCTGAAAGCATACATGAATTAGCCCATAGTAGATCTATACAGGTGGAGCTGGGGAAGGTGGAGGGTCCATATACAGGAGGAGCTGGGGCAGGTGGAGGGTTTCTGAAGTGCACTGCAACTGCAACAGCAAGCTCAAGGCTGCGTTCCACTCCACTTTTAGACACGCACTAGCAAACTTCTTTAAGCACTTCCCCTCGGGGGAATCCCCACTGCCATTTTGAAGTGCGTTCCACTTCGTGGACGATGGAAGTTTATATGGACAGACCCTCGACCCCTCGATTTTGACCGAGGGAGCGAGTCTACTTCATAAGCACACTTCAGGCCACTCCATAGACCACAATGCAACACGATTGTGATGTCATCGAAGATCGCGTTTAATTTATCTCCACCCCAAACAACTCTATAATATACAAATGATTTTTTTTAACATTTATAACAGCCA
>NW_015626966.1:13056-28166 GCF_001515625.1 Sinocyclocheilus rhinocerous
ATATATTACAGACTTTTACATATATATTACAAATTCTATTTAACACATTAGCTGGGCATTTACACCGTTGATGCCAATGAAATGAGCTTTAGGTAGCAGTTTACACATGATCTGAAGACATCAGCATAATGAATGAGGTTAAAACAGGAACTATTGACATGAAGTAACGAGGCTTTTACAGCAGCTGTCTGACTCCTGAAACGAGCCTTTGATCAACAGAGATCTCGCTGTTATTCAAAGTATCTGTGGTATAAACTGATTATTTGAGTCTGAATATAGGCTATGGCGAAAGAGTATAAAACTGCTGTATTCTCAAAATCTGTCTGGTTTTACTGCTGTATTCTCACAAGAACCACATTTTACATTACTTCACGTTTTACATTAGTGCTGTTAATGCTGACAGCCCTAATATTTACACAATCATAAAATACACTTTAGATACTTGTTTTACTAAATTGTTCAAATTAATTTGTATACTTGAAGCATTATTAAATACTTTATACTGAGTCCATGAAGAATTAATGATATAATTCCTTTAAAACTATGTTTAGATTAAAATGGACACACATGAAAGCAGCAGAAAATACTACTGTAAAGATGGGAGTCATTTGTACTTGCTTTATATCAGAGGTCTCCAACTCAACTTCTGGAAGGCCACAGCTCTGCAGTTTAGCTCCAAACAGCTCCAACTCACACCTGCTTTGAAGTTTAATCCTGAAGACCTTGATTAGCTGGATCAGGTGTGTGTGATTAGAGTTGGAGCTAAACTGTGCAGAGCTGTGGCCCTCCAGGAATTGAGTTTGAGACCTCTGCTTTATACATTTCTGGTGCTTTATCTCAGATTGTGAGATTCAGTTGTGAGCACTCCTAAATTACATGTGCGTTCTCATTCTGGAGAAAGACCATTTCAAAATTTTTTTATTTGGGCAGAATCCCTGAAGAACCAAAAGTTCATATAAAACAGAAGCCTCACGTGTTCCTTGTGTGGAATAAGTTTTTGTCTGTTGAACACTTTAAAATTACATCAGAAACATCACAATGGTGTGAAGAGTTTTATCTGCATTGATTGTGGGAAGACATTTTTTTTTTACAGATTCTCAACTGAAACTGCATCGGAGAGTTCACAATGAAGAAAAACATTTGTCATTTTCACTTTCACTTTATGATTTAAATTAAATCATCATGATTTGTCTATTATATTGCAAAAATGATGCTGTATTATAGAAATAGAAGTTTTTTAAATGTTCTTTTGCTTGCATGTTTATATATATATATATATATATATATATATAGAACTTTTACTTTTTCTTCATTGTTGTGCTTAGAACATCCAGTTATACCACTTATAACATATTTACTAAACGCAGATGTCATAAACTACCATGTAGCTTATTAACTGTCTTATTCATTTCTCTTCTTCTCTTGACATGCTATCTTGTAAATAAATAAAAAACTAGATTGGTTTTGCTATTTAATTGCTATGCTTTATATGTCAGTTCAGTTGTATAGGTTTTGCATTCTCCCAAGAAGCGAGTGAAGGCATCTCCATGTCCCTTTAGAAGGCCCCATGTTATTCTATTAGAATAGGTATAAATCATTAAATTCAATTTTAGTTATATTTGAAAGTCAGAAAGTATCTGATTGGTTTTGAGTTTTTAAATTGTACATTTTAAGGACAGTTCACTGGGCAGCTTAATTTGCAATGCTTCCAGGTGGCTATTTCGGGCATCCAGGACCAAGGCTGTGTTTGGAATGGCACACAAACATACTGCTTACTGTTTACACATGAGTGAAAAATGTCTTTCCTTTTGACTCTACTCACCACTAGACTTGCTCTAACCCATAAAAATGTTGTTGGCATGAAGTCAAGTTGATTCAGTGGAATTAAATTAAATCATGTTTTTGACTTCAAATCAGTTGATTAGATTTAATTTTGCTAAGCAAAAAAAAAAATAATGTACACTGAAAAAAATGTTAACATAAAAATGTGCTTACTATGGTAACATGTTAATTAACTGTCAAAAATAAGATTATCATGTTTGAATCAAATTGACAGGTTAGCTCATTTTTAGGGTTCAGGTAACAGTAAAGCTCCTTACAGGAACAACTTTTTACTGTGTAGAATACTTCAATTATACATAGGTAAAAATAACTAATTCACAGCAAAATCCCCCAAGATGTATGGTAGATTAAGTCCCAGCCATCATCAAAATTTTAATTTATAATTAAGACGAGACCCATAATCGATGTGTGAATTTATTATCCCGCCTCCAGTCATAGTATCCCTTGCAGTGTGTCCCTAGATGCATACATTAGATTTCAGTAGGTTATCCAGAAAGTCTATACATACAGAAAATGCACATACTATTAACAGTATACACATTGCATACATTAGGAGTTAGTATACCATTCCGTACACAGCTTCCGTACCAATTTCAGTGTACTCAAGTTATATTTAGCAGATTATAGCAGTTGTATTTAGCAAATATAGTAGGTCATAGCATGGGTAGAATGAGCGGGAGGCTGGGTGGGACCAGCAGCAAGGAAGGAGACTTGAGGCTGGGCAGGATCAATGGGGATTGGAGGCTTCAAAGAATTAAATCATCCAGTTTATCATTTCAATTCTTTAAAACCTCACATAGCACACCTTCAGTGGTGGGAGTATAGTGTAGGAAATTTAGAAGTGAAGACCAGGAGTCTCATACCGCTTTTTCACCAGGGCTGGTACCGGAGCCGGAGACAAATTGGGAATCGGGCCGCGCTTTTCCACTCAAAAGAAAAAAATCCTGGACCGGTGCCCAGATCCTGGTTCTGAACCAGCTCCGAAAACCATTGGGAATTTTTAACTAATTTCTGTATCCATTATAAGGCTGTCACATAATGTTACAAAAGAATGACTAAGGCCCAAAGACCCAAAGTTTCCAGTGCAGACTGCATAGCCTTAGCCTATGGGACTATTACAGGATGAACAAATGACTCTGAATCAAAGGTGAACTTGCGAGGTGAACTAATCATTTCTGTTTCCTGCACAGAGTTTTAGTGTTCATTGTGGGATTAGAAATTTAAGAATCTGTTTAAGATCTGCTGATCCTACATCCTGACATATCACACAAAAAAACTAAGGTGAAGTACATTGTGTTTAACATTCAAGGTAAAGATGATGACACTGAATGAATGATTCTGTTAAGCAAAGTTTCCAGCAAGAGGTTTCTGCCAGTTCCTGTTCTCTTTATTGTCAAATAAGACTCTCATCTTATTTATTTAATGGCCCTTGGTGCCCCTGTCCCATTCTTTGAACAGTTAGCTGATTGGATAAGGACTGGTGAAACTCTACACTCTGGGGTGGGTTCCTATACCTGCATACTTAATTTGCATGCTTTGTATCAAATCAAATCACGGATGACAGAAAACCTGAAAGTCAATTCAGTTTACTTGAAGTTTATTAAAAAATACATTTTCAAAACCTGGAGTGGTTTCCTTGTTTTATTTATTAGTTAAAATGGGTATAAGTATGACTCAACATTTTTAATAACTGCAAAAGCTGAATAATTGATCAAAGCCTACTGATTAATCTCAGAATTAATCAATAATCAGTTGATCGGTTAATTTTTCTAATAGTCTTTTGATTGATTATCAAAATAATCGTTTGATGCAGCCCTACACAGCACCACACCTGGAAGATCAGAACTTGAACTTACTGTAATTTCCGACTTGCATCTTTTTTTATGAAAGAGTAGAGAAGCTAATTGAGTGAAACTCTTCCCACATGAATGGCAGTGATACGGCTTTTCTCCAGTGTGGATCCTTTCATGTATTTTTAGATATATTGCCCGTTTGAATCTCTTGTCACAAAGTGAACACTTATAAGGTGTTTCTCTAGTGTGAACTGTCCTGTGCACTTTCAGTTCACCATCTGTAAAAAAAGCATTACCACACTCAGAGCAAACATGATCCTTCACACCGCTGTCTTTTCTGGTGTGATTTTAATGTATCCATGTTACTAAAACTCTTTCCACACAAATAACACACATGAGGCTTCTCCTTTGAATGAACTTTCAGGTGGTCCTTCAGGAAATCTGCACTAAAATATTTTTTACTGCACTGGTCAGAGTTATACAGCCTTTCTCTGGAATGAGTATGCACATGTACTTTAAAAACACTTGATTTTCTGAAACTCTTTCCACATTGATCACATGTGTGTGGCTTCTCTCCAGTGTGGATTGTCATGTGATCATTAAGGGGTGCTTTTTGTGCAAAACTCTTCCCACACTGATCACATGTGTATGGTTTCACTCCAGTGTGGCTTTTCATGTGTACGTTAAGGTTTCCTTTATGCACAAAAGTTTTCCCACACTGATTACATGTGTGTGGCTTCTCTCCAGTGTGGATCTGCATGTGTTCGTTGAGGGTTCCTTTTATTCTGAAGCTCTTCCCACACTGATCACATGCATATGGCTTCTCTCCAGTGTGGATCTGCATGTGTTCGTTGAGGGTTCCTTTTATTCTGAAGCTCTTCCCACACTGATCACATGCATATGGCTTCTCTCCAGTGTGGATCTGCATGTGTTCGTTGAGGGTTCCTTTTATTCTGAAGCTCTTCCCACACTGATCACATGCATATGGCTTCTCTCCAGTGTGGATCTGCATGTGTTCGTTGAGGGTTCCTTTTATTCTGAAGCTCTTCCCACACTGATCACATGCATATGGCTTCTCTCCAGTGTGGATTCTCTCGTGTATTTTCAGATATTCAGACCGCTTGAAGCTCTTGTCACAGAGTAAACACTTATAAGGTGTTTCTCTGGTGTGAACTGTCTGGTGCACTTTCAGTGCACCATCTGTAAAAAAACTCTTCCCACACTCAGAGCAAACATGATCCTTCACACCGCTGTGTCTTTTCTGGTGTAGTTTTAATGCACCCATCTGACTAAAACTCTTTCCACATAAATAACATACAAAAGGCTTCACCTTAGTATGAACTTTCATGTGGTCCTTCAGGAAATCTGGCCTAAAAAACGTTTTATTGCACTGGTCACAGTTATACAGTCTTTCTCTAGAATGAGTACGCAGATGTACTTTAAAAACACTTGATTTTCTGAAACTCTTCCCACATTGATCACATGTGTATGGCTTCTCTTCAGTGTGGATTTTCATGTGATCATTAAGCACTCCTTTTCGTGCATAACTCTTCCCACAGTGATCACAGGTGTGCGGTTTTTCTCCATTGTGGATTCTCATGTGTTCATTAAGGGCTCCTTTTTGAGTGAAACTCTTCCCGCACTGATCACATGTGTATGGCTTCGCTCCAGTGTGGATTTTCATGTGATCATTAAAGGGTGGTTTTTGTGTGAAACTCTTCCCACTTTGATCACATGTGTGAAGTTTCTCTCTAGTGTGGATTTTCATGTGTACGTTAAGGTTTCCTTTTTGTGCAAAGCTCTTCCCACACTGATCACATTTGTGCGGCTTCTCTCCAGTGTGGATCCTCGTATGTTCGTCAAGGTTTCCTTTAAATGGGAAACTCTTCCCACATTGATCACATGTGTATGGCTTCTCCAGAGTGTGGATTTTCTTATGTTCATCAAGGTTTCGTTTTTGTGGGAAACTCTTCCCACACTGATCACAGATGTGTGGCTTCTCTGCAGTGTGAATTTTCATGTGTTCATTAAGGTTCCCTATTATTGTGAAAATCTTATCACACTGCTCACATTCATACGGCTTCCCTCCACGATGAAATTTAATGTGAAGATCAAGATTTTGCTTACATGAGAAACTCTTTCCACACTGAGGGCAAGTGAAACATATTTTGTCATTTGTTTTCAATGAGGGACTCAAGGATTTCTCTTCAGTTTTGACATGATGTTTCTCTTCCACTTCAGTCAGTTCTTCAATCTCCTTTTTCACTTCTAACAGGCCTAAAATTAAAGCAAAAAAGTTCAAAGGGTTCAAAAGTGTGATTTTCATCAACAACAAAAAAATCAGTTTCCTATTAATTACCTACAATGTGGCAGACTGTCATAGTCTAATCTTTGCCGCCACAGTTTCAAAATGAACCAAAAATATTTTAAAACTTCTACTAAAAACATAAAAGGTCTATAACATTGTTTTTCATTATTGCTTTGGGAAAGTATCTGTCAAACTAAAATCATAAGTGTGATATGGCTTTTTGATATCAAAAAGCAAAAGACTGTGATTCAATTAAGTAAGTATATAGTCTGTTTCAAAGCAAAGTACGCACTAGGGCTGGGTGATATCAATAATCGAGTTTAAAAATTATTGCGATAATATTGTCTACCTGAGCTCCACCTCCATGCTCGCCCGGCCCCTGCTGGAGACAACACTGCCGACATGCACCATAAAGACACCATGTTCAGTTTGGCTGATCAGCTTGTGAATTGGTGTTTTCCGCAGTGTTGAGGCTGGATCCTCTCACTCATTTTCTATGGCCTATGGAAGTGTGGAGATCTTTGTCTTCAGTAAACACTGTCAACCTACTAAACTTCAACTTTGACTCCTGGGCCCATATTCACAAAACACCTTAAGGCTAAAAGTAGCTCATAACGTGTCGATTTAGAAGAAAATCTGAAAAAAAAATAATAATAATGGGCATGTCAATCCTAAATTTAGGACTCCTAAATTTTTGCTCTAAGAGTATTTCACAGAGGGGTTTTAGCGCTAAAACTAGCTCCTAAATCTGTGAAACATTACAGGGCTCCAGACTGCGACCAAATGGTTGCATTTTGCGACTATTTTTTCTGCCAGTGCGAGTAAATTTTGTGAGCAGTCGCACTGGCGCGACCACCACATTGTTCAACTCGCATTGCCATTTCTGTTGCGTATGAGAAACATCACACGGCACACGAAACAAAAGCGTAACAAAATCCTGCTACTTGTTTGAGCTGCGCAGCACGGACCGTTTATCAGCTCGGACCGCGATGCAAACAAACTTGTCAGAACAGAACAGCTTTACTCGGGAACCAAATTTGATCTCGCGCCACTGTTACAGCACAGCGCTGCAAGATCCAGTGAGAAGTGTTTGAATTCACCGCACAATGAATAAGGTTGCTGCGAGATCCAGTGAGAATCATTCAAATTCTGCACAGAAATCTCTGTTATAAACCGCTCAAATGGCGCTGACGTAGAAAACCAGAAGCACTAACACTAACTATAACCAAAGCCAATAAAGGCAAGCCTGCAACCATTAGCCAAAAAAGCGTAACTGCTAATGCTAACGGAAAGGAGACCAGGCCTTTTTTTTTAATGGATGTCAATGGAGGAGAGGCTTTACTACACTAAATAAACAGCTTTTAAGAGGAAACGCCTTATCATTTAATAAATCGACAGCCTATCTGCTAATCTTCAACGTGTTTTACACTAAGCAATACTTTTGGATTTAACTTTTTTTTTTTAGAGTTAACAACGAATAAAAGCCGTTTTATAAGAGAAGTCACTGACTTTTTGCAACAGGTGGGATTCAGCTTACGACACTTCTCATTCATTCCTATGGTATCCGTAAATGGTGACTGAGTGTCGCACAACTCTGACTGAAATTCAATGACGTCAAGCTGTAATGTGATTGGTTATTACGGCACACGTGATCCAAGTTAGCCGTTACGCTTTCTCCAATAGTAAGTAATACAGACCCCCTCATCTCCCTATAGTAAGATAATCTCTGCTATAACCATGGTGTTGTGGCAGAAATAGTCGAATGTTATTACATTATTCATTTCAGGGTTTGTACAACCATTTGCGAGAGAAATTCAAGCAATTTTCAATGACTTACAAGCATTTCACACAACTGTTTCCAGCACTTTAAAGCTCCAAAATGATCCAATTTGAATGTTATTTTCAATGGGATGACCAAAATATACTGCGGCGAACAAACATTTATGTAAAATTAAAAAATACATCAAATCACCATAATAACCTGTAGATAGCAGCAGAGGAGCACTTATTGGCTTATTAGTCATTCATACTTTTTTCTTTATATTTTGAAATTATAAAATAACAATTATAAAATCACTATTATGAAATATCAAATCTTCAAGAAATCAGATTTTATCAATTTTACTCTTTTTTGTGTATGAAGTAAGAAAAGTCACAAAGTGCTTTGAAAAACAAACTTTTCTTCAGTTTGCGACTAAATCACACATAATCACTGAAGTTGTTGGTCAGTTCCATATAAGACTATAGAAGAATAATGGTACATTTAATAAGAGTACAATATATACCTTTTCTACATAAAAATTAGATTTTGTACATGTTACTGTTGTTAATAAAATATATTTTGTAAGCTTCCCAACTCAAGCTTAGTGCTTTACTGTTAAATGTAAACATGAAATAAACAAGAAATGAACATGTGCTACAACTTTTTGGCCTGTGCTAGGCTTGCCGCGATAGACGGTCTTGACGGTTATACCAGTGTTAAGCCGCAACACCGGTTACGTCACTTGCCCACCACGTCACCGACCCCCACCAAACAATATAAACCATCAACTTTTAACCATTAAAACCATTAAAAATGGTTTCCTGTAGTGTGTTTTGGGACATGTTCCGAGCCACCAATAGAAGGCAACCACTTACCAGTAGAGACCAACAGGCACCATTACAGTTACCATTAAAACCAGTACAATTCCCATTATAACCAGTAAAACCATTACAAATTCTGTGATGGTTTCTAATGTATTTTTTTCAGCAGGGCTAAAATGGCTGTTGGTGGCAATCTGCCTCAGAATGTAAACATTTTAGAAACACACTGCATTTATTTGCACACACGTTTTCCCATGGATCTTTTTTGGTTTTGGAGGTTATCCCAACTCCAAAATATCCTTGTTTTCATTAACAAGTTTGGCAAGTAGTAATAGCTATTTGGTTTACTTTTACTTTTGCATGCCTTACTATCAGCCATGATTATTCTACTCTGTTCATTAAAAAGCTGTTTATATGCATACCCGCTAATTGTTTACGAGAAGCATACATGTAAGAGGCTGACAATTAGCTGAACATATGAAGAGTTTATTTACAAAAACCGATAAACACCACTTTAAAAAAAAAATGCATTAAAAGTGCCGTGCATTATTCTCCACATATAGTGCGATCTGAACCCTAAACACAACAACAACAACGTTTGTCAGGCGTCTACACTGTCAGCTGATGAGATTACAAAGATATTGTATATTATATATGAAAGTGTTTTGATTCTTTATTGTTCGGTCACACACTTTATATTAGGGCTTCATTAGTTAATTCATTAGTTAACAAACTGCCAATGAAAAATTATTGTTAACATTCATTAATCTTAGATAATTCCAATATTTAATAGCACGTTGTTCAAATCAAAAGTTGCAACTGTGTTATTTAATGAGCTAACATAAACTAAGAGTTTATGACTTCTGTAGCTATTGCTCATTGTTAATGTTAATGCATTAACTAAGGTTAACTAATATGAGATCTTATTGTAAAGTGATAACTATTGGTCTTTATAATTCTTTTTGCACTTTAATCTGTGTACATTTTTTTTTACTTTTTTGTATATTGCTTTATTGTTTTTAAATGTTCAGTTATTTTTGTTATAAGAAAACAGTTATTAAACCTGTTATACTTTATTATGACAACACTTTTTTGCAACTAAATTTCAATACCGTGGCAATACCGTATACCGTGATAAAAGCATTAGCAATTAATCGCAGCATGTAAATTTGATACCGGCATATCCCTAATGGGGTATTACAAATTCCCCTACACTAAGTTCTTATATCTATGCAGTGCGAAAGCCCCTTTTAACTGATTATATCACAGCTCTTATGATTTTTCTAACTGAAACCATAAACCAATAAATCTGATGGCCTGTTTGAAGTTTTATAACCTTATTGAAAAATTAAGAGTAAACACCAACCTATTGGTTCTTCAGTATCTTCCTGTTTAATTCTGCAGGGTTCTGGATCACTCATGTTCTTCAATGTTCTTTCGCCAACTCTGTCATCTTCACTTGTGGAAATATTCAGCATTAACTGGTGAATTGCTGTGGGAGGAGCTTCACTGTGTGGTAGGAGGAGCAAAACTGCCAAAAACGAACATAAATATGTCATAAATACAACATAAATCATCAAATTGATGCTTTCATTAATTCACACAATTTAAACATGCTGTTTGTCTTTATATATCCAACCAATTAGATGTATGGTAATTTGTTTTAAAACAAATTCACATATTCTATATATTTATATTTTGTCTGTGAGTCAATCTATTTTTAAAATTATTATCTATTTTTGACATGAAAAGGCTATTCGGCAGCAGTTATTTGTGACACTCACTCTTTAGCCTTATCATGGAGATGAGAGACTGTTTCATTAACCACAGTTAAATAACGATCATAATGTTTTATAAACCTAATGTAGTTTAATTTACAACTACAGTCATTGCATTTAGTCATAAAAAAAAAAGAAAATAAACTTGTTTTGTAGAGTATTACTATTTTTTTTCTTTAAAATGAAAGAGCACGACCAGACAATATTTTACAACGTCAAAAATATTTATCTATATATTAATATTTATGTAACGTTACCTCTTGTGATGGATTTAAAAGATCCCGTGTGATGAATATCATACTCTGACTTTTGATCAAGTGGCTTTCAGTAACAATGCCATTGCTGCTCCAAACATCGAAACAATCATATACACGAACATACGAAAACACACAAAATTAATATATGTATTTAGCATTAGTTCTTCACATCGTTGTCTGCTAGGCTAAATGTTTATTTCAGACAGCAGACGCCAGAAAAGACGCACAAATAGCAGCAAATGAAAACAATACGTTACAGAAATAACTCTGTAGGCTGTTACTTTAAAAAGCGGTGTTAATGTATAAATAAGAGAGAAACCCCATGAACTGTTTACCTCACCTCAGAAAGACTCTTTTTTTTTTCTTCTTTCTTTTTTTTTCCTCAGAAAGACTCAACGCTGTGTGAGCGCGCTAGCGGTGACGTCATCAACGTGAGGCGACAATAATAATAAAAAAAATAAAAAATAAAAAATAAAAAACAGCCAGAGGGGGGAGCGTGAACCAAATGAACAAAATGATACAAGATTAAAGTAAGTAGTAAGTAATTTTTGACTTTATATAGATTTGTTATTCTTTATGCCCATTAAAGACAAAACATATTGGGATTGTAGTCTACTAAAAATGACATAAGTGGGTTCTTACTCAAAGATCCCAAAGTTTTTTTTTTTTACCATTAGGAATGACATTAATTACAATATTATACTCTTTTGATGAAGCCCCAAAAATTTTCTGGAGAATTCTGAAAAAGAATAAAACTTGATCACAGTTATATGGTCTTTTTCCAGAATGATAACGCAGATGTAATTTAAAGGGGTTGGCCTTACTGAAACTCTTCCCACACTGATCACATGTATATGGTTTCTCTCCAGTGTGGATTTTCATGTGCTCCTTAAGTCTGGATTTTTGTGTGAAACTCTTCCCACATTGATCACATGTGTGTGGCCTCTCTCCAGTGTGGATTTTCAGGTGAACTTTAAGACTTTGTTTGTATGCAAAACTCTTTCCACACTGAGGGCAGGTTAAAGATGTTTTGGCTCTTCTTTTCAATAAATTACTTTTAGTCTGTGAGAAACTCAAAGATTTTTCTCCAGTTTTAACAACATGATGTTTCTCCTCTGCTTCAGTCAGTTCTTCACTCTCTTCATTCTCTTCCATTAGGTCTAAAATGTAAGTAAGAAAGGTTTAATTTTCAGTACACTAATAATAAAGGTGCTTCACGATGCCATAGAAGAACCTATTTGTCTAAATGGTTCCATAAATAACCTTTAACACCTGAAGAGCCTTTCTGTTTCACAAAAGGTTCTTTGTGGCGAAAGAAGGTTCTTCAGATTATAAAAAGGTAAGAAAGGGATGGTTCTTTGTGGAACCAAAAATGGTTCTTCTATGACATCGCTGTGAAGAACCTTTTAAGCACCTTTATTCTTAAGAGTGTAAATCATACAAAAAAGTGAGAAATGTGAAGGGGAAGAACATAAAAGTAAATCCTAACGTAACAGCAGAAGACGTCAATTGCTAAACGACGATTATTTTGATGCATTCATATTAGAGATTGGCCGTTATTTGGATTTACCAATATTTCGTTATTTGGATTTACCAATATTTTTTCCAATATTTAAGCACTTTGTCCATTCAGTTTCCAAACTGCTTGTTCTATGTAAGGTCACAGGGATGCAAGAGCCTATCGCAGAATCTCAGGCGGCAGACAGGAAAACAGCTTTGATGGATTCACAGTGTTCACAGTTAATGTAACTTTCTTTTCTTAAATTACTAAATCACCAAGGACCACAGTTTCAGATAAAAAAAACTTCTTTACTGTTCTACTGAAGAAAAAAGTAACCTACATCTCGGATGGCCTGAGGTTGAGTAAATTAACAGCACATTTTCATTTTTGGTTGAACTATCCCTTTAAATTCCAATATGCTAGTATTAATCAATTCTAGGTAAAACTAAAAAAAAAAAAAAAGCACTCTGACCTAAAGACAATGTCTAAATGGTCAGAACCTCTTTGGGGATTGGTCAAACATGAAGAGTTTAAAACTTGATGAAACAAACAAATCATGAGTCTTGGTTTGTCTAATCTACCAACAAGAACAAGAAGAAATTGTTACTATTTTGTAGCTGCTTTGAAGCAATCTGTATTGTGTAAAGTACTATGGAATTAAAGGTGACTTGAGTTTCAGGCTCCATTTGGTATAGTTCATGGAAAGTGTCCCATATATTATATGCTACTGTTTTACAGCTCTTTTCAACCAAAACATGCATTCACCATTACCACTGATGAACTGACCTAAGTTTTATAACCTTAATGTTCTTTAGCATCATTAATGAATAATCAAGAATAAACACCAACCTATTTGTTCTTCAGCATGTTCATGTTCCATTCTGCAGGGTTCCGGATCACTCTTGTTCCCACTGTTCTTTCATGAACTGTCTTCACTTATAGACTAATGAGAATATTCCAGAATTTGGGTAAATTCCTGTAGGAGGAGCTTTACTGAAGGTAAAGTGCTGTGTGATAGGAGCAGATCTGCCTAAATCAGATAGAACAAATCAGTTTTTTAACGTATGCTTTAATCAATTAAAAGAGCTTTCAGTGGCAGTTTACAGGTGATCTGAAGACATCAGCATAACGAATGAGGTGAAAGGAAACTACCGAGATTAAATAAAGAGGTTTAGCAGCTGTTAACAGAGAAACAAGCTTTACAGGATTATCACCAGATATCTCACTTTATTATACGTGTTTGTAGTAGAAACTGACTATTTGAGTTACATTTTTTGCTGCTAAGAGTATAGAACTCTTTTATAGAATTATTGGTCATAATCTGAGAACTTTCTTTGATAAAATGTCAATAATACATCAAAACAAATACAAATGACTACTTTTGTGTGTGTGTTGGAGAACGTTACATTAACCACCAAATAAATAACTACTGTAAAGCAGTATATGTCCATATCAATCTATAGTTAGAGTTTCCAATAACTACATTCATATCAATAAAAGACTTAGATCGATATACAGAAAATGGCAATGGTCATAAAACCTTAAAAAAAATGACGAGCTCGACAGAGCTATATTTAATGTTTAAAGACAGCTAAATTTTCTTGTATCAAACTTAGGCTATTTCTCATTTATAATACAGATTCACAATTACCTTTGATGATGGATTTAAAAGTTCCCATATAGTTATTTGGCAGTAAAACTTCAAATATATAATTATAATAACGTAAAATAACCAAAGCGCACGAAGCTGCTAATACTCTTCTCACTTCAGAAAAGTTGCTGCTGATTGTCGATTGAAGACGTCTTCTTATTTTCTTTTTGGGCGGTAGGCAAACCAACTTAAATAAGATTTGTTCCCCCTCGGGGTGGGCGATATGGCAAAAATATCACAAATTTTTTTTTTTTTTTTTTTTTTCAGGTTTCACGTTTAGAGTGATCAAAGTTGCTCCCGCCTGTGCCGTCATGATCAGCACTTATGAGTTCGGGAAAACTTTCTTTCAGGAGCGTAATCTGAATCAGGCGAGATGCGGACTTTGAGATGAGCGAGAGGACCAGAGGTTTGTCCAGGATGATGAGGAAGCTGAGACTCCTCCTTGCCAGCTACTGCAAACACTGATGACTTTAGCCAAGTGTTGAGTTAGTTCTCTGAAAAAACTCTAATTGTTGGGTGATGTGCCTACTGACTGGCACAAGGAATAAAAGCTGTGAGACTTAAAC
Organism: Sinocyclocheilus rhinocerous; assembly: GCF_001515625.1. Classification (NCBI taxonomy): domain Eukaryota; kingdom Metazoa; phylum Chordata; class Actinopteri; order Cypriniformes; family Cyprinidae; genus Sinocyclocheilus; species Sinocyclocheilus rhinocerous. The sequence goes on from NW_015626966.1 coordinate 27,336, forward strand.
CACTTTCTTTGCATCTGAGATGAAAGACGTGCATTATGATGCATCAATAAATGCACAATTTCCCCACAAACCCTGTGATGCCTTAAGTAACAGCCTTTCAAGGTAACAACATATTTAAAAAAGTATGGCGGATATTTAGGCCAAAGTGGGTGAAGATAAAAATCTTTGTCATTACTTTATCTTTGTTATTAAAAAATGAGAACAAAGATACACATTACAAATAGGCCTACACATAATATACAAATAAAATAAACAGTTTTTTATTTTCAGGTATAGGCTACAATAGGTGTATTTAGCAGGAGCATTCAAAAAATTGAATTCAGTTAAAGATTTGAAAAACAAAAGAGCGGGAAAAGAACCCTAAAACGTTACACAAAGAACCATTTCAGCATAAAAGGGTTCTTCGGAATGCTATGGTTCTAAATAAAACCATTACTGCATGTAAAGAACCTTTAAAGAACCATCTCTGCAGAGAGAAACTGCCATTCAATCACAAAAAAAAAATACAGATAATGATTAACTTAAAAGGCATAATAGAGGATTGTGACGATATTTCACTGGAGCTTGGTCTTCAATTCACTATTTTATGTTCTATTTTGTTTGATTTCTTTAAGCATTTATTTATGTTTAATGTCGATTGTCATTCATTAATGTATTCTGCTAAAAACTGTTGTTAGAACACTGTCATTTTTGCTACAATTTCACGTCATTAAAAAAAGTACCTAATTGACACGTTGTTGTTTTTGTTGATTTTATGTAAAACCCTAATAGATACTTCAAGATGTTATAAGACCAGGCAGATGGGGGGGGGGGGGGAAAAAAAAATATTAA
>NW_015626966.1:28319-31484 GCF_001515625.1 Sinocyclocheilus rhinocerous
TACTAATATTAATGAAAAACTATCATTAAAAAGGTTATTTATAACACCAATAAGGTCCTATATAGCATTTTCAAAGCATGGTTCTATATGGAACCCTATGAAAAAGGTTCTATTTAGCACTAAAAAGGGTTCTGCTATTGTTACAAGCCGAAGAACCCTTTTCTGGTACTGTTTAGAACCATTTTTACACATTTCAGTGTAGTTAGCTTAGATTGCTGGTGCCACATTGACAAGATTTCTGATTTTATGAGAATGCAGATGTGATTTAAGACCATTTACAGATGAGAAACTCCTCACATTGAGCAGCTTCCCTTGATTTTCTAAAGCTCTTTCCACATTGATCACGTGTGCAGCCTCTCTCCAGTGTGGATTGTCATATGATCATTAAGGGGTGCTTTTTGTGCAAAACTCTTCCCACGCTGATCACATGCGTATGGTTTCGCTCCAGTGTGGATTTTCATGTGTACGTTAAGGTTTCCTTTATGCGCAAAAGTTTTCCCACACTGATCACATGCATGTGGCTTCTCTCCACTGTGGATTTTCATGTGATCTTTAAGGCCAACACAGGCTCATTGGAAATACGTGCCTCTACATACATTTCTGCAATACCGTAATTATGTACCTCACTGCAGTTTCAAAGTGAAATGTCCAGAGAGTGGCGCTAAAACACACGTTTAATACGTGACCATAGCACGTTTTTATTACGTTGGTAGTACAGGCACGTATTGCAGCGTTTTTATTACGCTGCTTGAGGTACGTTTTGCGGCCATTCAGAATCCAAATATCCACTGAGTGTCGCTAAAGATTAACCTACCCGATAGTGTTAACAAATGCAAAGTGCAAAAGTAATATAACAACATATTCGCTGATGCAGCCATGCTATTTTAACTTCCTTATGCAGATTTAAGCCGTTTTGTTGAACTGTAGTTCATGGGATTCGTTCCGGAGTTCTTCATCACCTATGTGCAACACTGTATCCCGTGAGCTAAACTTACTGAATTAGAAAACTCATACATATGAAGCTGTATATGTGACGACAACGTTCAAAAGTATCAGTTTTCAAATCGAGCAGGATGTTAAAATTGTTTTGAAGTCATAACATAACATTCTGCAAGTAATTGTGTGAAAATTAGCCTTTATTAATCAAAATTGTACCTGCATGTAAATCATACTAAGGAATAAAAGTTGTCGGAGTTTTACTGCCTCTAGTGTTCATTTCAACTGGAAACTGCAGTGAATCGAACATGTACGGGTTTTTTTTTTTTTTTTTCAGTTTTGCAGAAATGTATAGGCACGTATTTCCAATGAGCCTATGCTTATGGCCTCCTTTTTGTGTAAATCTCTTTCCGCATTGATCACATGTGTGTGGTTTGTCTCCATTGTGAATCATCTCATGTGTTTTCAGATGTTCTGACCAACTGAATCTCTTGTCACATTGTGAACAGCTGTAAGGTTTTTCTGCATTGTGGATTATCTGGTGCTGTTTCAGTTGATCAGCTGCAATAAAAAAGGTCTTTCCACATTCAAATCACATATAATCTTTCACACCGCTGTGTCTATTCTGGTGTAATTTAAAAGCACTCACACATGGAAAACTCTTTTCATACAAAGAACACATATAAGGCTTCTCCTGTGTATGAACTTTCAGGTGGCTTTTCAGGGAATCTGGATAAGAAAAGTTTTTACGACACTGATCACAGTTATATGGATTTTCTCCAGAAAGACCCCGTAGATGTAATTTAAAAGTTCCTTTTTGAGTGAAACTCTTTCCACATTGATCACATGTGTGTAGCTTCTCTTCATTGTGAACTCCCATGTGACACTTAAGACTTTGATTGCATGAGAAACTCTTTCCATACTGATGGCAGGTGAAAGATACTTTGGCTCTTTTCAGTAAAAAAATTACTTTCTCCATCTTTTACATGATGATGTTTCTCCTCTGTTTCACTCAGTTCTTCACTCTCATTGTTCTCTTTCACCAGGTCTAAAATGAAAGCAACAAAAAAGGATTAATTTTCAGTAAATCGTAAAAAAAAAAAAAAAAAAAAAAAAGAGATTGCTGCCAAACAAAAATCATAAAATTTAAGTGAAATATCGTAATTTAAATAAACAAACAAACAAAAAAAAAAAACATTATTTTACAGGAATTTCCTGAATTATTATGACCAAACACCTTCACCTTTAAAAAAAATTACAAAAATAAATAAAATGGTCAAATAAATGGCAGCAGCGGCTGCCAAAGAAATAAAATAATAAAAACGTAAAATTAAAGTACATCCTATGCACATCTGTGAAATTATAATCCTATTTATCAATTGTAATCAGCTACAAATGTTTTACATTCTTCAAAGCATAAATTCATCTTTAAAAATTGTACTCACTATGCCGGTCCTGCGCCATCTTGAATATTGACGAAAAAAGTTGTAGAGCAATTGTTTAAAACTGATTTTTGGAATAGCGCCAAGCAATTTATATGCTCCAGAGCTTGGGTATGGGCTGAGATATCTCTGATATTTTTCTGATATTGTCCGCTCGGAAATCTCTCTCGCATCTTGAGGTCACATAACGGTGCCCCAGGGGTCGCAAACATCTGCTCAGCTTCAGACAGACAAAGAAGACTTATGTTCGCATATGCGTGTAAGACTTCTATAAGCAATTCAATGCTTGAACAGCTGCCGGCGATGTTTTTAAGTATTTTCAACAACCATGGCATTCTCTGGTCCCCTGTTTCCTATAGTCTGGTATAGTTTGATCATTAAAGGACAATATCCTACTTCATGATGCAGGTCACAGGTTAAATATGGCACTCCGGATATATGTTACAAACAGATGGCATAACACATCTGCTGATCATTAAAGGACAATATCCTACTTCATGATGGAGGTCACAGGTTAAATATGGCACTCCGGATATATGTTACAAACAGATGGCATTGAACATCTGGTGAACATTAAAGGACAATCGCACCATTCTCTTATTTCATTGCTGAGGTCACAGGTTAATCACGGTCATTAAAAAGGTCATAAGGTTAACCCCTAAGGGGGCGGGTCAAATGTCAAAGTCATCAATCAAAAATAATGACATAACGTGAATCATAATTACTACTGAGTATGTAAATGATTAATAAACGATTTAAATGTACATTTATAAATCTTATTATTTAA
>NW_015626966.1:31972-33619 GCF_001515625.1 Sinocyclocheilus rhinocerous
TGTGTGTGTGTGAGAGAGAGAGAGAGAGAGAGAGAGAGAGAGATGGTCCCCTGTTTCCTATAGTCTGGTATAGTTTGATCATTAAAGGACAATATCCTACTTCATGATGGAGGTCACAGGTTAAATATGGCACTCCGGATATATGTTACAAACAGATGGCATAACACATCCGCTGATCATTAAAGGACAATATCCTACTTCATGATGGAGGTCACAGGTTAAATATGGCACTCCGGATATATGTTACAAACAGATGGCATTGAACATCTGGTGAACATTTCAGGACAATCTCACCATTCTCTTATTTCATTGCTGAGGTCACAGGTTAATCACGGTCATTAAAAATGTTTGACGGTTAGTTGCATATTTGTGTATTTTAGTTTCTAAAGTCCTAATAAAGTTACTATTATTAAAACGTTATTGAAAAAAACATGCATTTTATATAATATTAGGCTATATATATATATATATATATATATATATATATATACAGTGGGTACGGAGGTCAAAAAAGGTTCCCGACCCCTGGGCTAACTGCTAAAACACTTTGGTCAGAGTAGCAAAACCATGGCCAAAAAATTGCCATTTTTTTAAAGGGGAGAATACATAGCTAGATCACAAACAGTGGATAATTTATCATTGTTATATATCGTCATATTGCCAAGTAAAACTGCCCAGTGTAAAGAATTAAGCCATTATAGAGGTAACAGAACCTACTAGAAGGCTAAGCTGCTTTGAAACGATGTGTATTGTGGATGCTATGCAAATAAATACCTTGAACAAACCAAGTTGAAGATTCTTACTATTAGAGATGCCGAACAACGATGCAAGCGATCAAATAAATGAATGAATGAAACTTAATCCGTACAAACAAGTGGCTGGGTAAACAAGCTGCCGCAAGATAACTTTTCCATATAGGATTTTCTTATTTGTAGTGTGAGGGCTTACAGTTTAATGCAAATCACTGTATATAATAAATCTACAGAGATCAAATATTAAGACACACCTAATTTGAGTTGTTTTACCATACCGAGTTTCAGTTTAACTTTCATCCGAGTTCCATAGTGAATGTAGACATTATTTTATGTTTATGATTCAACTTAATATCGGATTAAATTTAAGATTAATTGGAATGATTACAGCTTACACTATCAACATAGCGTTAATCGAAAGCAGAGGTTTAATGCAGACATTGATAAGGGCTATGCAATAGCCCTTTTCAATATCTGCAGGAAATATCTCTGCTTTACAGCTTTCTAACTCTGAAAAAAGCACGGGAAATGCTAACTTTAGCCTGATAGCACTGAAAGCGAACGTCCCATCCTCCCTGCAATCTCCGGTTAAAGCCACGCCCCTGAACGCATATACACTCACAGACCAGAATACCAGAGACAACATTACTACTACAATACATCATGTGTCATTCATCGGTGAGAAAACTTTATAGTACAGTTAGTAAAAGTACTACATTACCAGGAAGGAAGATCAGGTTGTTAATGTTTGCCTGCCATTCTCGCTCTGATGACGTATCATGTCTGCGTGAACCAGGTGCGCAGAGGTATGCTAATACATATTTGACAGGCAGGTAGGAAAGCCAATTAAAACGCTCGGACCGAGCGTTTTGATTGGACGAACATTTCTTGGTCC
>NW_015626966.1:38108-39226 GCF_001515625.1 Sinocyclocheilus rhinocerous
ACTAGAGACAACATTACTACAATACATCATGTGTCATTCATCGGTGAGAAAACTTTATAGTACAGTTAGTAAAAGTACTACATTACCAGGAAGGAAGATCAGGTTGTTAATGTTTGCCTGCCATTCTCGCTCTGATGACGTATCATGTCTGCGTGAACCAGGTGCGCAGAGGTATGCTAATACATATTTGACAGGCAGGTAGGAAAGCCAATTAAAACGCTCGGACTGAGCGTTTTGATTGGATGAACATTTCTTGGTCCTACGCCTTCCACAGAATATATAAATACATATAAATACATTTAGACCACTTAATGATTGCTGTGGGGATGTGAAGAGACTTTCAACCAGCATAACAAAAAATGTTTCTGAAGACAATCACCTATTGCACCTTTAACATTAGCTAATGTATTAGCCTAGTTAACATAAACTGCCAATGAAAAATTATTCTAAATCATTTATTAGTCTTAGTTAATTTCAACATTTAATGACACTATATTAAAAGCAAAAGTTGTAACTGTATTATTTAATGGACCCAAGCTAACATGAACTAATAGTTGTAGTTTTTAAACAAAGTATAATAACTTCTGTAATAAATGTTGCTGTTGCTCATTGTTAATGTTAATTAACTAAGGTTAACTAATGAGAACTAATGAGGCACACTGTGCTTAATAATAATAATCAGAATTATTATTATTATTATTACCACCACTACTACTAACAATAATAATTCTGATCTCCAATCAAGACACTGGATATGTTTATACTACTGCATTTCTAGGATTCCTCACTGAGCACAAGTGGAAACAGACCTAAACAAAAATACTACATGCATAGACACACATTCTGGTGCTCACACACACACACACACACACACACACACAAGGGCTGTGCAATTAATCGCATGCGATTGTCATGCGCATCTCGTCAGTAAAGCCGGTTCCGTGATTAGTAGTAAATCTCCATCACCTGAGCCGTAGTACACTGACAATTAGGCAATATTGCGTTCATTATCGCAGACTGAATCGCCTGCGATAATGAACGCGATATTGCCTAATTATCAGTGAACTACGGCTCTGTGTAGTAAATGCCGCTCCATCTGAAAGCAGGTGATGGAGATT
>NW_015626966.1:39546-44624 GCF_001515625.1 Sinocyclocheilus rhinocerous
CAGAATATATAAATACAGATAAATACATTTAGACCACTTAACTTAATGATTGCTATGGGGATGTGAAGAGACTTTCAACCAGCATAACAAAAAATGTTTCTGAAGACAATCACCTATTGCACCTTTAAGTAGAATAATATAAACATTAAATAATATCAAACGTCTACATTCACTATATTAGTCTCCGCTGTATAGCTCCCGTGACCTAAATTCCCAGAATGCATTGCCGTTGTGACGAAACATTCCCATTCTCTATATGCTGAGAACATTTTGAAAATAACATCTATTGATTAGATTCTAATCAATATAATCTATAATCTTTTTAAATCTAACTGTTTTGTACCGTATCCGTGTAATTCTCTAGCCGTAAAGGCTATCTTTCCCCCGGTTTTCTGCAACCATGATGTGCGCGCATCCCGAATGTTTACAAACCTATAATTGGTCTATAAGTTAACTCATTCCCCAGCAGCGTTTTAAAAAGCTGCAGCATTTTTGATTATTTTCACAAATCTTTCATGGTCCCCAAAATATTTTGTTGTATATATATCTGAACAGACAATAACAAAATAATTCTACTTCATGCATTCTTTTTTTGCAGGTAATTTTTATTTAGAAAGCAACATTTTGAGCAAAAGGCTGAGAAAACTGTTTTTGTCAAAGACTACGACACGTGTATGAAATGATTCTATCACTTGTTTCTGCCTCTTTTCACTTGTTTTTTGAGATTCTGTAACTCTTTCAGAAGACGATAGCACCCCACCATATAAAAACATGGATTGCCGAAAATGGCAGAGAAGCCTTGTCTCATAAATGACAGAAAAACTCTGTCAATGGTGGGAAAATAGTTAAAAAGCCCTACATGAACATGAAGGACCCTTCTGTAAAAAATACAACAGGTTTTTGATATAGCTACATGTTTAAATTCATGTTAGTGTATCATCATTTTAAAAAGATTTGACAAAAGTAAGCTTTCTTTGTGAAAAGAACTATTTATGTCTGTAAGGGACCATTTGAAATACTGCATTTATGTTTCTAATATAAGAAGCATGTATGAATTGTGTTATGAAACATAAAACATTTGTAATTTGACAGATTTTTTTTTCTCAAAACTTTGATGAAGAGTTTAGTGAAGGATTTTATGAATGCTCTGACTGATAGGCTATTAATCAGCATCAGCCTATACTAGCTTTTGATGACTCGAATGGTGGTGTCTTGTATTTGCAGATCTCTGACATTGCTAAAAGTGGTACCTACCTCACAAACATGATATGCTTGTGTAACTCACAATGGCAGTGTCTCAGTCTGCACTGCCAGACTGGTAAAATAATAGACAATACAAGAAGATAAGTTTTAATTCTTGCTTTATTAATTAGCTTCTGACCGATTTACAATAACTGTAGGAGCTACTCAGTCTGTCTATAGGCTTGAAACGAACACAAGATCACATTTTTTCTTCCTATTTCATACCATGTCCCTTTAGGAGCTCCATGGAATCAGAACACAATAAAAGGTGAAAGGTTGATACAATCAATAATGACAATCAATGATTTAATTTTATACCATAAATCAAAATGATATATAAGAAAAAAAAAATCATACTTTTTGTTCTTTTGGAGGAAACTCAATATTTGAGTTAATCTCATTGTCTCAAGTCTTATACTTGAAACTGTTGGTTTTGAAGGTGAACTTTATTCACTTTGACAACTTTGGATGTTTCTTTGCCTTGTTTCTTGAGGCTGGTTAAGACTTGAAGATTTTATGGAGTAGAGCTTTTATTGCTTGACATATTGTGTCAAGTTTGATGAGGACGCAGCATTGCACTTGAAGTGCAGGACCTGAACAGAAACTACTTAATGTGATTTCAGACATATGTTTTTTGTATGACGGAGAAGAGAAGATGATTGAGTGAAACTTTTCCCACATGAAAAGCAGTAATACGGCTTCTCTCCAGTGTGGGTCCTTTCATGTCTTTTCCAAGATCCAAATTGACTGAATCTCTTGTCACAGTGTGAACACTTGTAAGGTTTTTCTCCAGTGTGAATTCTCTGGTGCAGTTTCAGTCCAGCATCTGTAATAAAGGTCTTCCCGCAATCAGAGCATACATGATCCTTCACACCGCTGTGACTTTTCTGGTGTACTTTTAAAACACTTAGCCGTGAAAAACTCTTTCCACACAAAGAACACATGTGAGGTTTCTCCTTTGTATGAATTTTCAGGTGTAACTTTAGGGATTTTGCCCCAGAATAGCTTTTTCCACACTGATCACAGTTGATGATCACAAATGGTCTTACTCCAGAATGAGAATTCAGATGTGATTTCAAATTACTTAGATTTGCAAAACTCTTCCAACACTTATCACACACATATGGCTTCTCTCCAGTGTGGATCCTCATGTGTTCAGTAAGGTTTCCTTTCTGTGTGAAACTCTTCTCACATTGATCACATGTGTACGGCTTCACTCCACTATGACTTCTCAAGTGAACTTTTAAAACTTTTTTGTAAGCAAAACTCTTCCCGCACTGACCACATTTAAAAGGCTTCTCTCCGGTGTGGATTCTCATGTGATCCTTTAAGGCATTGTTTTGAGTGAAACTCCTCCCGCATTGATCACACATGTAAGGCTTCTCTCCAGTGTGGACTTTCATGTGAAATTTAAGACTTTGTTTAAGGTAACTATTTCCACACTGAGGACAAGTGTGCTTTTTGGCTGTTCTTCTCTGTAAGACATTGCTTTTAGTCTGTGAGCGACTCAAATGACCAGTTTTGGCATGATGTTTCTGCTCCGCTTCACTCAGATCTTCGCTCTCCTCGCTCTCTTCCATCAGATCTAAATTGAAAGTAAAGGTTTAACTTTAAGTAAATCATGAATTCAAAGACAGAAATGTAAAGGGAAATGACATTTGCTATAGAAAATTATGATTGTTTTGATGATTTTTTATAAATTAATATAATATAATATAAATTAATGTCTCTGCAACTTTAATTGGATATATTGATCTTCTAATTATTGTTTTTAAAACATTATAATCACAAATCCCATGTTTTGTATTAAGAACTATTAAATGTTTAAATATAATATTGACATTGATTATAACTATTTAATAATACCATAACTTAAAAAAAACTGAGATGGCAAACATGAATATGGTTTGTGTACGATTAGCAACACATTATTAGCTCTTTGATAACATCGCCAAGACAAAGGCTTATGATCTTATAGACGACCCTGTATAATTCACTCTTCCTCTTCTGAATCAGTTCCTGGTTTAAACTGTTGAATTAATTATATTATCATATTCATTAAAATATTAATATTTTCTAGTAATTAGAAGATTATAAAATCAGTGTAAGATAAAGAACTCATAATATTTACCCTGACCTCCTCATGTTCACAGTGATTATGAATGTTTGCTCCTTTCACTGATCCTTTGCTTGAAAAAAAATAGTTTCAGGCTCCAGTTTGTACCCAGTTCATAAAAAGTGTTTGGTATATTATTTATATAATATTATTTTACAGCTTTTAGGACTTTTCTAATTACAACCACTAAATCTAATTGAAAACTGTTTTAAGTTCTATAACCCTAATGATCTTCAGCATCATAAATGAAGAATCAGCAATAAACACCAACCTCTTTGTTCTTCAGGATCTTCATGTTCCATTCTGCAGGATTCTGGATCACTCATGTTCTCAGTCTTCTTTCATGAACTGTCGTCTTCACTTGTGGGAAGATTCCAGCATTTATCAGGGAATTGTGGGAGGAGCTTCACTGGTGAGTTGTTGTGGGAGGAGACTCACAAAAGGTGGATTGCTGTGCTTAAAGAAAAGCAGATCTGCCAACATCCAAAATAAAGGAGTTACTGAATCAGTTACACACAGTTTAAGCATTTATGTTTTGTGTTTATCTATCAATTTATGAAAATGTAACATTTAGTTATTACTTATTTCAGTTTTATTTGTGAATCATCTAACTATTTCATTCCATTTGTATCCTTTTACCAACCGTACACAAAACCGTGAACAAAAGAAAAGAGATATAGAAAAATATACATTCATACCACAATTAAAATAATCCAAATATAAAGTATGAATAATAAAACAGAAGAAAACATTCAGAAATAAATGTACAGATTTGTAAAGCAACAAATAGCACATACTCCAACTGAGTGCAACGTCATGTAGCTGAGTTTTTGTTAATTGGTTTTTACATTATTTTTTTCTTGTTTTTATATGAAACGGGGTTTATCACAGACTATAAAGAAATAAATGCTTTTAAAAGATTTATATCTTGGTATGAAAAGTGGTGATCACATAGTTGGCCTCAATAGCCGTGTTTCCACTGTCGGGCGAAAAGCGGGCGTGCCAGGGCCAGGGCCTAGTGCGTGCCAGGGCCAGTCGCGTTTCCACTGTCACTTCTGGTGCTTGACCGTGCCTCATCGGTGCTTCCTCGGGGCCAACGGCCTGGGTTTTTTGGCCCGACGAAAACCTTGGGCCAAAGCGGGCCAGCTGGGGCTAGAGGAGTGGTTATGAACAAAGGCGGAGTTTCTCCGCGTCTGGAGAGCGCCAGCGCCGCGGATCATTTCATAAAGTTAATAGCTAACACCAGCATTAAAGACTTTTAAAATAATTTTAGCTCAAAACTCACTTTCAGACAGCAGCGAGTGTTTGAAATAACTTCTGTTTGAGATCCGATGTGGATTATAATCACCATACAAGGCAGAATATTTACAAGCGACGCAAAAGACTACGCACGCTAGCCATTAGTAAATATGTTAAATAGCCTACGACCGCTTCAAGAAATCAGACGTCAGCTTCTCATTCAGACTATCACAATCATGTATTTATTTAGTAACATATTTGATCTGTCTCTTCTCGAGACGTTAGCTCCGCGTAGGCTCTGGCTTGTCCACTCAAGGACATTCACTTTCTTATCCTTAAAGGGTTAGTTCACCCAAAAATGAAAATTCTGTCATTAATCACCCTCATGTCATTCCAAACCCGTAAGACCTTCGTTCATCTTCGGAACACAAATTAAGATATTTTTGATGGAATCTGAGAGCTTTCTGACCCTGCATAGACA
>NW_015626966.1:45013-46532 GCF_001515625.1 Sinocyclocheilus rhinocerous
AAATGCTGTCATTAATTAATCACCCTCATGTCATTCCAAACCCGTAAGACCTTCGTTCATCTTCGGAACACAAATTAAGATATTTTTGATGGAATCTGAGAGCTTTCTGACCCTGCATAGACAACAACGCAACTGCAATGTTCCCAGGTCCAGAAACGTAGCAAGCAGATCGGTAAAGTAGTCCATGTGACATCAGGGGTTCAACCATAATTTTACGAAGCTACGAGAATACTTTTTGTGCGCAAAAAAAAAAAAAGTGATGACTTTATTCAACAATTCATCTCCCCCACGTCACCCTGGCGCCATTTTGGAGAGTATCCACTGGACGTAAACAACTGCAATGTTCCCAGGTCCAGAAACGTAGCAAGCAGATCGGTAAAGTAGTCCATGTGACATCAGGGGTTCAACCATAATTTTACGAAGCTACGAGAATACTTTTTGTGCGCAAAAAAAAAAAAGTGATGACTTTATTCAACAATTCATCTCCCCCACGTCACCCTGGCGCCATTTTGGAGAGTATCCACTGGACGTAAACAGCGTATGCTATTCTGTGTCAGCTGCATCACACGGATATTTTTTCTTCGTTGTTGCGCTTTGATCTGAACGAAAACAACGTATCCGCGTTGTATCCGTAAGTGTGTGTGTCTGTCTGTCTGTCTGTACTTGTTTATATGATTTATCAAGACACAAATTTGTATGATTATATGGGTTTTACACTGCTATAATTACATAAATGCAGTTTATGAGGATATTTCTTGAGTCATTATGATTAAAATACTTACAAACATACTAAACAATGTTTTATTTAAAATGCAAATATCAGATGTGTGACCAAGTTGTTGTTTTGCAAGTCACAAGTAAGTCTCGAGTCTTTGCATTCAAGTCTCGAGTCAAGTCCCGAGTCAAGACAGACAAGTCCCAAGTCAAGTCCTGAGTCAAGACAGGCAAGTCCAAGTCGAGTTGCAAGTCCTCAACTTTTAGCTTCAAGTCTTAAACAAGTCATTAGTGCTCTTTGCCCAAATTAGTGTCTCAGTATTAATTACCATATCAAATGTATAGTAATTTATATCAGGAAGGCAGGTAGAATATGTTTGACAGTTCAATTTCATGTGAGATGGGTGCCCTTAGTAAAACTACTCAAGTTCAGCGCTGACCATGCCCTCATCACCATAGCGTTATAATGATGAATAGACCTCACGAGAACTCAAGTGTATGAACAACGGGATGCTTGTACTTACCATTTGTGCAACAGGATGCAGTGTTCAGTTAATACACACTAATTGTTTCCCTTGATTTTTCAGGATTTAAGCACTTTGGCACAACATCTGGATGACAGTTACAGACGTCTTCATTCACATTAATCTTTATCTCTTTCATGTACATCACCTTTATGTATTCATTTCTTAATGTAATCAACATTCATTTACTTTTCATATTATATTACTGGGATTAACCATTGTTAATGTTATTCATATGTTGTGTTGTGTATTGTAATCTCAAAGATTTTTACATCACAAGA
>NW_015626966.1:46586-46963 GCF_001515625.1 Sinocyclocheilus rhinocerous
TCGGGAGAAATTGATGAATTCACGTGCTGTAAATCCGACTGACAGGATTTAGGAGGCGCGAACAAACTTGGAGGCGCCCATCTCACGTTACAGATCACGATCAAGATCATTTGTAAAGGTGTTTAAACCACAGACATGTATAGACGCCCCATTCGACGGCTCCAGGCACGTACATCTTGGAACGGTCAACTTGACGTCATTCACCATTCTGTAGGTTCGCACAGAGCCGTTGAGCCGTTCAGTGCAGGATTATGGCATCTTTCAAATATTCAGTGATTACCGTACTATGGTGAGTGACCTCAAGTTGACCATTACAATATGGCGGACGGCTTACGTATAGCGGCCCATAGAAACAGTCGCTAATGAGGCATCTACGT
>NW_015626966.1:46977-56177 GCF_001515625.1 Sinocyclocheilus rhinocerous
TATGCCTGTATGACCTGCCTTGTGAACTAATAAAGCTGCACATGGATCCTAACGCCACTGCCTCTTTGTTACAGAAGACTTTGCCGGAAATTGATCCAGCAGCGTTCTATCACTTCACCACAGAGGTATCTGCTCAAGCATCAGTTCTGGCCACACACCAGCAGCAACTAAGCCGACTTATCTCGCTAACGGAGGAGATGGTAAAGACCTTGCAAGCCCTTCGTCTGCAAGCACCCGAAGCTCCCGCCCCTCCTTCAAGCCCCGTTTGCACCTACCTCCACCGCCAGCTCTCGTCTGGCGTTCCCCGAGAAGTTTGATGGCTCACCCTCAACATGTAAGGGTTTCTTACTCCAATGTTCCATGTTTGTTCACCAACAACCCATGTTGTATTCCACAGACGATAGTCGCATCGCATTTGTCTGTTCGCTTCTCACTGGAAGGGCATTGGAGTGGGCTACCGCGGTGTGGAATGAGAATCAGACTGTTTTTCCTTCCTTCTCGGCCTTCATCCAGCGGTTCTAGCAGACATTTCTGAGCGTTTTCCCTGTATTGATTACCTGGACTGATTTCCCGATTACGATTGCTTGCTGCCTACCTATTCTGACCCTGCCTGCCTTGTTGATTCATGCTCTTGTTTGTCTGCCGCCTGCCTCGACCCTGATCACGAACACTGTTTACGATTCTGCCCAGCCTTCGTTGTGTCTAACACCAGTTACCGATCTTTGCCTGTATGACCTGCCTTGTGAACTAATAAAGCTGCACATGGATCCTAACACCACTGCCTCTTTGTTACAGCTAGACATGTAAAAAAGCTCTCTGCACTCTGAGATTTTATAATTCAGCTTCAACTATTTGCAAACCTTTTATTTGAGGCTCTGCTGCCATTGTGTAAAGACGTAATTTCTCAACCTCCTGAAAATGTAAATCATTTTGATTATGCTCAAAGTTTTTTTTTTATTGATTTGTTTATTTTATTCATTAAGCCAAGTTTTTAATTCTTTATTTTCATTTCATTATAATGCTGAGAATCAGAAAACAGCCAGAATATGCCTGTGTGTGTGTGTGTGTACCTGTTTTTCTGTACCTGGTGGGGACTTAAACCTGAATACACACAGACTCATGGGGACTCGTGTCACGGTGGGGACCTAAATTGAGGTCCCCACGGGTAAACAAGCTAATAAATCACACATAATGAAGTTTTTTGAAAATCTAAAAATGCAGAAAGTTTCCTGTGAGGGGTAGGTTTAGGGGTAAGGTTGGTGTAGGGCAATAGAAAATACGGTCTGTACAGTAGAAAAACCATTACGCTTATGGAGAGTCCCCACAAGGATAGCTGACCAGACGTGTGTGTGTGTGTGTGTGTGTGTGAGAGAGAGAGAGTTATTTTTTATTTAATTTTTTCTCATTTATTACTCATTTATTGATTCCTTTTTTACTTTGGCAGTGTAATTATATTCTGTATTTTACACATCTAAAATGCTTTGGCAGTATTGTTACACAAATGTCATACCAATAAAGCAACTTGAACTTGAACTTGAGAGGGATATATACCCAATATGCTTTGATCTCTTAAAATTGTTTATTCTTTTACTTATTTTTTTATATTGTCTTTAAACCATTATCTCTTTCTCACATCCATGTAGACTGACCAAAATCCCTGTGATGGCGTGCCATCCGATACCGCGCACATGTGGTCCACAGCTGTCCTGGACGTTCAAAAACAAGCATGAAATGTTCAATTTTGAACTTTGACATGCCCAATTTAAACAAATCTCATATTTCGCCCACGTAGGTCACAGGTCAACCTCGGTAATCCATCTATATTAAAAACAGATGGCATTGCACATCTGGAGATCATTAAAAGGCAGAGGAGGACAGTAGTGAAGTATTTTTACTTTACTCAAGTACATTTAAAAAGTATCTGTCGTTTATCAGAGTGATTTTCTTTGGAAAACTTTACTTCACTACATTCCAAAGCATAATGTCATACTTTTTACTGCACTTCATTTCATAAATAAAAGTTGTTGTTTGTTTTACCTTTAAGAACATTAAAAATGTAGTACTTTCTTGTACTCAAGTAAATCTTTGAATTACTTTTACTTGAGTAAAAGTAAGAAAGTAATAGATTTCTAATGTAATTAAGTATTAAATGATATTTAATATGAAACGTAGTGCAGTAAAAAAGTACAATATTATGCTTTGGAATGTTGTGAAGTCAAGTTTTCTAAAGAAAAACACTCTGATAAAGTACAGACAGCAGTAAAAATACTTCACTACTGTCCGCCTCTGTTAAAAGGTCATCCATAAAAAAATTTGACATTTAGTGGCACCATAATTTCTTCTAGTATAGCATCTGTAGTAGACCTACCTTTTCTAAAACCACATTGATGACTGTTAAATTAACTCTTTTTGTCTCTAATAAAATGTTAACCTTTGAACAATCATTTTTTCCATCCACTTGCAAAGATGTGATGTTAGAGCAATAGGCCTATAGTTTCAGGATTTCCAGGATCCTTCCCAGGTTTTTGAAATGGTAGGATTTTTGCTCTTTTCATGTTAAATAATTAATATAACCTTTAGAGCCTCTTCTGGCAGATGATGGAACATTGTATAGCTCAATTGATCTTGTCCTGGGGCTGAATTTTTAGTTCCTATTATAGCTCTTTGTTATTTCATCATATTGAATTCCAAATCCATAGGTGCATTTCTCATTTTTCTTTTTAGTTAGTACCAGTCTACTATCTCTTAACGTTTCTTCTTTCTTTTTCTTATGATAATCACTGAGATGACTACCATTATGTATGCTTGTGAAAACCTTATCTAATAAATTGGCTTTTTCCTTCTCTGTCACAGTAATTTAATCTCCGCTTGACAGAACTGGCATTGTTCTATGAACTCTTTTCCCACCCATTTTCTTAATCATATTCCATACATCACCTAGATCCGTTTTTCAAGATTCAAGATTTTTATTCGTCACATACATGGTTATATAGAGAATATACTGTATAACCAGCAGTGAAATATAAGTCAGGTCTGCTCCATGGACAGTGCAATTATTATAGAATACAAACACAAAGAAAATTTTATATAAATATAGGTATGGAAAAAGTAAGATCAATATAAAAATTAAAATAAAATGCGCAGGACAGTATACTGTAGACTTAATAAATATTAAGATGAGCAGGAATGTACAAGAGAAGAATGTGCAAACAGGTTGTACAGGGTAGTTACATAGCAGCAATAGAAGAAAAAAAGTAAAAATTACAGAAATTGCTGTGTGTGAGTGACAATGTCAGTATATTAAATATCTTACTGATTATTAAGTGAAGTCATGTTGATGTTCAGAAACTGAGTTTGAGTTTAGGAGCCTGATGGCCTGGGGGAAGAAGCTCCTCCTAAGTCTCTCAGTTTTTGCCATCATGCTACGGAAGCGCTTACCAGATGGCAGCAAAATGAAAAGACAGTTACCAGGGTGGTCCTTGATGATTTTAACAGCTCTGCTTTTGCAGCGTTTGAGGTAGATGTCCTGTAGAGAGGGGAGAGCAGACCCTGAGATGCGCTCAGCTAAGCGCACAACTCTCTGCAGGGCTTTGCAGTCTTGACTGGAGCTGTTCCCATACCACACTGAGATACACTGAGTCAATACACTTTCTATGGCCCCTGAATAGAAAGTTTTCAGGATTGCTGGCGAAACCCTGAATTTTCTCAGCTGTCGCAGATGGTACAGTCTTTGCCTGGCTTTATTAACCTGAGTTTGGATGTGTGAAGTCCAAGTCAGGTCCTCGGAGATGTTTACACCAAGGTACTTGAAGCTGCTCACCCTCTCCACTGGGGTCCCACTGATCATAAGAGGAGTATAGGGCCACTGCTGTCTCTTCCTGAAGTACACAATCAGCTCTTTAGTTTTGTTCACATTCAGAGAGAGACATTTGTCCTGGCACCATGATGTGAGTTTCTCTACCTCATCCAAGTATGCGGACTCATTATTGTTGGAAATAAGGCCCAGAACCACAGTATCATCAGCAAATGTGATAATAGATGTGGAGCTGTGGGAAGACACGCAGTCATGTGTGTAGAGAGAGTAGAGCAGGGGACTCAGGACACAGCCCTGTGGAGCTCCCACGTTCAGGGTGATGGAGTTGGAGGTGAACTGGCCTACTTTCACCACTTGAGGTCTACCAGTGAGGAAATCTAGAATCCAGTTGCAGAGTGAAGAATTCAGGCCGAGGTCCATGAGTTTAGAAGCTAGCTTGATGGGGACTATAGTATTGAAAGCTGAGCTATAGTCGATGAATATCACTTTATTCTAGCCTTACATAGTTCCCATTGCTGCTGTCAATGTGCATGAGGGAAGAGTGCAGGACGTAATTGACATAGTGTCACAAATTTGCTTTTTCAGTAAGTCACATAGAAATGGTGATAAATCTGAAAAGTTTCTTCTTTATTTATGAATTTTTTTGGTTTATATTTTTAAAAACATTCTATTAACTTTTTTTTTTTTTCCAGGTTTATATTAGATTTCAAATCTCAGATTTTCTGTGTGGACTGACAATTTAAAATCCCACTGTGTATCTAGTTAGAACTGACACTTTTGAGTGTTTTAATTATTTTTACAATCAATTTTTATATAAATTGTAATGAGACAAATAGATTAAAGGGTTACTCCACCCTGAAATGAAAAGTTTGTTATTAATTACTCACCCTCGTGTCATTCCAAACCCGTAAGACCTCCGTTCATCTTCGGAACACAAATTAAGATATTTTTGATGAATTCTGAGAGCTCTCTGAGCCTCCCATAGACAGCAATGTAAGTAACACGATCAAGGTCCAGAAACGTAGCAAGGACCCTTGTATGGTGTACGGGTCTGTGGGACCCGTTTTCACTTTTTGTCAAAAATGATACGATTAATTATTTTTTTAAACTCATACTCATTGGCCTTGGCTCATTTTCTGTGAAGAACATATATCAGAACAAATTTTCAGTGACCACACACTGTACACCCCCCCTACACACTTATATTACATACAGGATGTTCGGGTCCACTGGACCCGGGGGTAATAAAAGTGTGGAAATTTTAGGGCCTGTGTACCTTCACTCTGTCCTCCTATTGTCTGGGCCTGCTATTAGTATGGGTGTGTGTTTATGTGTGTGTATGTGCGTGTGTGTAAACGAGAGAGAGTCTGTTAGAGTGTGAGTGTAAGTGTGAGTTTTGTGTTTCTGCCCCTGCCTTTCCCACACAAGGCTGTAGCACTTTAATTCATAAATGTGATCTAACAAAGGTAAAGGGCAACTTTTGACCATATATGCTGTTTATATTGCTTGTAATTGGGATGAAGTAAACATCTGTTGAGTATTTTAACATACATTTTTTTAATTGTGTTGAATTAAAAACCCTAAACTGCAGCGGGTCCACCAGACCCACGAACACTGGCTGAGTAACAAAAATATGAACACCACACAAGGGTTAAAGGAGGTGGGAACCACCAAGGTAGCAAGGGACTCATTAAAGATGGATGTAAACAAACCAGTGAGCTGATCAGCACAAGACCTCAGAACACGGCGAGAAATCCCATCAGGACCGGCTGCTTTCCTGACGTTCACTCGCTTTAGGGCCTTCCGAACCTCGTCCTCCGACACGGTGATTACATGATTATCGCTGCTCTGTCTGCTGCTTCCTGACGTGCTGATCGGCAGAGTCACGCTGCCTCGATTGCATTCAAAGCAGCTGTAGAAAGAGCTACCAATATTTGAGCAAAATTCCCTCCACGCATTTCTTTTTGCAGATTTGATCGTTCTTCTCACAATAGCTGCTTTTCTTTTTGTTTTCTACCAAGTTATCCATGCTCATGTTTTTCCTGAAATTTTTGAGAGCACAATTCCTTCCTTTCTTTAATTGATATAGAGCATTCATCTTTCCACCATGGAACTACTTTCCTGTTTTGATTTATAACTTTCTTAATGTATTCTTCTGCAGCACTTACTATCGAGCTGACTTTATTTACAAAAATATCTACATTACCATTAATTTGAAAATATTGAGCTTCTCTCTTACACTGTTGTTTAAAATCTTCCCAATTTGCTTTGACAAAACACCAGCTGTAAATGTAATTATTAGGTTGTATACATACACATCAACATTAACTTTACAAAAAATTGGAAAATGATCACTGCCAAGATTTTCTTTGCTTACTTTCCATTCACTTACACTGGCAAGGTGTAAGTCCATACAGACTTTACAAATAAGTTGTTTAATGTTAATTAAATGAATTAAAATTCATAATTTGCTCATGTATAAAATCATTTATTTACACAGCTGACACCAATGAAATTAGCTTTTGGCAGTTTACTGGTGATTTGAAACATCAGCATAATGAATGAGGTGAAAAAAAGAACTATTGACATGAAGTGAAGAGGCTTTTCAGCAGCAGTTAGAAGTCATGTATAATTCATATAAATTAACTCCTTTCCCCACCAGCGTTTTAAAAAGTTCCCAGATAGCATCAGTATTTTTGATCATTTTCAGAAATCTTTCATGGCCCCCAAAATATTTTGTTGTATAGGCTATAAATATCTGAACATATAATAAGCCTTTGCTTTTAAACAACAACAACAACAAAATGATTCTACTTCAAGCATTCTTTTTTTGTAGGTAAGTTTTATTTAGAAAGCAACATTTTGAGCAAAAGGCTGAGAAAATTGTGTTTTTGTCAAAGACTTCAACATGTGCATATGAAATGATTCTATCACTTTTTTCTGCCTCTTTTCGCTTGTGCTTTGAGCCAGAGATTCTGTACATTTTCAGAAGACGTGTAATATATAGCACCTCCATCATATAACAGTAAAAACCTGCACTGCTGAAAATGGCAGGGAAGCGTTGGGTCATAAATGACAGAAAACTCTGTCAATGGTGAGGAAATAGTTAAAAAGCCCTACATGAACATGGAGGACCCAAAATACAACAAGTTTTTAAAATATAGCTATACACATGTCTAAATTCATGCTAGTGTTTCACCATTTTAAAAAGATTTGACAAAAGTAAGTTTTCTTTGTGAAAAGAACAATTTATGTCTTTCTAAAAACTTTGAAAAAGAGTTTAGTGAAAGATTTTAGGAATTCTCTGATTGATAGGCTTTTGATCAGTATCGGCCTATACTAGCTTTTAATGACTCGATTTCAGACATATATTTTTTGTATGACGGAGAAGAGAAGATGATTGAGTGAAACTTTTCCCACATGAAGAGCAGTGATACGGCTTCTCTCCAGTGTGGGTCCTCTCATGTCTTTTCCAAGATCCATAATGACTGAATCTCTTGTCACAGTGTGAACACTTGTAAGGTTTTTCTCCAGTGTGACTTCTCTGGTGCAGTTTGAGTTCAGCATCTCTAACAAAGGTCTTCCCGCAATCAAAGCACATATGATTCTTCACACCGCTGTGTCTTTTCTGGTGATTTTTTAAATGTTGCAGCTGACCAAAACTCTTTCCACACAAAGAACACATGTGAGGTTCCTCCTTTGTATGAACTTTCAGATGCTCCTTCAGGGATTTTGCCCCAAAAAAGCTTTTTCCACACTGATCACAGTTATATGGTCTTACTCCAGAATGAAAATTCAGATGTGTTTTAAAATTGCTTAGATTTGCAAAACTCTTCCAACACTTATCACAAGTATATGGCTTCTCTCCAGTGTGGATCCTCATGTGTCCAGTAAGGGTTATTTTCATTCCGAAACTCTTCCCACATTGATCACATGTGTACGGCTTCACTCCACTATGACTTCTCAAGTGAACTTTTAAAACTTTTTTGTAAGCAAAACTCTTCCCGCACTGACCACATTTAAAAGGCTTCTCTCCGGTGTGGATTCTCATGTGATCCTTTAAGGCATTGTTTTGAGTGAAACTCCTCCCGCATTGATCACACGTGTAAGGCTTCTCTCCAGTGTGGACTTTCATGTGTTCATTAAGGGTTCCTTTTTGTGTGAAACTCTTCCCACACTGATCACATGCGTGTGGCTTCTCTCCACTGTGGCTTTTCATGTGTACGTTAAAGTGTCCTTTTTGTGTGAAACTCTTCCCACACTGATCACAAGTGTAAGGCTTCTCTCCAGTGTGAACTTTCATGTGAAGTTTAAGACTTTGTTTGTTTAGGTAACTCTTTCCACACTGAGGACAAGTGTGCTTTTTGGCTGTTCTTCTCTGTAAGACATTGCTTTTAGTCTGTGAGCGACTCAAATGACCAGTTTTGGCATGATGTTTCTGCTCCGCTTCACTCAGATCTTCGCTCTCCTCGCTCTCTTCCATCAGATCTAAATTGAAAGTAAAGGTTTAACTTTAAGTAAATCATGAATTCAAAGACAGAAATGTAAAAAAAAAAAAAAAAAATGTATGATTGTTTTGATGATTTTTTTAATATAAATTAATTATTATGTCTCTGGAACTTTACATGAATTGGAAATATTGATCTTCTAATTATTATTTTTATAACATTATTATCACAAATCCCATGTTTTGCAGTGAGAACTATTAAATGTTTAATTAACTACACACAATTATATCTAATATAACACTGATATTAAAACTATTTAATAATGCCATAACTTAAACAAAAAAACTGAGATGGTGAACATGAACATGGTTTGTGTAAGATTAGCAACACTAATTAGTTTGATAATGTTGTCAAGCCAAAGGCCTATGATCTTATATACAACCCTGTAAAATTCACTCTTCTGCCTCTGAATCAGTTCCTGGTTCAAACATATGTGATCCTGGACAACAGAACCAGTCATAAGGGTCAATTTTTTGAAATTGAGATTTATACATCATCTGAAAGCTGAATAAATAAGCTTTCCATTGATGTATGGTTTATTGGGATAGGACAATATTTGGCTGAGATACAACTATTTGAATATCTGGAATCTGAGGGTGTAAAAAATCAAAATATTGAGAAAAATCGCCTTTAAAGTTGTCCAAATGAAGTTCGTAGCAATGCATATTACTAATCAAAAATTAAGCTTTGATATATTTACGGTAGGAAATTTACAAAAAATCTTCATGGAACATGATCTTTACTTAATATCCTAATGATTTTTGGCATAAAAGAAAAATCAATAATTTTGACCCATACAATGTATTGTTGGCTATTGCTACAAATACAGTATACCTGTGTGACTTATGACTGGTTTTGTGGTCCAGGGTCACATTTCA
>NW_015626966.1:57834-59952 GCF_001515625.1 Sinocyclocheilus rhinocerous
CTTTCCATTGATGTATGGTTTGTTAGGATAGGACAATATTTGGCTGAGATACAACTATTTGAATATCTGGAATCTGAGGGTGCAAAAAAATCCAAATACTGAGAAAATCACCATTAAAGTTGTCCAAATGAAGTCCTTAGCAATGCATATTACTAATGATAATACATTTTTTTTATATATTTACGGTAGGAAATTTACAAAATATCTTCATGGAACATGATCTTTACTTAATATCCTAATGATTTTTGGCATAAAAGAAAAATCGATAATTTTGACCCATACAATGTATTTTTGGCTACTGCTACAAATATACCCGTGCTACTTGGTTTTGTGGTCCAGGGTCACATATATGGTTGAATTAAACCAATAGTTCCACTGTGTAGATTTTACTACAGTTAAGGGAGTGGATCAATAGCTGATGTGACTGAGTGGAAATAGGGACTAATTTACTTATTCATGGATCTATGTATACTAAATAAAGCAAGGTTGTAGAGTTACATTCAAGCTATTTAAATAATTTTTTTTCCCAAATAAAAAATAGTGATATTTTGTCATTTTGGTCATTGTAAGAATCCACCCACCGGCCCAAAAAGTGGAATCCAGCGGCCTGGTCGCAGGTTTAATGCTTATTCGGTCATTTACTTGCGCTTCTGAATTTATCAGGATTTAGTTTAAATTTTAGTCTAGCTCCGTTTTCAATCTGACTCCAATTTCACGTGATCATTAAATTTAGGCAATATTTCTAATTAAAAGCTGATCACAGATATCGACTGTATATTAATTTAGATATTTGAGTATTCTGGAAATCCCGTACTTTCAATTCTTCGTTCATTAGGGACCAGGTATCGCACAGGAATTGCACTCGGCCGATAGTGAACCCACGGACACAAACTCGTCAGTTCTGAACTTACTCAGAGGATGCAGAGTGGTTATAATACCTTTAAGTGAGCTGCACCCTGCGTGCTCATAACAAAAAGTGTATTTTCTCCTATAACCACGAGAGCTACACCGTGTTAAGCCAGCGACAGTCAGAAATCAGAAGCCCCTAATAGTGTTCCCCATGGTTCATCCACTGGTGCTTCCGTATGATCTGTCCTGAACGCAGATTTGCGGAAATACCACTACACATTAATCTACTTGAAAAATGATTTCAGAAGAGATCAGAATACATCAAATATAACAATTTCTTATTAGTCAGGTAAAATTGTATCATGCCAATTACATAATGAAACAATTAGAAGCCAATTTAGAAAAGATAATCCAATTATGAATCACATTGTAGCCGCGTGGCAACCCTGCTCCTGTACATGGTTTACTGTAGCTATATGGAAAATAGCCAAGTGTTCCACGCAGGAGACAAACAAATTTAACATAGTCACACATGTAACAGCTATCCAAATCTAAAATGCATAGCATCAACAACCTTTTACCTAAGTAATTCAAAGAACACTTACAGCAAAGAAATCTTGTGTTTTAAAGAATAAACTTAACTAGCCTATGTGCACATGTAGTAGCACAAACAACTACGGTGTGCTCTATGGGCACATTGTGTTTAACACAATAACATTTTTGAATCATACCTGACAGCAGAGAGACACACAGCAGCGAGAGTTCTGGTGCAGAGCTCCAGAGACTCTCACACACTGCATAGGGGTTTTTTTTTTTTGACTACAGAATCCCAAAGTTGTGTTTTGTCACTTCCCTTATATATCCAAAATAAGAAAAACAAAGAAATCTTCGAACCAGCTGTAAAAACATAAAAGACCTTTTGGTTGTTAGGTTCTGTGCTCCAGGGTCACATCTGGCTGGAGATAGATAAACATTCCCACAGACCCCTAAAGGGGAACACACCCCCTCCTCAGCAGAACACAATTCTACAAAAGTTTTCAATATTTCTCATAATATAAGTGACTGCTGTGAAATTGAAACCAATTTACCAAATCGCAGAAAGACCTTTAAAATGATACCAAGCATGAAGGGGAAAAACAACAGGTTCACAAGATACATGATATGAGGGATAAACATATTGTTAATGAACTTTGAGTGAAACCTTTTGGGGGTCAGTTTTAAGGGATAAAATTAATAACTGCAAGGGGACTTTAGAATTGTAACCCCCCC
>NW_015626966.1:62243-69382 GCF_001515625.1 Sinocyclocheilus rhinocerous
CCCCCCAATTTGCACAAAGTGTAAATAGTATACTGGATCCAGTTTTTCTTTTTTTTCTTAGTGGCAGATACTATTTGCTACTCATTGTAATGTATTTCATTACAAAAACAGTATGCAGTAAAACCAAAATATTATAATTATATGATCATATTTATTAGAATACAGATATAATCCAATGCACGCTCCGAACTTCTGATTCAAAACCAAAGATCTGCAAAGGTTTCGAAGCTTCATGAAGCATTGTTTGAGAAAAATCTCCCATCCCATTCAGTGTCAGAATTGTAAAATGTATCACCAGTTATAAAATCAGTGTAAGATAAAGAGCTCATAATATTTTGCCTGACCACGATGAATATAAATGTTTGCTCCTTTCACTGATCCTTTGCTTGAAAAAAATCAGTTTCAGGCTCCAGTTTGTACCCAGTTCATAAAAAGTGTTTGGTATATTATTTATATAACGTTATTTCACAGCTTTTAAGACTTTGCTAATTACAACCACTAAATCTAATTGAAGACGGTTTTAAGTTCTATAACCTTAATGTTCTTCAGCATCATAAATGTAGAATCAAGATTAAACACCAACCTCTTTGTTCTTCAGGATCTTCATGTTCCATTCTGCAGGATTCTGGGTCACTCATGTTCTCAGTCTTCTTTCATGAACTCTATTTCCTTCACTTGTGGGAAGATTCCAGCATTTATTAGGGAACTGTGGGAGGAGCTTCACTGGTGAGTTGTTGTGGGAGGAGACTCACATAAAGTGGATTGATGTGTATAAGGAAAAGCAGATCTGCCAAAATAAAAAAAGAAATAAAACAATAAATAAAAATAGTTACTGAGTCAGCTACACACAGCTTAGGCATTTATATTTTGTGTTTATCTATCAATTTATGAAAACGTAACAGTAAGTTATTACTTATTTCTGTTTTGTTTGTGAATCATCTAAACATTTAATTCCATTTTTATCCTTTTACCAACCGTTTGAACAAAAGAAAAGAGATATAGAAAAATATACATTCATACCACAATTAAAATAATCCAAATGTAAAAAGTATGAATAAAAAAAACAGAAGAACAAATTCAGAAATAAATGTATAGATTTGTAAGCAACAAATAACACATAGCCTACTCTGAGTGCAACGTCACGTAGCTAAGTTTTTGTTAATTCGTTTTTAAATTTTTCTTGTTTTTATATGAAACGTGGTTTATCACAGACTATAAAGAAATAAATGCTTCATCATTAGATTATAGATTCATTAGATTTATGTCTTCTATGTATGACAAGTCACATAGTTGGCCTCAATGTGACACCAATAAAATGAGCTTTAACTGGCTGTTTACAGGTGATCTAAAGACATCAGCATAATGAATGAGGCGAAAACAGTAACTATTGACATTCAATATAGAGGCATTTTAGCATGTTAATAGTGACACTTCTAAACCAGCTCATCAGCAGAGATCTCACTTTATTACTCTCACTTTGTAACTGTTTGTGGAAGAATCAGATTATATGACACTATCTTTAAAATAGCTTTTCTGCTTCCTTTCTGCTGGAGACTGTTTCATTAACCGTTACACGTAAATAACAATAGCAGCATATGTCCATATGAATCGAAATATAGATTTTCTAATAACTACATCCATAACAACCTCATTAGATTTTAATGTCTGTGAACAAATAAAACCATAGCTTTATTGAAGTCATTGTTATTGTTTATTTGAATTTATATCTTTTTTATTGTGTCTGGTTTGTATAATATTGATTATAGACGTTAATATATTCCACATTGCTTATAGGTATACTGTGTCGTGGGTGTGCTGGATGATTACTGACATACATTCTATTTCTGTTGAGAAACTTTATTGGCAAACCAAAAACAAACATTCTGGGAACTAAAATCAATCATTCTGGGTATGTTTTGGTAACCAAAAATTGACTTTGACTTTGTGCTTTGGGTATGCGCTTAAATGGACAAATATACACCAAAATATTGCCTTGGTGATAAATAATTTGCTTCACTTAAATACATTCACTTATGTTTTAAGGGAACAAACAGTTGGGAAAGTAATTGAATGCTTGTCAGCATATTAGATCTGTGCACTCAGTCCTTAAATAATAACAGCCAATAAACCTGCTGCTGTCGCTGTCATTTATTGTTAATCAAGCAACAAAAGAAAACGAGATTTCTTCATTGCTCTTCACTGAATAGTTTTAGTAGCTTTAAAAAACAATGTGCTTAATTCAAGAATATGCGTTGTTTTATTTTTACATTTGAATTCAATTTTTGTATTGTAGGCAATTATTTCAAGTAGGCCAAATTGTTTATTTAAATTTGTTTTTTTTTTCTATATTTTATTTGTCCTATTGTTTGTAATTTTCCTCCTTTTTTACTGTTTCAACTGTTTGTTGACTTGTTAGCCCACATTTCACAGCTTTATGCAACAAAAATATTTTGTTTAGATATAATGTGTAAGTGTTAAAAATGAATAATTTTAAACATTTTGAATTCAGATTCACTTTATTCTTCACAATATAATTCTTTGTTAGGCTACATCCATGTTATGATTTGAGTGTGACACGTTGTAATAATGAATAATTCTGTTCTGTTATCCATCTACAATATTAATCAACACAATTACAATATCAAGGGAAACAAAAATTATGATTTTTGTTCATAATCGTGCAGCCATGGCATAGATATTAGAAGTGTTATCACTGCTCATTATCACATCACAATGCAACATTAGCCTAATTGACAAAATCAACTGGAAACATACATTTGAGCTGAGTTACTATGGTCTAGAACTGTCATTGCTTGTCACAGTGTGAACACTTGTAAGGTTTTTCTCCAGTGTGCTGCAGTTTCAGTTCACCCTCTGTAGTAAAAGTCTTCACACACACAAAAAATATATCCTTCATATTTTCGTCTTTTCTAGTGTAATTAAAAAGTACCCCGCAAGAAAAAGTCCACACAAGATCCACACGAGTCTGAACTTTAGGTGGTTTTTCTGGGATGTTGCCCAAAGAAGAAATCTCTGGGTGGACCCTATCATGTGTTTTCATATTTCCTTGCCAACCAAATCTCATGTCACAGTGTGTCACAGGCTTCTCCTCTGTATGAACTTTTAGGTGGCTCTTCAAGAGTAATGCTGAAAGAAACATTTTTCCACACTGATCACAGTAAAATGTTTTTTCTCCAGAGTGAGAACGCAGATGTAATTTAAGAGAGATGGCATGTGCAAAACTCTTCCCGCACTGATTACATGTATAAGGCTTCTCTCCGGTGTGGATTTTCATGTGAACCTTAAGATGTCCTTTTTGTCTAAAACACTTTCCACACTGATCACATGTGTGCGTCTTCTCTCCAGTGTGGATTTTCATGTGATCATTGAGCAAATTTTTTACTGCAAAGCTCTTCCCGCACTGATCACATTATGGCTTCTCTCCAGTGTGTCTCCTTTGTTCTTCGGTGTCTTCTTGTTCCATTCTGCAGGGTTCTGGATCACTCATGTTCCCAATGTTCTGTCATGAACTCTATATACTTCACTTGAAGACTGATGAGAATTTTTCAGCATTTATTAAGTTGGCTTGAGAAAGCCAACTTACTGAAATATGACTTACTGAAATCTGACTTAAACTTACATTTTTACATTTTACATTATTATTATTCTTCTGAGACAAAAATTTCTGACTCTAACTCCTCCTAGAGCTTCAACTCTACAAAATCCAAATCTATCTATCCATAATCTGACTATTTCTATCTATCTATCTATCTATCTATCTATCTCTCTTTATAGCAACACTCTAGCAACTGTCCAAACCAACCTAGCAACCACCCCGGGTACCCAAGCAAACGCATAGCAACACCCTAGCAACCACCTAGGGTACCCTAGCAACACCCTAGCAACTGCCCTGGGTACCCTAGCAACTGCATAGCAACACCTTAGCAACCACCCCGGGTACCCTTGCAACCGCATAGCAACACCCTAGCAACCACCCAGGGTACCCTAGCAACTGCATAGCAACACCTTAGCAACCACCCCAAGTACCCTAGCAACCGAATAGCTACACCTTAGCAACCACATGGGTATTCTAGCAGCTGCATTTCTATCTATCTATCTATCTATAGTCTGATTCTATCTATCTATAGTCTTGATTCTATCTATCTATCTATCTATCTATCCATCTTCAGTCTGATTCTATCTATCTATCTCTGACAGACTGTATTGCCTTCAAAACATTCAAACTTTAAGCTTTTAAAACTACTTTAAACTTCAAACTATTTCAGACTGAAAACCATCAAACTTAAAACTTTTTAAACTTTTTAATCTTTTCAAACGTTTTAAAAATTTCTGGTCCGGCTTTCTCAAGCCAACTTAAAGTTTGTCTTGACCAACTTTTGTATCTAGTTGATGAATTGCTGTGGGAGGAGCTTCAATGAAGGTAAATTACTGTGTTATAGGAGCAGATCTGCCAAAATCAAAAATAAATCAGTTACTGAATTGATGTTTTAATTAATTCACATAATTTAAGCATTTGTGTTTTGTTTATCCATCTATGAAGAAGTAAAGTTACTGAATTTGTTTCTACCAAAAGTTCACATTCTATGTATTTCTATTTTGTTTGTGCGTTAAATATATACATTTTAATCAATTTCTTATCTTTACCTTTATTTTCCCTATCAACAAATAGACAAAGAGAAAATACAAACAGACAAATAAATGCAATTTTTAAAAATTCTAATAAAAAAAAAGTAAAAGTATGAATAAAAAAAGAATAATTAATTCAGAAATAAATGTAAAAATTTGTAACATATATCACTCCAATTGAATTCAACATCATATAGCTGTGCTTTTGTTCATTGGTGTTTAGATTTTTGTTGTTTTTACATGAAACATTGTTTCATAAATGTGGGGGTTTTGTCCTGTCACGTTGTGCCGTGTGCCACATCCAGTTTAGGCACAGCTTATAAT
Source organism: Sinocyclocheilus rhinocerous (assembly GCF_001515625.1). NCBI lineage: Eukaryota > Metazoa > Chordata > Actinopteri > Cypriniformes > Cyprinidae > Sinocyclocheilus > Sinocyclocheilus rhinocerous. The sequence continues at coordinate 67,215 of NW_015626966.1, forward strand.
TAAATAAATGCTGTCAAAAATATGTCTTGTAGATGTGATGATAGTGGTGGTGGAGTAGTTTGTTTCAGGCTGTTCACACCAAATAAATAATCGAAGTGGCATTTTACAGGTGATCGGAAGACATCAGCATAATGAATGAGGTGAAAATTTGAGCTATTGAAATGCATTATAAAGGCGTTTCAGCAGCTGTTAGTAGTGACAAAACAAGCCTTACAGGATCATCAGCAGAGATCTCACTTTATTGTACATGTTTGGACTAGAAATGTACTGCAATGAGTAAAAACTGCTCTATTATAGTATTATTTCTCTTAATATGTGTGATGATTTAAAAAATCAATAATACTTCAAAAACAAATAGAAACAACTTCCATCTTTACAGTAGTTTTTTCTGCTTCCTTTCCATGTTGAGACCATTTCATTAACTGCTACAGCACAATATATCAAGTGTAGTCAAGTCACCATTATTTATATAGCGCTTTTTACAATAGATTGTGTCAAAGCAGCTTTACAGTAGTGTCCTACTCTTAATCTCGCCATCACTATTTCTTCTCTCCTAGTCCCTCCCCAGTTCCTCACAGTACCAACTTTATTTTGAATAGCATACAATTGTCTTATATAAGATTAGTTCACCTCCCTAGTCTTTCACCTTTAAAAATCATTTTCACATACACATAAATAAATCATAAACATCTTAAAGACATTATCAAAATATTGTCAAATCTGACAGGAAAAGTATTAGAGATGCATTGCTAGAATTCTCATAATATGCAGTACAAAACATACATAAACAATCGACATCTAATGATTATCATGTTTATATTATTTCACGTTGTGTTCCTGTTGCGAACAAAAACAATCATATCCACATGCTCTGGTGAAAGCCAGCATTATATTCACAATAATGCCATCTGCAGAGAAAACATGCTTTGTTGGCACAGGCAATGCAGGGACACGCAGATAATGGTTTGCTATGCGACCAAGTTAGTTAAAGAAATTAGAATTCCCTTTCTACCGATAAATCAGATCTAGTGCAAAAACAAAGTAGTTTGGTTTGAATAGATTAAAGCTTCATCTAGCTCAGCGCTGTTTTGATTATCGTAACATCATAATGCACCATAAGAGAGGAAATGTTTTTCTGTTTCAGTTCCAAGCAAAGGAGTTTTAGATCAGTTGGTTTTAGACATATCAGATATATTAGATCCGATCCCAGACGCCGAATCCCTGTCAGAAGATATCTGATATTGTTTTGTCTGGTGTCCAAAACCAGTAAAACCTGTGAAAAGAAAGTCTTGTCTGGTACCCAAACCACTATTTACAGTCTTCTATCAGCCTGAAAGTTTGATTGAGAAAGACAGGTAAGAGCAGATGCAGAAGACGAAGTGATGATAATATAAATACCAGATTACTGAATAATCTTAGTTGCGTGTGTTTCAATGCTCAGACTTCATCTGAACGCCAATGTCTCAAAGCTCAGACGTAGTCTGGCCATACAAATCCAACAAGTGTTATTATAGCAAAGCAAAAACAATGGAAAAGTACTGCTTCACAACAGTGTCCTGCAATGGTAAAAACCTTGAAACAAAGACATTCTTTTATTTCTTACAAACCATACAACCATAAGATTAAACAACAATAGCGAGCATTGCGAGAGAAAGAAAATAATTAAAAGATTGACTAATAAAATATGAAGTCATTATAAAATATTATAAAAACATAGAATGACAAATGCATAACAATAATAATAAAATTATTTAAAATAATGATTAATAAAAATTATTCATCTGAAATAATCCACAGTCAGTTCATTATTGTTCTAATAATCTTTGATTAATTAATAAATAGTTGTTTGATGCAGTCTTAAAGATAAGAACTCAACCTACTTGCTGTAATTTCAGACATGCATTTTTTTTATGACCGATTAGAGAAGAAAAATGAGTGAAACTCTTCCCACATGAATGGCAGTGATACGGCTTCTCTCCAGTGTGGATCCTCTCATGTATTTTCAGATATTCTGACCGTTTGAATCTCTTGTCACAGTGTGAACACTTGTAAGGTGTTTCTGTAGTGTGAACTGTCTGGTGCACTTTCAGTGCACCATCTGTAAAAAAAGTCTTCCCACACTCAGAGCAAGCATGATCCTTCACACCGCTGTGTCTTTTCTGGTGTAT
>NW_015626966.1:70322-92644 GCF_001515625.1 Sinocyclocheilus rhinocerous
TATCTTCAGTCTGATTCTATCTATCTATCTATCTATCTTCAGTCTGATTCTATCTATCTATCTATCTATCTTCATAGCAACACTCTAGCAACTGTCCAAACCAACCTAGCAACCACCCCGGGTACCCTAGCAAACGCATAGCAACACCCTAGCAACCACCCCGAGTACCTTAGCAACCGCATAGCAACACCTTAGCAACCGCCCTGGGTACCCTAGCTACTGCATAGCAACACCCTAGCAACCATCCCGGGTACCCTAGCAACCGCTCTAGTAACCACCCCAAGTACCCTAGCAACCGAATAGCTACACCTTAGCAACCACATGGGTATTCTAGCAGCTGCATTTCTATCTATCTATCTATCTATCTATCTATAGTCTGATTCTATCTATCTATAGTCTTGATTCTATCTATCTATCTATCTATCTATCCATCTTCAGTCTGATTCTATCTATCTATCTCTGACAGACTGTATTGCCTTCAAAACATTCAAACTTTAAGCTTTTAAAACTACTTTAAACTTCAAACTATTTCAGACTGAAAACCATCAAACTTAAAACTTTTTAAACTTTTTAATCTTTTCAAACGTTTTAAAAATTTCTGGTCCGGCTTTCTCAAGCCAACTTAAAGTTTGTCTTGACCAACTTTTGTATCTAGTTGATGAATTGCTGTGGGAGGAGCTTCAATGAAGGTAAATTACTGTGTTATAGGAGCAGATCTGCCAAAATCAAAAATAAATCAGTTACTGAATTGATGTTTTAATTAATTCACATAATTTAAGCATTTGTGTTTTGTTTATCCATCTATGAAGAAGTAAAGTTACTGAATTTGTTTCTACCAAAAGTTCACATTCTATGTATTTCTATTTTGTTTGTGCGTTAAATATATACATTTTAATCAATTTCTTATCTTTACCTTTATTTTCCCTATCAACAAATAGACAAAGAGAAAATACAAACAGACAAATAAATGCAATTTTTAAAAATTCTAATAAAAAAAAAGTAAAAGTATGAATAAAAAAAGAATAATTAATTCAGAAATAAATGTAAAAATTTGTAACATATATCACTCCAATTGAATTCAACATCATATAGCTGTGCTTTTGTTCATTGGTGTTTAGATTTTTGTTGTTTTTACATGAAACATTGTTTCATAAATGTGGGGGTTTTGTCCTGTCACGTTGTGCCGTGTGCCACATCCAGTTTAGGCACAGCTTATAATTAAATAAATGCTGTCAAAAATATGTCTTGTAGATGTGATGATAGTGGTGGTGGAGTAGTTTGTTTCAGGCTGTTCACACCAAATAAATAATCGAAGTGGCATTTTACAGGTGATCGGAAGACATCAGCATAATGAATGAGGTGAAAATTTGAGCTATTGAAATGCATTATAAAGGCGTTTCAGCAGCTGTTAGTAGTGACAAAACAAGCCTTACAGGATCATCAGCAGAGATCTCACTTTATTGTACATGTTTGGACTAGAAATGTACTGCAATGAGTAAAAACTGCTCTATTATAGTATTATTTCTCTTAATATGTGTGATGATTTAAAAAATCAATAATACTTCAAAAACAAATAGAAACAACTTCCATCTTTACAGTAGTTTTTTCTGCTTCCTTTCCATGTTGAGACCATTTCATTAACTGCTACAGCACAATATATCAAGTGTAGTCAAGTCACCATTATTTATATAGCGCTTTTTACAATAGATTGTGTCAAAGCAGCTTTACAGTAGTGTCCTACTCTTAATCTCGCCATCACTATTTCTTCTCTCCTAGTCCCTCCCCAGTTCCTCACAGTACCAACTTTATTTTGAATAGCATACAATTGTCTTATATAAGATTAGTTCACCTCCCTAGTCTTTCACCTTTAAAAATCATTTTCACATACACATAAATAAATCATAAACATCTTAAAGACATTATCAAAATATTGTCAAATCTGACAGGAAAAGTATTAGAGATGCATTGCTAGAATTCTCATAATATGCAGTACAAAACATACATAAACAATCGACATCTAATGATTATCATGTTTATATTATTTCACGTTGTGTTCCTGTTGCGAACAAAAACAATCATATCCACATGCTCTGGTGAAAGCCAGCATTATATTCACAATAATGCCATCTGCAGAGAAAACATGCTTTGTTGGCACAGGCAATGCAGGGACACGCAGATAATGGTTTGCTATGCGAACAAGTTAGTTAAAGAAATTAGAATTCCCTTTCTACCGATAAATCAGATCTAGTGCAAAAACAAAGTAGTTTGGTTTGAATAGATTAAAGCTTCATCTAGCTCAGCGCTGTTTTGATTATCGTAACATCATAATGCACCATAAGAGAGGAAATGTTTTTCTGTTTCAGTTCCAAGCAAAGGAGTTTTAGATCAGTTGGTTTTAGACATATCAGATATATTAGATCCGATCCCAGACGCCGAATCCCTGTCAGAAGATATCTGATATTGTTTTGTCTGGTGTCCAAAACCAGTAAAACCTGTGAAAAGAAAGTCTTGTCTGGTACCCAAACCACTATTTACAGTCTTCTATCAGCCTGAAAGTTTGATTGAGAAAGACAGGTAAGAGCAGATGCAGAAGACGAAGTGATGATAATATAAATACCAGATTACTGAATAATCTTAGTTGCGTGTGTTTCAATGCTCAGACTTCATCTGAACGCCAATGTCTCAAAGCTCAGACGTAGTCTGGCCATACAAATCCAACAAGTGTTATTATAGCAAAGCAAAAACAATGGAAAAGTACTGCTTCACAACAGTGTCCTGCAATGGTAAAAACCTTGAAACAAAGACATTCTTTTATTTCTTACAAACCATACAACCATAAGATTAAACAACAATAGCGAGCATTGCGAGAGAAAGAAAATAATTAAAAGATTGACTAAAATAAAATATGAAGTCATTATAAAATATTATAAAAACATAGAATGACAAATGCATAATAATAATAAAATTATTTAAAATAATGATTAATAAAAATTATTCATCTGAAATAATCCACAGTCAGTTCATTATTGTTCTAATAATCTTTGATTAATTAATAAATACAGTTGTTTGATGCAGTCTTAAAGATAAGAACTCAAACTACTTGCTGTAATTTCAGACATGCATTTTTTTTATGACCGATTAGAGAAGAAAAATGAGTGAAACTCTTCCCACATGAATGGCAGTGATACGGCTTCTCTCCAGTGTGGATTCTTTCATGTATTTTCAGATATTCTGACCGTTTGAATCTCTTGTCACAGTGTGAACACTTGTAAGGTGTTTCTGTAGTGTGAACTGTCTGGTGCACTTTCAGTGCACCATCTGTAAAAAAAGTCTTCCCACACTCAGAGCAAGCATGATCCTTCACACCGCTGTGTCTTTTCTGGTGTATTTTTAAATTACCAATCTGTCTAAAAGTCTTTCCACACAAAGAACATACATAAGGCCTCTCCTTAGTATGAACTTTCATGTGGTCCTTCAGGAAATCTGCCCTAAAAAACTTCTTACCGCATTGGTCACAGTTAAATAGTCTTTCTCTAGAATGAGTAAGCAGATGTACTTTAAAAACGCCTGATTTTCTGAAACTCTTCCCACACTGATCACACTTGTGCAGATTCTCTCCAGTGTGGATTTTCATGTGATCATTAAGGGCTCCTTTTCGTGCGTAACTCTTTCCACACTGAGCACATGTGTGTGGTTTCTCTCCAGTGTGAATTGTCATGTGTTCATTAAGGTTTGTTTTATGTGCGAAACACTTCCCACACTGATCACATGTGTATGGCTTCGCTCCAGTGTGGATTTTCATGTGTTCATTAAGGTTACCTTTATGTGTGAATCTCTTCCCGCACTGATCACATGCGAACGGCCTCTCCCCAGTGTGGACTTTCATGTGTTCGTTAAGGTTTCCTTTTTGTGGGAAACTCTTCCCGCACTGATCACATGTGTATGGCTTCTCTGCGGTGTGGATTTTCATGTGATCATTAAGGGCTCCTTTTTGTGTGAAACTCTTCCCGCACTGATCACATTTGTGTGGCTTCTCTGCAGTGTGGATTTTCATGTGTACATTAAGGTTTCCTTTTTGTGCAAAACTCTTCCCACATTGAGCACATTTGTGCGGCTTCTCTCCAGTGTGGATCCTCGTATGTTCGTCAAGGTTTCCTTTAAATGGGAAACTCTTCCCACATTGATCACATGTGTATGGCTTCTCCAGAGTGTGGATTTTCTTATGTTCATCAAGGTTTTGTTTTTGTACAAAACTCTGCCCACACTGATCACATATGCGTTGCTTCTCTGCAGTGTGAATTTTCATGTGTTCAATAAGGTTTCCTTTAATTGTGAAAATCTTCTCGCACTCATCACATGCATATGGCTTTCCTCCACGATGAAATTTTATGTGAAGTTCAAGATTTTGCTTGCATGAGAAACTCTTTCCACACTGAGGGCAAGTGAAACATATATTCTCGTTTTTCAGTGAGGATCTCCAGGATGTTTCTTCAGTTTTGACATGATGTTTCTCCCCCACTTCAATGAGTCCTTCAATTTCCTTGTTCTCTTCAATCAGGTCTAAAATAAAAGTAAAAAAAAAAAAAAAAAAGTTTAGAAAGTTTCAATAGTTTGATTTTCAGCAAATCCCAAAAAAAGAAATGTAAATTATTAAATTAAATTAAAACTCAAAGAGAGAAATGTGAAAGGAAAAGACATGTGAATCCTGACATAATAGTGGAAATATGAACATTATGACGCATTCATTTGAATTGGGTAAATTTATCATCCAATTATTATTTTTAAACCTTACAGGCACAAATTGAAAGTTTTTGTAATGAGAACTACTAACTATATGTTTCATTAACTATACTTTAGGCAGGTATGTAAAATGTTCAAAACTGTAATAATATGGTTGCAAAAACTGTGAAACAGATATAAATAAATATAAAATAAAACAGTTCAGATAATATATGGTAAGAAAATTGAGTTCTAGGCTTCATTCTGTGCCCAATTCATGGAAAGTTACCTGGGTATTATTTGCTTTAAAGCTGCAGTACAGAAAAGTTTTGTTTAAAATGAACAAAAATCCATCAATCAATCATTGACCTAGTACATTAAAAACCAGTGTTCAAAAGATTAAAATGGTAAGCTTATAATAATGTTTTATAATATGAATGGTCAGGTTGGATTTCTTGTGAAATGTTAGTTTCATTTCATCACATTCATCTTCGCATGTTGACATCATGTCCAAACAAAAAGAAGAAAGCTTATCAGAGATGGCAACAACTGTGAGACTTAAGTTGCAATAGATACTAGCAAACATTACATTACTTACATTTACTTACATTTAATGTTATTATTGCATACTGTTTTATAATATACTTCAATACTGAGGTGCAGATAATTGCCACTATTTGCATTAAGTAGTATAAATAGCAGAAAATCCTGCTATTTTAACAGTGTAAATAGAATCTATAGCTATTTGCACTTAGCGTAAATAGCATATCGCTACAAAAAACTGCTATTTTCACTTAGTGTAAATAGCATCTATTGCTAAAAAATTTTTCTTTTTACTTAGCATTTAGTGTAAATAGCCTCTATCGCTATTTACACTTAGTGCAAATAGCTGCTGCCTAATCTTTATCTTCTTTACATGGGCATTGGCACGCGCTTCAGTGCGGATGAATCTAATGTTTTGAGGTGTATGTGTGGGCTGTCATTCAACGCCCCAGTGTGGATATTTACTGTACGTCCAAAATGAGAAGTTTCACCAGAAAATGTCATCTGAACAAGTACCATGTCTGCCAGTATTGGTCTGACCAAAAAAAAGTTTCACACTACCAATGGTGATTAAACCTAACAAACGCAAAGTTAGCTCAGAACATGTCAAACGACACAAATTATTCTTATTGTTATAATTTGCTCTCAAATTGTTAATGTTAACAACATCCATATTGTGTGACTGTGTATTCAGTGTGTTAGCATTATCTGTAGATTTCAATTTCTGTACAGTCTAATCTCTAATCATCAAACCACTTGAATGTCATCAAAAGAAATTGTTCTTTTAACCTCAAAAAGCAATTTAATGTTTCTTAGAACTTGTTCTCGTTGAAATACAAATCTTTTGAAAGTACAGTAATCTCACATATTCAGACCTGACATAACTCAAAGCGAATGACCCGAAGCACTCAAATTATAAAACATTTTCACAAGCTTACCGTTGTGAAATAGGCAAAGGTATGGAGATAGTTTTGAACACTCAGTTCTTGTAATTGTACTTGCTCAGCAATTGATTTTGGATCATTTTTAATAAAAAGGTTTTGCAGCTTTTAGTATTATTACCTTATTAAAGAATTAAGAACAAACACCAACCTATTTGTTGTTCAATATCTTCCTGTTTTATTTCGCAGGGCTCTGGAACATTCATGTTTTCAGTTTTCTTTCACAAACTTGATCTTCTTCACTTTTAGGCTAATGGGACCATTCCAGCATTTATTGGTGAACTGCTGTGAAGACACTGAACTGTATGTAGGGGAATTGCTGTGAGATAGGAGCAACAGAAATGCCAAAGTCAAAAATAAATCAGTTATCAAATCAATGCTTTCATCATCAAATAGAGTGTACAATTAAGGCTCTTCATGTCAATAATAGATCATGTTAAAAATACAAAAATTAAATACGTAGATGTGAATTTGTTTGAAAACAAATCAAGTTCGACTCATTTTTATTCCCCTCACAGATCATACTTGACTTTTGTGGCATTCAAAAACAATACCATTATTGCTCCAAATAATCGAAATGATCAAACACACGAGCATAAAAACACACACAAAATCACAGGTCTTCATGTTTTTAGCATTAGTTCCTCATATCGTTGTCTGCTAGGCTTAATGTTTTCAGTCAGCATACGCCAGAAAAGACGCGCAAATGAAAACCAGATGAAAACAATACAGAATGTCTCGGTAAAGTGCTGCTTTAGCAAACTCTGTTTTTATAATTGTACAGTTATATGAAGCACCGTGAACTGACTGCCTTACCTCAGGAGACCCAACGCTGACCGATAACGTCGTCTTGTTGTTTCACTGCGGTTCCTTGACACACAAGTGCATTACCGCCACCTATCGCCGGACGGCACATTGACACTGCGTGTGTGACACGTGGGTGTTGTTTTTATCCCGATTTATATGGAAGAGACATTTTATTGCTCAACACACAGTGTCACGTTTCATATTTAATTTCAGCCACGTTCACGTAGTGAGAAATATTAAACTATCCATAGGCCCTACTTTACTAACTTTTTTTGGATAGCGGTTTTATACTATATAAACTAGTACGCCTATTAACTACATGAAGAAATGCTAATTTTGCAAAGAACCAGTTATCAAAGTACAGATGCAATGCAACATATCATGAAACATAAAATGCTTTTTTATTATTTTTTTCCCAACCGATCATAAAGTACATCATACTGTATAGTAGCCTACATCTGCTAAATATCAAAATTGACAGCAATGTAGCAACATTCTGGAATCTATGAACAAGTAACATGGAAACAATAGTTTGATCAAACACACGAGCATAAAAACACACACAAAATCACAGGTCTTCATGTTTTTAGCATTAGTTCCTCATATCGTTGTCTGCTAGGCTTAATGTTTTCAGTCAGCATACGCCAGAAAAGACACGCAAATGAAAACCAGATGAAAACAATACAGAATGTCTCGGTAAAGTGCTGCTTTAACAAACTCTGTTTTTATAATTGTACAGTTATATGAAGCACCGTGAACTGACTGCCTTACCTCAGGAGACCCAACGCTGACTGATAACGTCGTCTTGTTGTTTCACGGCGGATCGTTGACACACACAAGTGCATTACCGCCACCTATCGCCGGACGGCACATTGACACTGCGTGTGTGACACGTGGGTGTTGTTTTTATCCCGATTTATATGGAAGAGACATTTTATTGCTCAACACACAGTGTCACGTTTCATATTTAATTTCAGCCACGTTCACGTAGTGAGAAATATTAAACTATCCATAGGCCCTACTTTACTAACTTTTTTTGGATAGCGGTTTTATACTATATAAACTAGTACGCCTATTAACTACATGAAGAAATGCTAATTTTGCAAAGAACCAGTTATCAAAGTACAGATGCAATGCAACATATCATGAAACATAAAATGCTTTTTTATAATTTTTTTCCCAACCGATCATAAAGTACATCATACTGTATAGTAGCCTAAATCTGCTAAATATCAAAATTGTGATGACTGACAGCAATGTAGCAACATTCTGGAATCTATGAACAAGTAACATGGAAACAATAGTTTAATACTTTTTTAATACAAGAATAGTATTAATGACCAAAGACTCACTGCTTTTAAATGTAACCCCCCTAAAGACCACCTCTTCCCACACTGATGATATGTGAAATGCTAAGTTAAGGTTCTTTGTATGGGAAACTGTTTTGAGTCTTCAGTTGATTTAAAAAATAAATAAATAAATACTTTCAGTTTGTGAGCAACTCTTTATTTCTCCAGTTCTAACATGAAGTTTCACCTCCGACTCACTCAGTTCTTCACTCTCCTTATTCTCTTCCATCCAGTCTAAAATGAAAGTAAAATACTCTTAATTTCCGGTAAATCATAAGAAATCTGTGAGAAATGTATGTAAGGGAAAGGGCATAAAATGATCTATGATGTAATAACAAAGAGAAAACAACTTTCTCTCTCAACGCCTTTTTCTTTCCAAATTTACGTCAACATATAGGAAAGCTCTAGAAAAAGTGCATAATCATTTCATTTGGATTTTTATTATTGACAGTTGTCTTTTTTTTATTGTATTACATCCCTTACAGAAAAACTACATGAATTATTAATGTTAAACAGGAGGTGACATACTGTGATCACGTGGAAAACATCAGAAATTCATGTGTGGTTTTTTTCTGTAAGGGATGTGATAAATATTTTAACAGAAAATTATTTGCAAAAGTTTCATATTGATCAAGTTTGTAGCCAAACATGTGCCTCACTCCGGCGATGCTCTTCAGCCACTAAATCTCACTCTAAAGTCACCTGGAGCATCAACATAATGACCTTCAGCATCAGTAATAATAAATTAATAATAAACACCAGCCTCTTTGTTCTTTGTCTTCTCCTCAGCGTTGCCTCCTTCCAGTGTGAATTGTGTTTTTTGTGGTTGTTCTGGCAAAAACAAAATAGATTCCAACAATAAATTATGCAAGATAAATATTAAACATTTTAGATCATGTCATGCTACATAATATTGACCATCAGATTTGTCAAAGCCACAGTAAGGCTCATTAGCTTTCTTAAATTGCTTTTGATGTTCATTTATTTCAAAACTAAATGATTTTGCTCTGTTTTACTGTAATTTCCATTTTTGAGTTTATCTAAATCTCACACCATGTCCCAACCACATGCGACATGACCATATCTGATATTTAACATTTAGTTATGCGGAGCGTGATTTTTGACCAATGAGTTTTCACAATAGGCAGGATTACTCAGTATAGAGATCCAATAATAGAAACTAAGCAACCGACATTATGTCTAGGGACACATTGCTGCAGTTAGGCTATAAACTCAGACATTCGCTCATATTGCATCATGTTTGGAGAGGATGCAGTGTCACCCTTGAAGATTAAATACTTGCTGTGACTTTGGACAACTGTTTTTCGTACGAGTGCGTAGAGTAGATAAATGACTGAAAGTTCTCCCACATGGATGGCAGTGATACGACTTCTCTCCAGTGTGGACCCTCTCGTGTGATTTCAGTTATCCTGACTCACTGAATCTCTTGTCACAGTGTGAACACTTGTGAGGTTTTTCGCCAGTGTGAACTCTCAGGTGACGTTTCAATTTATCATCTGTAGCAAAAGTCTTCTCACACTCAATGCACATGTAATTCTTCACACCACTGTGTGATTTTTGGTGTCTTTTAAAACCACCCAGCCATCTAAAACTCTGTCCACATGAAGAACACATGTAAGGCTTCTCCTTTGAATGAACTTTCAGGTGCTGTTTCAGCTTATCTGCCCCAAAGAAGTTCTTACCGCACTGACCATAGCAAAACTTTCTTTCTCCAGAATGAGAATACAGATGTGATTTAAAAGCGCTTACATGTTTGAAACTCTTCTCACACTGATCACATGAGTATGGCCTCGCAGTGTGGATATTCATGTGATCATAAAGGTGTATCTTTTGGTTAAAACTCTTCCCACACTGATCACAGGTGTATGGTTTCTCTCCAGTGTGGATCCTCTCATGTGCTCTCAAGGCACCTGACTGAGTGAATCTCTTGTCGCAGAGTGAACACTTGTACGGTTTTTCTCCAGTGTGAGTTCTCTGGTGCCTTTTCAATTCAATATTTTTTTTAAAAGGTTTTCCCACAATCAAAGCACATATGATTCTTCACACCGCTGTGTCGTCCCTGCTGTAATTTTAAACTACTCAGCTAACTAAAACTCTTTCCACACAAAGAACGCATGTGAGGCTTCTCCAATGAATGAACTTTCAGGTGTTTCTTCAGGTAATCTGCCCCAAGAAAGTTTTTACTACACTGATCACAGTTATATGGTGTTTCTCCAGAATGAGAATTCAGATGTGTTTTAAAAGCACCTGCATGGGCATAAGTCTTCCCACACTGATAACATGTGTATGGTTTCACTCCAGTGTGAATCCTCATATGACCTTTAAGGTTTCCTTTTAGCGCAAAACTCTTCCCGCACTGATCACATGTGTGCATCTTTTCATCGTGGACTTTCATGTGTTGCTTAAGGGCTCCTTTTCGTGCAAAAACCTTCTTGCACTGATCACATGCATGCAGCTTCTCTCTCTACTATGAGTGCTCATGTTAAATTTAAGACTTTTTTTGGTATGGGAAACTTTCCACACTGTGGGCAAGTGGAAGTTTTTTTCTGCTCTTCTTTGCGGTTCAAAATGATTTCAGTATGTGAGTGACTCAAAGATTTTTCTCTGGTTCTGACGTGTTTTTTCTTCTGCTTCGCTCATTTCTTCACTCTCCTTGTTCTCTTTTAACAGGTCTAAAATGAAATTTAAAAAAAAGCTTTCATTTCAAACATTTAAAAAACTCACAAGAAAGTGACATTATTTTGGTGTTTTCTACAGTAGGGTGGGAAGATAGGAAAATCTCAGTCCATTGTTTAGTTTACACAAACTGTAGTGTTGACTGCACTTATCAATCCTGTTACCAAAGTTATTGTAAGAAAAATGTGGCTTCAATAACATCAATAACGTCTATAATTAGAGAAATGCAAGTTTAATTAACTATAAATGAGCCTTTTTGTTAATTTCATATGAGCTTCAGTAATTCATTAAATTGGTTGCAAACATTTTGAAACATATATAAAATAAATGTAAAAATAAAACTTCTCAGATAATACTTAGTCTGATGTTGATAATTAATATGAATGTTTCTCAAACATTTCTCAAACAATCTTTTATTGACCTCTTGTCCATTGCAAGTACCCAGCTCGTGGAAAGTGATCAGTATGTTATTTGCTACTTCAACTATGTTATTTCACAGTTCTTATGATTTTTCTAAATACAACCACCAAATCTACTGAGCTGCTTTCAATTTTATAATCTAAATTAGAGTCATGATTAAACACCAACCTCTTTGTTCTTCAGAATCTTCATGTTCCATTCTGCAGGGTTCTGGATCACTCATGTTCTCACTGTTCTTTCACGAACTCTATCGTGTTGTGATTGTGAATATTCCAGCATTTATTGGTAGGTGGACCATCAGTGAAGGTGAATTGCTGTCTGTTAGGAGCAGATCTGCCTAAATAAAAAATAAATCAGTTATTAAATTGATGGTTTCATCAATTCACACATTTTAAGCATTTGTTTTGTGTTTATCTGTGAAAATGTGAAGTTGCTGAATGTTTTTTGAAAAAACTCATATATTCTACATATTTTTATTTTGTATCTGAGTCTATCTATTTTTAATATAATCTAAATTAGAGTCATGATTAAACACCAACCTCTTTGTTCTTCAGAATCTTCATGTTCCATTCTGCAGGGTTCTGGATCACTCATGTTCTCACTGTTCTTTCACGAACTCTATCTTGATGTGATTGTGAATATTCCAGCATTTATTGGTGAATTCCGGTAGGTGGACCATCAGTGAAGGTGAATTGCTGTCTGTTAGGAGCAGATCTGCCTAAATAAAAAATAAATCAGTTATTAAATTGATGGTTTCATCAATTCACACATTTTAAGCATTTGTTTTGTGTTTATCTGTGAAAATGTGAAGTTGCTGAATGTTTTTTGAAAAAACTCATATATTCTACATATTTTTATTTTGTATCTGAGTCTATCTATTTTTAAATTTCATTTAAATGTTTACAATTAAATCCACTTTTTTATTATTATCTGCATTATGGGCATACTGACAAAGAACTATAGTGGGAAAAGACCGTAATAGAAAACTCAGGAATAAATGTACAGGTAAGCAACAAATAACTGTCCAACAGAGATCAACCTCATTTAACTTAATTTGTTTTTGTTCATTGATTTTTAGCATTTTTTTTACATGAACCATGGTTTCATCAGACTGCATGGAATAATGTTGACATTTATTTTGTAGATATCAAAAGTGATGATCATAGTTCATAGGTCATCTGAGGACATCAGCTTAATGAATTAGGTGAAAACAGCTAATGACTTGAAATAAAGAGGCTTCTCTGTTAACAGACACATATAGAAAGAGACTGAGTCCTAAAACAAGCCTTACATGGTCACCTGAAGAAATTTGACTTTAAGTGTTTGCGGTAGATACAGATGTCAAAAGGGAAGAAAAGAATAAAATCGCTGAAGCACCACTGGATCCCTTACTTAAATTAACCGTGGTTTTATTACAAATAAAAAAATTTTTTAAAAATCATGGTAACCATAAATTAACCATGGTTTTGTTACACTAACCATAGTTTAACCATGGTATTTGTGGTAAAACTATGATTATACAAATGGTAGTCAATCCCAAAAAAAAATTTTTACAATAAAACCATGGTTCATTTTCGTAAAGGATATCAATCCAGTTCCCCACAGAATACACGTACTCTAACATCATCCCGTCAAATACATCGAAACAATCATTCACTCCAACATACAAAAACACACAAACATTGCTCAGGTCTCAATTAATTTAACATCTTTTCTCACATTGTCACTAAGCTAAATGTTTATTTCAATAAACAGACCACAGAAAAGACATAGGAATTGTCGCATGCTCGATAAAAACAACACAGAAATGACCCCGAATAAAATGTTACGTGAATTCTGTTATTATTGAGTTATTATTGACTAAACACCGTGAACTCTATGAAGGTAATTTAATGCCTAAAAGATTTGCATAGGCAGGGAAAGAGTTGTGGAAGTATACATAAGACTGTAAGCGTAAATTAAATTTGCATGCGCAAGAGATGCTTTGTAAAGGTGTAAATCGCGTTTCAAGCATAAGAAAAAATGATTTTCAGCATTTTACTGTTACTCGTAAGTGTAATTCAAGTATTGTGAAACTGCGGCTTCATGCTAACGCAAAATAAATATGATCTGCATGCTTCTGACTTCCATTTTTCCTTTTATTTTTTGTATGCTTATGCTGTTTTCCCTTCGCTCTTTATTCCACATTCTGTGCTTCTTCTTCCAAATGTTGCGGTTAGAGTTTCATGTAAATCAGGGCGGGCTAAAACATCATCATTGGTCCAGTAGTTCTAGATTGACAGCTCCTCCTCAGCCAATCAGATGAAGAGGGGCGGTGAACTTTTACCTCTTTACGTTTTGCTTATTTGACATTAAATGCATTATATATGTCACTTTGGAATATAAATCATAGCAAGTTCAGAAGATAAAAAATGCAAAGTGTAGTCCGGAAAATACAGAATAGCAAAAAATTTTGCGGGACCCCCTGGCTTTGGGTCACGACATGGACCCCAGTTTGAAAACCCCTGCTCTTACTCATATTATCCTCTCCTAACAGTAATAACCATAACAAGACTTATAATCAGTCAGGTAAAGGCGAGCCAGGCACATCGGTCACTTCGCGAGGCCAGTGCATTTAGTGGCTGCTCCCTTTCGCGATGTGACCGGAGGTGAATAAATACAGGTGAATATAACAGCGACAGGTTGCTAGGACGGCTCATTTAACGTTAACGGATCACCAGGCAGGCGTACAGCAGTGACAGACAGACACATATAAGGGTGTCCTGTATGGAAAGATGTTTCCCAGCTGACAGTTGTCCATTTTCACCTGTACAAGTGAACAGAAGAACACTGAGCATCGGCAGTAATGAGGCGCGTTGGAGTGACGTCACCGCCCCTCTTCATCCGATTGGCTGAGGAGGAGCTGTCAATCTAGAACTACTGGACCAATGATGATGTTTTAGCCCGCCCTGATTTACATGAAACTCTAACCGCAACATTTGGAAGAAGAAGTGCAGAACGTGGAATAAAGAGCGAAGGGAAAAACAGCATAAGCATACAAAAAATTAAAATATGTGCACAAAATATGTCTGAGAGCACAAAAAACAGAGAAATATAACCAAAAAAAACATGATTTTGTGTGCAATTCGGATAATTTTGCATTAATATTTCATTTTTGTGCAATATGATTTTAAATGTGTTTAAAGTGTTGATTCTTTACTTATTATTTTTTTAAATGCGTTATTAAATTTTTGATTTACACTTATTATTTTTTGATCCGTGACCATTGTTTGCTATTCTGAAAACTTTGCTTTCATTTCACAAAACTTTGCTTTGCTTTCATGCTTTCACCAAAAAAAAAACTAAGATGTAAAAATAGTGTCTTAGATCCTCCCTGTACAGAGCCCAATTTCTAAGATGTTTTCTCTCTCTCTTCAAAAAAGTTTTTCTTTCCTTAATTGTGCGCTCCTCATTTGGGGGTCACACTCATGGTCTTCGCTGTCAAAAGTGACCGGACATCTGAAATGTAACTTTTTTTTTTTCTTCAGTAAAATCTAATATATCTTTGTTCAATAATATTTTTTCTTTTGTATTTTGAGAGGATTTTTTGGTGCTAATTAATATTTATGCAATAATTATTATCAATATTTCCCATTGAAAATAGTAAAAAAAAAAAATTCAATTAATGCAGCATTTCCGATTAAAATAGAGACTAGGCATTTAAAATCCAATTTTTGAAGGCAGAATAGAAAGCAAAAAAAAGGAAAACCTGTAATTTCATGCTGTAACCACTAGATTCCTGTATAGGACTCTATAGAGAGGCTTGTGAATTCCCTAGTTGTTTTTATACATACATTTGTTGTTTTAATTGTTGATTTGAAGTGTAGGTTTTTGCATTATTATTACTACATTCAAACCTGAACACAGAAAGCATTTTGTTACACAAAACATTACAATTCTGTAAAAATGTAACAAAAATTAACAGGCATGCTTTATCAGAGCATAATCCTTCTGGGTCTGATCTGATTTTAACCTCTTATTTCAGTCTTCTGACTCATTTTGGCTATATGGTTATTGTCATACCAATTCATTTGAGTATGTATAATTCTGTATGTGTGTCTGTGAGTGTGTGTAAGTAAGTGTGTGTGAGTGGATGTATCTGTTTTACACTCTTGATGTTTTAGAGTGTAACCCCTTCATTGCTGTCCACTTTTTTACTGCATTGTAGTTGAATTATTGATTTTATTTTACATAGTTGCAGTGTTACAGTCACACCAGTTCAGAGGTGTGTGTATAAGTGTGTGTGTACAAGTGTGTGTCCGCGCGTGTGTGAGTTGGTGTGTTGATTTTGCACTCTAGATGTTTTAGAGTTTCACCCCTTCATTGCTGTGCAATTTTTTTCTGCATTGTGGGGGATTTGTAGATTGTACACACAAAAATGTTCTGTATTTTAAATTTTTTTCCTATTTCCCATTCATTTCCTATGGTCGGTCATCTTTGACTATGTGACTATTTTTTTATGACCACTTAGCTTTTTCGAATCATGCCCTCAATTTTTTTTTGTGTGTGTGTGTGTTTACATACCAAGTGCCATAAAAGTCACCATGTTTCATACCATTCTGGTGAAGCTACGATTTTTAAAAATTCTAAATGTAAAATTCTCCGGTCAGAAGTGACCGAAGACCGCACAAGAGTTAGCAACACAAGAAAGAAAATAAAAAGATGGCTAGCTAATATTAGCATTACCAACCTTGGCCAACAGGTGCCACTATTTGTAAACTTTTAATCTAATACTTGCTTGCTTTTTCTGTTGGTTTATCCTTGAATAATTCTCATGATAACTGACTCTCATGATTTGCCTAAAAAATGTATGTGGAACTTGCCTGTGTTCAGTAAATAAAAGACTTCTCTAAGAGTTGTGCCAGCATTTGTAGGACAGCACTATACTTGATACAACATCAAAAGCATTAATATTTCAGTAAATGTAATAGGAGTGGGCTATTGTTAATAATTTTATGTTCAAGTCTCCATATAGAAAACTAACCAACTCTGATTACAAGCTATTCTGCCTCCTAACTTCAGGTAAGATGCACTGCACAATGCACAAAATCACTTGCGGGGAAGTTATGAAATTTGACACACAGATAGAGGACACTCATTAGCCACAACAAACTTGGAGTCTCTAACTCAAACTCTCTAGCGCCACCAACAGGCCAAATTTGCACTCATGTTCATGCTTTTAACTTTTGAACCATAAGGTCTAGAAACAAAATTTATTTGTCTTCTGAGTCCTTGAGTTGAATGCGCACAACTGTCACCTGCACACGTCTAGTGGATTTTCACGTGAAGTTTGAGACTTCATAATTGACCCTTCGCAAACAGCTTGATTGACAGGTGATCTGATCAATCATAAGTGCATAGGGCCCAGAGGCTGGGACGGGCCCACAATGATGTCCTCTGAGATCGCCAACCAGAGAACCAGCTACATGAGTTATAACATACTTTTTCAGTATACAAAATAAGCATATCATTTTTAGAGCACAAACTAGGAATTAAGTAATAAACTGGTCATAAGAATTTCCATTCCATTACCACTTCTTCTCATCTAAAATTTCCATGTCATAAACAGCATTACATGATTTTACATCCTGTGCTTTTAAAGCAAAAAGTTTAATGGATCATTGAAAGTTTATTATTAAGTATAAAAATTACTATAAATAATATACTGTAAATATACTATATTAGCCAGCCGGCTTAAGCAGATGATATATCTTTCGCAGTCATCTCTGATAAGGAAACCACCCACCATCATCAAAGATGCAAAATACTCATTTCTCACAGGCTAACAAGTTCTTTCAGCATTGCCACTGCAGCAGTAACATGCATTGTCTGGAATGAAAATATAATTTAAATTCATTGGCATGCTTATCACAAACACTGGTATAATGCTTTGTTTCACTTTGTATTATTGTGCAAAAGGCCTCTTTTAAAAAAAAGAATAAACATGAGATATTTCACACTTTAGTTATTTTAGGGGACCAACTCACCCATGTGGTTTTGTTGGTGAAAAGTGCATGTATTTTACACACAAGAATGTATGTGTGTGTAAGTGTGTTGTTGTGTCTGTGACCGCAGCGAGTGGATGAAAGGCTTTTTATGGTCATGTGAAACCCTTTACACTTCACTGGAAACAAATGTGAAAATGTTTTGCAGAATTAAGCTAAAAGAGCTTAGTGGTCATCTTTCATGCAGAATTGATAGATGAACCTTTAGACTTAAAGACAATTTAGACTTATTTTAATCTCAAAAAGGAATTGCTGTTATGACTTTGATTTATATGCGGAAGTGTAACCCCAATAGAAATCCCATGTAAGCACGTTTTGCTCTACAAAAGCAGGTCAAAGTTCAGAGTGGTAAACACTAAATGCTCATAAACGTTTTTTTTGTTGTTGTTTGTTTGTTTTTTTAAATATTAAATATCCATTTGATTAGGTTTTGCGTTGGTCATATGATGCAGACTTTCTAAAATATGCTAAATCTTTAATCCACCAAGAATGATAATATGCTCACCCCAACAACTGAGAGTGCAATGCTGTAACAATAGAGAACATGACAAACATCAGCATCTGCTGTCTAGTCGAATCAAATTGGAAAACGTTTCTTGTTTTGTGAGTAAATCCAGGACCCTGGATTTAGTTTTGTCCCTGTGCTGATGTTCATTCGGAGGTTATCGATATCGATAGGTTACTACGGTATCGTAGTAGTTTTCAAAACACGGTGATGTATCACACATCTATCAGCAGCATTTGACATGACTAACAGTGTAATTAATTAAAATAAAGTTACTTGCAAAATTATGGCCATTAAAGAACAGCTAGATTGCTTTTAAGATGAAAGCTATGATTTATTTATACTATAAAAAAACAGGAATTTGAGGGGGAGGGAGAAAGAGGAAGAGAGAGAGAGAGAGAGAGAGAGAGAGAGAGAGAGTTCAAACCCATCTTCACATCGCTGGATTGTCCTTCACTTGTAAATGCTTTTAATTCTTCTATGGTCATATTTGACCATAAGTGGAGTAGATGATCACTGAATTGTGCCATTTGGAAGTTATAAAAATCAAAGAGCCTTTTAAATGAAAATGATTAACACAGCAACTTTATTCTCTCTGGGTCTCTTGATCTTGAGTGGTATGTGTTTTATATCCTTTTTATGAAATGTAATTTGGTAATAGTATGGTCTTGTTTGACTTGTTAAGAAGATTTTAGATCTTCCTCCCTTCCTCCTGTTTGATCTGAAACAGGGTTTTATTTACTCACTGAGACTGTCTGTTTTCTCCAGGTGCATTTGGCAGTGATACAGATGAAGTGAAGTCAGTATCAGTGATGGAGCGAGATTCTGTCACTCTAAACAATGATGTTAAAGTACAGAGAGATGATCTGATACTGTGGATGTTTGGACCTCAACACACTCGTATAGCTGAAATCAATAAGCAGGTCATTGATATATTTAACAGTAATGTGAAATTTGGATACAGACTCCAAATGGACAGTCAGACTGGATCTCTGACCATAAGAAACATCAGAACTGAACACTCTGGACTTTATAAACTAGCCATCTTCAGCAACAGGGAAACTACATACAAGAATTTCAGTGTTACTGTCTATGGTGAGTAAATTGATTATCATGATAATCCAGACTGTTTGCTATATTTTGAGTTCACCACCAGAAGTCAAAGGTGAAAACAGAAATTATTGTAAAATTTCAACACATTGTTCGTTTTGCTTGTATTGACACAAGAATATTTCTGCCATGACAACTCTCGGAGAGATTAGCATGGTAATATACATGGCAATGTTACTATGTTTGATATTAGCGGAATAGATCTGCTACGCTAATACATCCACAGATATGCTGCTGCTGCACATATAACATATATTAATTTACCCCCCAATAAAGCAGGAGACAAAAGAAATTCAATACCAAGAAATGCAAAAGCCAATACATGCATGCTGCTAAGTGTAAGAAAACAAGCAACTGCATGAACAGTTTAATTCGCGGCAGTTAGCTTGTCGGTTATTTGCTGACAAGATACTCAACTACTCATTCACAGCGATGCGTGTTGCATTAGTGCGGTCATATCTTACTATAACATGTCATATAGCCTATAACATGCTTTCATATGTTTATTCTTTTAATATTTTGGGAGCAGTAAAGTTTACATATTGTCACGGTCGGTGGTAGTGTGAAGAGCACGGAGCGAGGAGACCAGGAATACAAAACGAAGGCGTGTATCTATTTCAGGGAATCACACATAGCACAAAGAGTTGACATTGACATACAATTCCAGACAAGGGAGAACTGAACGGGCTAGAACTAAATAGGGTAGATAACGAGGGGCAGACAGGAGATGGGGATAACTAATAACAAGAACAGGTGATACTAATAATGTGAAAAGGACCTGGAAGGACCAAATAAGGAAAACAGGAACTCAACAGGAATATACACGTGACACATATGTGGTTTCATTTACATTTACATTTACATTTAGTCATTTAGCAGACACTTTTATCCAAAGCGACTTACAAATGAGGACAATAAAAGCAGTCAAAACTAACAAAAGAGCAACAATATATAAGTGCAAATGACAAGTCTCGGTTAGCCTAACACAGTACACATAGCAAGGTTTATATATATATATATATATATATATATATGTGTGTGTGTGTGTGTGTGATGTCTGTTAGACATGCTGAGATGCGAGCAGCTATCGTTGAAGGAGATGAGATGGAATAGGATCAAGCAGACAAGTAGTAGGATGATTGGAAAGGATGAGTTTAGAGACTTCTGCCTCAGAGAGTGGAGAGAAGGATGAAAACGAGTGTATGTTTGCTTGGTTTCAACAGCCAGATTGCATCCCAGACCATCCCCTGAAGTGGTTTGAGAGATCAGATTTAAATCCATCTCGAAAGCATTTCAGAGGGCATTTACACCTGGGGTCACATTTATAAAACTCTCTGTAGATTTCATCCTAAAAGTGTAGGTAGACACAAAAGCTAGATTTTGCGTAAGCTCCAAAAAGTTTTCAGATTTATAAAACCATGCGTACGCCAGAACCTGCGCTAAAATCTCTTATAAAAAGCTGTTTAAAATAGTTCTCAGAATACTGAGTTCCACTGGCCCATTAATATTTCAAAAAAATTTTTTTTATTTAAATTAAAATAAATTAATGCAGTTTTGCTGATAAGGTGAACATCTTTTAGCTATTTTTAGTGGAAAAATATAGGCCTATATTTATTGCAGTGTAAATACAATTATCTGACTCATTGACAAATTATTTTAAAAAGGAAACGTGCAAATCTTACCGTTTTCTTCAAGTTGTATCCTTCAAATACAGTGGTATTTTTCATAATGTTGTGGAGATGCCTTCACACGACATCAACACTTCCGTGCAGCTGTGGTTGTACAGCTATTATCAATGGTCCTATTCAAACCGGACAATACCGTTCCACCAAATCCAGCAGTGTCCGCCATAATATCGAAGTAAGTGCGTATCATTGATCACTGTTCTCGCTAAAAATATTTTCTCTTAACATGAGATGTGCAGTTTACTTTAAAGATCAATTATTGTGCACCTACAGTACTCCTCGCTGTCATTAAAACATAACATACCACAGGAAAAGTAATCAAGCGCATCTATTACAAATAGGCTATGTCTAAATTCATATAATTTTGGTTTAACTTCTGCGTAATGACTTTAAGTAATTTCAGTGCTTATCTCCATTAATGAGAGTAGAATATTTAGTGTACATGTTGTTTTACGGTGCTAAATTTCCTACACCTTCTACCTTATTTTATTTATTCTCAGGTTAGGTAAAGCAAGTCAAATCTGTCCTATCTCATAAGCATTCAAATGTTCATACTTACAAAACAGATCACAGAAGACTTCTCCGTGGTCTGTTCTGCTCAAGTTTAGAAATCAGAGTCTTTTGGCAGGCGAGCTTCTTAGTTATAGTTAAATATAAGTTTATTGTATATAGGTTAAATATGTTACAAACAAAATACTAATATAAAAAACAGAAATAAAAACAAAGATATATTATTTGCAAGCTCGGTTGTTTAGAGGCATCAATGGCAAGGCCGCCGGCACCGGAGAAGCTGTCACACAGAACCAATAAATTTGCTCAATAAATGCTTTAAAACAATTACAATATAACGTGTGGTGTCTTTCTTAATAAACCACTTTCCAAATAAAAACAATTACAATATAACATATGGTGTCTTTCTTAATAAACCACTTTCCAAATAAAAACAATTACAATATAACATATGGTGTCTTTCTTAATAAACCACTTTCCAAATAAAAACAATTACAATATAACATATGGTGTCTTTCTTAATAAACCACTTTCCTAATAAAAACGATTACAATATATGCGGCTACAATACAAAGGTATTACATATAAAGAAAAAGGCAAACTTGCAATAGGACAATTGCATATTTTCCTCAACAATGTATATGATGAAATGAAAACAGTTTAAAATCGTTGTTTACTTCAATACTTTTCTTTCTCCAGGAAAAAAAGTCCGTACACATAGGTCAGAGTTTGCGTGCAGGTGCGCAAATTTTCCTGTCAAGTTTGTTTTTTATAAATCTCACCTTTTGCGTAGGAAGTGGCGTACGCCTCTTTCAGGGCAGGCTTTGTGCATACGCAATGGTTATAAATGAGGCCACTGGTCTTTTCGCAATCGGATTGCTATCCGATCAGAGAAAATGTATTAAGTGACCAGGTGTAAAAAAAACCCAGCTAAAACCAGCCTAAGTTGGTTGGCTGGTCTTAGCTGGTTTAAACTGGAAGTAGCTGGTTTT
>NW_015626967.1:0-732 GCF_001515625.1 Sinocyclocheilus rhinocerous
ATAGATAACCTTAAGACTAACATATTGATACTAACACCCACAAAATTTTATTTTGATTTCATGGGGACTTTAAGGCCCGTTCACACCAAGCACGATAACTATAAATATAACGATAAAAATATAGTTCTAAAAATCGTTCTCAATATTAAAGAATAGCATAGTTCACACCACAACTATAACGATAACGATACAGAGGAACGATATCGTTGTGATCACTTTCAAAACGATTTTTTTTCCCAGCTGATGAACACTAAAACACTGACAGCCAATCAGAATCCATCCTGCTGTAACAAGCGGCAGACGCATGTGCGCTTAGAATAAACAGACGATATCGTTCGCTGGTGTGGACGCTAATATCGTTATCTTTATAGTTATCGTTCTTGGTGTGAACGGGGCTTTAGTCGTATTTTCTTGTAGTTTTATTGATGATTATTGTAGGGTGAGGGCGTCGCAACCTGTTCATGTTTCATCTAGATGTTACAATTCGATTTTAATTGATGCCCGACCTTTGACATTAGCAACTGAAGAAATGGTAAGTGGTTTTCTTCTTCCTTTTCAAAGTAAGTCTGCATTTACTAGTTGCATTGTATGCTGTGTCTTTAGCATTGTTTTGTTTTTTCACTGCTGTTTCTGAACCTCTGATATAAACTATATTTTAGTCTTGTTTGTTGTTTTCCAGTCCAAATATCTAAAGATTCTTGAATCAAGATACATTTACTTACATTTATATTT
>NW_015626968.1:0-454 GCF_001515625.1 Sinocyclocheilus rhinocerous
GTTACACATGTTACATGTACTTACTGTTATAATAACAATTAATTAGCATAATAACATGCAAGTAACCCTAAACCAAACCCTAACCATACAGTAAGTACATGTAGTTAATTAATATTACTCAGTACTTAAATGTAGGCCTATTATTACACTGTAACAAGGACACCTTAAAAAAAAGTGTAACCCTAACTTTCCCACATATTTGTACTTACTCATTCATTCCTTTGCACTTTCATTAATTCTTTAATCAATTCTAAACCACATTTGTATTTATTATTTTTGCAGATTCTCTCATCCAAAGCAACACAGTGCATTCAAGGTATTATTATACAGCTTGGTGTTTCTTGGAAATGAACCCATGACCTTGATTTTGTACACTATGATTTACCAGTTGAGTTGCAAGAAAAGAATTAAATAAATCACATTTCTTTACCTGAGCCCCACTGATTTCACCAAA
>NW_015626969.1:0-871 GCF_001515625.1 Sinocyclocheilus rhinocerous
TTAACTTCGACTGTTAATAAGATTTTGGTAGGCTACTATTAGATGCATATCCTAAATGTCCTAATTCAGATGGGCTATTTTTTGTAAAAATTTTTATATATATTTTTAAATGGTATATCAAAAAGTGTACATTTTTTAAATGTGATTGTTGGTACATTTGACCAGTTTTTACCATACTTTCAAAACAAAAATTAAAATAGGAAAAATATGCAATATGAAAATAATTGAAGACAAAATGTGTTTTACTGAGAAAAAACAAGATTTGGTTTTTAAAAAGCCTTTTTCCAAAAGGTACATCTGGAAAAAGGGGGGGGTCGTCTTATAATCAGGGTCGTCTTATATTCGGGCCAATACGGTACATCTTCATCATGACTAGATAGACACGGTGAGTTTGTCTTTACTATACACGTTAGATGTGATCCACCTCATAATAACAATCCTGTCAGATCGTCCATCCTTTGAGTGAGAGTGCAACGTTGAAAAACACCCGCGCTGCATTTTAACATCCTGAGACCCTGTGACCTCATATGAGGACATTATATTTTGGTGTATTTCTCTGAGACTATACATGCCACAGTTTTAAGTCTGGATGTCCTGTACAGAGCACATTCAGGGCTTTTCAGAGATACTAAATGTTTGGATGTTTCACTATGACCACTCCCTCTCCTTGGTCTTCAAATATGTCTGATATTAATTTAGTGACACTCTTATGAAAATATGATAATATTTTGTAATTATCATTTAAATCTGACTAATTTTCAAATTGTTTGTCATAAATCAACATCTCAGGAAAATGTTATGGGGTTTCAAATCAAAATATGACTTTTCTGTTACGAAACAGGATGTTGTTTTCATACATGTCCTCATATGA
>NW_015626970.1:0-862 GCF_001515625.1 Sinocyclocheilus rhinocerous
GATACTTAAAGTTCTACTAGATGTTTCAAGAAAAACGTAGCCATATGATATTTTGACCTCAAACTCATTTTCAATATATGACCTAAAATATTTATTTGAAGTAAATTTGCTTTGATTCTTCCAGGGCAAATTAGTAGTTGGATTTCTGTAGTGCAAGTGGTTATCACATTTGCTTTATACATAAAAGGTCCTTCTAAAACAGCGGGAAACAAAACACACTTTTCAAATTCACTTGATATCTTAGCAAAAGGCAGTCGGGCCAGACAAAGATTTCAATAAAGACACATGTGCTGGCAAAAGCTGTGAACTGTCATTTCCCTTCTGTTTTGTGTGCTGGTCATCGTTTTGGACCCTGAAAACCCTGTCTGATCGACTATTTTTAGTGAGATTCTCATTTAAAAAACCTGTTAGGTCCCAGGTTGAAACGAGGAAAAAAAGAAATGTGACTTTTCGGGAAAAAAATGAAAGAAAAAAGGGAGGAGTTGATTTGACAGGGTTTCAGGGTCCAGAATGATGACCAGTACACAACAAAGAAGAAAAATGCCGGCACATTATAACCACTACACTACATAAACAATGACTCTACTTTGCCCTGGTGATGAGGTCTCCATCTACCCAAACTGATTCAGTAAGCTGGAGATGAGGTCTCCATCTACCCAAACTGATTCAGTAAGAGAAAAGAGAGACATTTATCTCTGTAGTGCAGACTTTCCCCCCAAAGAAGCAATTCTAAAATCTTTGTTTCCACCCAGTCTAGAACCAGGGACTTTTCAGGTGTTAGGCAACCGTAATAACCACTACACTACAGAAAAATGTGATGTTGTTTATATAAGTGTTTTATTTTGATTTAGTTTCAGGAACT
>NW_015626971.1:0-556 GCF_001515625.1 Sinocyclocheilus rhinocerous
ATTTTTTAAATTGATATTCATTTTGATCAATCTAGTAAACCGTAATATTTTTTTTGACTAGGTTATGATGAGATATGTAGGTCATGTTTGTTTTGTAACAAATACTTAAAGACACAGAGAATGGACGTTTGATGTCAAGAATACTTTTTATTTTAAAATTCAAATTGAACATGGAAAAAGTGCAACATACTAATAAAAAAAACATTTCAACAACCAAAAATAGAACTAAAATTAAAATTTAGAAATGTAATTGTAATAATAAAAAAATAAAAAATAAAAAAAGCTTTTGAAAGTCTTATACTTTTCACTCTTCAAAAGAAGAATTCAATTTTAATCCCATTTTTTCATGGCATTCAACTAAAAAAATCTCCATGTCTTCCCTGAATGAAAAATTAAATGTGAATGGGTCTCTGCAGTCTTCCACATCTTTGATGAGATTTTGGAGGGCCTTTTCCTTGTCATCCTCTTCCATTCTGAGGAAAATAGGCTCTTCCACAGGGCCCCTGAACACGTCTTTTGGCATGTATCCATTTTACAGCCAGTTTCATGTGTTTGA
>NW_015626972.1:0-150 GCF_001515625.1 Sinocyclocheilus rhinocerous
ATGTGGTTGCAGGTTCGCACGCTTGCAAAATTATACATATACATATACATAAACACACACACACACACACAGACATAGGCCTATACTGTGTGTGTGTGTGTGTGTGATATCCAAGGTTGCATTTAGTTTGAAATTTGGATTATTTTATAA
>NW_015626972.1:393-720 GCF_001515625.1 Sinocyclocheilus rhinocerous
CTTAAGCAACATCCTAAGGTATAGTTCGGGGAACACGCCTAGAACAGGTATACCTTTAGAGTCTTCGTAGCGAGCTAAGAGGCGTTATCGGGAAATGCAGCCCAAGACTCTCTTCGTGTGTTTTTTTGAGTAGCCGAAAGAAACGCTGTACTTTATTATTATTATTATTATTATTATTATTATTAGCAAAGACAAAGTTTTAAAAAGAATGCTAACCATTTTTTTCTACTCAAACTTGTTTCATAATAGTAATAATACAGAGAAACGCATGAACAGAAACAGTAAAATACCGATTCTGCTCGGAGTGAACCGATGTTTTTTTTTTTT
>NW_015626972.1:794-953 GCF_001515625.1 Sinocyclocheilus rhinocerous
TTTTTTTTTACGCCCTGCTTAAATTTTTCTATACACCGCACGTGACATGCAGGAAAAAAAAAATCTTGATTCGTGAGCACGAATTCGTTTTCTCGTTTTACTAAATTATGCGCACGATATTACTAAATCGTGGCCAGGATTTAGTTGAATCAAATCAAC
>NW_015626973.1:0-705 GCF_001515625.1 Sinocyclocheilus rhinocerous
ATTTGGCTAAACGTTAAATTCCAGCTGAATGTTTGTGTATGAATGCATGTGTGTACATCAATGTTTGTGTGAAATAATGAAAGACATGCACACAAACAAATTTATTTATATATATATATATATATATATATTTATGAGAGAGGCACTTATTACTAGGTGTATGTTGTACATTTATTATATAGGCTATATATACACACACACACACACATCTGCCTAAATGACAAAAAGAAACAGGTCTCATCAATGACCTTTATTTAAAATCATATTTTGCTGTGTTATATTTTTTTTACATTTGTAGTATTTCAAGAAACAATATATATATATTAAAGTAGCCGTTACATTTGTAACAGGCTTGGTATGTTGTCAAAGTCAGTGCTATACAATGTAAACAGTATAAAATACATCCAGTAAGCAAGTAGACGAAAATGTCAATCAGAAATCAGAATCACTAACAACAATCCTGAGGTATTTACAAGACTTTCAGATCGGAACTGATGAGTTATACCGAATTACTCCTCCAGCATCTTGCACCAATCACTGCAAAACCCTGGATGGGTTTAATCGGAGTAAAAGCCTTGCATCTCTCCTCATTTTCTTCTTCTTCTAGTATAGTCAAGTCAAGTCACCTTTATTTATATAGCGCTTTTAACAATACAAAGTGTCAAAGCAGCTTTACAGTATTAAATAGGAAAATAGTGTGTCAAT
>NW_015626973.1:812-921 GCF_001515625.1 Sinocyclocheilus rhinocerous
CAGTGATGTCATCATACAGCTCAGTTCAGTTTAAATAGTATCTGTGCAATCAAGTCGCCGATATCGCTAGAAAATAAGTGTCCCCAACTAAGCAAGCCAGAGGCGACAG
>NW_015626974.1:0-212 GCF_001515625.1 Sinocyclocheilus rhinocerous
TCCTTCGGAGTTGCACAGTCCCAGATCCGTAATTAGCTCGCCCTCAGCCACGGTGCAGTGGGCGGAACTCCTCTCCACGCTCTCACTGTCCGCGGCTTTCTCCCTTGCGGCAGGCGTTGTAGCCGGCTCTCGCACCTGGTCTGAAGATCTGAGAGGCTCTGGCTCCGTGGCGATCCTCAGCTCTGTCGCACTCCTTGGTGGTGGCTCGGTGG
>NW_015626974.1:222-958 GCF_001515625.1 Sinocyclocheilus rhinocerous
TCAGCTCTGTCGCACTCCTTGGTGATGGCTCGTTGGTTGCGATGGGCTCGGGCTCTCCGTCATCGGTGGGCTCGGGCTTGTGCTCTGTGCAGCGGGGAGATGGTGGGCTGGGCTCTGGGTCTGGCTGTGCTCTGGATCGGGGATAGACACTCTCCAGACATCGGATAATGGCTTCCCTCCAGCTCAGTCCAGAGGTGTCTGGGAGGTCGACGGGATGATAGTAATTTGCAGAATTTCTTAAAATCTTAAAATCCAGAACAGTGAGTTCAGCGCAGCGTCGTCGAACGCTGTTAAAACGGCGAGCTGGCTGAACTCAGCTGCATACTCCAATAGTGAAAGGTCTTTGCGGGCGACGGAGGTGAACTTTGCGGCGAGGGAATCCATGGGAAACACGGGGAAAAACAGAAAACAAACACTGTAGAAAACACGGAAAACAAACGAAGGGGAAAATGCAAATAAAGTTACTTTTGAGGGTCGGGTCTTCTGTCACGATTCGCTGCTGGAAGGAACGATGGAGACGTAGATAACGGGTCTTCTCGATTCGCTGCTGGAAGGAACGATGGAGACGTAGATAACATAAACGGTATTTAATTAGAGAATCACAGGGGTAAATCTACAACAGAAACAGGGGTAAACACACGTAATCCAACAAGTAGACCTGACAAACACAAACTGAACAGACTGGAGCTTCAATACACAGGAAAATGAGGGGCTAATGACAAGACACACCTGAAAT
>NW_015626975.1:0-524 GCF_001515625.1 Sinocyclocheilus rhinocerous
GCTGACTGTATAATTTAGCAGCAAAAACAATATCTTGAAAAAAAACTCTTTGGTGCACATTATACAATTTAAACATTTTTATTCTGTTAACTATTTGTATTCTTACAAAATACATTCATGAATATAAGATAGAAATCATGAGAAAAAGAAAGGCTTCTAATAACCTTTCTGTTTGTGATAATTCCTTCCTTCCTTAAACAAACTTAAAGTATTATAATGGGAATATATCATCTTGGAGAGAGAGCTTTACCATGCTGACTGTCATAACTGAACGTGACGTGCTGTTTGAATGCTGAGCGGAGAATGACTGACAGCTGCAGCAGAAGGAAGATTTCTGTAAACCTAAATTCTGTCCCTCACATTAAGATATGGAATGGCTTCAGATGATATACTATACAGTGCATGAATAGCAAACTGGTGCTCTTCTGTTTCTTTTGGTGTATGACTCCCGCTTGTGTCGTATAAAAAGCACAATAATCGATCAAATAATCGCGATTAGACAGTTATTTAATTATCGCGACAGG
>NW_015626976.1:0-1779 GCF_001515625.1 Sinocyclocheilus rhinocerous
TATTTATTTAATGAAGTATGAGTGACCCCTGCTGGCGTTATGTTGTAACGTTATGTATCTTTCATCTTTAATTTTGAGACCCCGGCCTTCTTCCCCATCTAATGAATGCTTCTCATGCGGAGTGTGTGCGGCGTGCGTCTGTGTGGAAGCCTACAGTTTCTGAAGTGAGTAGGGAATATTACTGTATTTATTAGTTTTCTGTTTCAGGTATGATTCTGTATGTCCATCATTTTACACTCTAATGATGCTTGCAAACTCGCGCTGTGCAGCGAATCGGTCTGTTTTAAAACTTTTCGCATGCTGCGAGATAAGCAGATGTACGTGTGTGAGAAAATATCATATATGGTGTTAAAACAATAAATGACACAACGGATGATAAGTGCTCCTATTCTCTTTTTATTTAAACTCCATTAGATGAGAGGCATGTTACAATTTTATTTTTTAGCGGAACGACAGCATTTAATGAACTTGCTTCAAAAAAGTAACATTTCAATACATACAATTTTGGTTTTAATATTTTTTATTGTGTGGTAACTGTTTTATAAAAGTAATAAGGTACTTGAGGTAGGTTGCAGCAAAGCCCTTCAGCCGTGATTTATTCACGATACAGCACGGCCTCTCGTACCTTATTGCTTACATAATATAATTTATATCATAAAGCAAAGTTGTATACAAGAATACAATTTTAGAAATTGTTTTTAGGGGAGGAACTCTATCTTTGAGTTGATCTGAATCTCACAGATGAAACTGCTGGTCTTGAAGATGAACTTTATTCACTGTGACAAATTTAGATGATGTTTCTTACGACAGATTAATATGGAAGAGATGCTGTGCAGCACTTGCTAAGCTAAACTACTTAATGTGATTGTTTATTTTATGACTGCGCAGAGAAGACAAATGAGTGAAACTCTTCACGCATGCAGTGTACACTCAGAAAGTCGTCCAGTTTTGTGGACATTCACACAGAGATCAGTCATTAGTCAGGTGCTACACAGCATTTGACGACTGATTTACAAAAATAATTTCAGGTTTAAGAAGTGTTTCAACATTGCATCAACTACTGATGAACACATTGATTTTTATTTGAATTATCACTCTGTAACTTATTTAACCATGTTACTGTGTCTTTGGGAGGCATTTGTCTTTCAAACACATTAAAATGCACAAATTCACAAACTTTTTTGTCATCTGATCCTCTTTCACCAAATATAGTTACTCAAAGTTACCCCTGAGATTTGAAAATAAATATTTTAATAAATATCACATTTGCATGTTCATGGTCCTCTGACGTTGGTTATGTCCACATGACATGCAGGTAAACAAATGAAAAACAATTTTTAGTAAGTTTTTTTTAATTGATTTTAAAATTATTTTAATGTAAAACAATGTTAATGATTTAATTAATGATTAGCTTTTCATTAAACTCACAACCCCAGTTTGGGAAACCTTGACAATGTAATGTTTAATTCACTTCATGTTGTTAATAACAACAAATGGAATATATTTGTTTTACTCTTTGTATTAGATAACCTAATGTAATGGATTACGGTACTGACTATAATTTTTGTCATGTAATTTGGAATCAGTAACGGCAGTAACGGAATAAGTAAAGTCTACCCAGCTCTGCACGTAGAGCAGTCCGCAATAACATTTTGTCTCCTTTTTTTGAGAATAAAAAGAGGATTTTGGTAAAGTTTTTTTTTTTTTTTAATACATTTTAGTCTCGTCAACGAAATTGCATGTTGATATAGTCATAGTTATCGTTTATTGACCTTATTA
>NW_015626976.1:2826-6134 GCF_001515625.1 Sinocyclocheilus rhinocerous
CGCACTCTGTGTAAAGGGAGCACATCTTACAAGATCAGATATTTGTAATCATACTGGTAAAAAATGTATAGCCTGAATGCACTGTAAGTCGCTTTGGATAAAAGCGTCTGCTAAACGCATAAATTATTATTATTATTAATTATTATTTGTCAATGAGCTCAGAATCTGTTGAGCAGCAAATATTCCAGCATGGTCTTGTCAGTCATCTCTCTTTATTCTTGGCCTGTGATCAGTCAAATCTGACTCCTGCAGCTCTTGTTGGATGTAGGGTTGCCAAGTCCGCGTTTTTTCCACAGAATTGGGCTACTTTTAAACTGTTGCCATGGGTTGATTTTCCCAAGTGGGTTAAAGGTTTGAAATATTGCATAAATTACATTTGACTGAAATGCTTGTATTGAAACATTTTGCATTCTACCTATGATAAAACTTTTATGGACTTCTACATTAACTGTTCCCTCCTGGTGGAATGACCTGCCCAGCTCAATCCAAGTAGCTGAGTCCTTAACATTTTCAAGAAACGGCTGAAAACACATCCCTTTCATCTTCATGTGACCCTCTAACTCTAGCACTCTCTATTCTAATGCTACTTCTAATTTTATCTGCTTGTTTTGTTTTTTATTAAAAAAACTTGACCCTCTAACATTTGCACTCTCTATTCTATTTATATTCTAATGGCCAATCCATAACTTTTTGGGGGGACTTTTTATTTTTTTTTTTATAAGTATCGGCTCAGGCACCGTTTAGGCACCGGAACCATTTTAAAAAGTATCGATTTGGCACCGGTATCGAAAAAAAAAAAAACGATACCCAACCCTACTTATCATCTGAAATATGTATGTAGTAGCAACTTTACATGGCAGCTCAATCTAATGTTAGCCTAGAAAATAAGTGGGCTGTTCAAGTGTTTGTGCGGAGTGTGGAAGCTGAACAGTAGCACGCTTGGGCTATAGTGATCGACCGATATTGATATTTATAACCGATACCAATTATTTGCATGTTTATGTGGCCGATAACCGATATGCAGAACCGATATTTATTTACTGTTATAAAGTAAATAAATGACTGAGTGAAGTAAGTCCATGCTTCACTTTGGTTTTACCTCCTTTCAGTCATCTTTAAAAAAAGTGTTGAAAATTAGCAGTCTTTCATGTTAAATTTAATCTTCATATTACAACAATAAAAAAACATTTTATTTAAAGCATCAGCAGCAACACTAATATTAACAATAAGCAAAATAAATGTAGAAGGTCTAATCTTTTCAAATGGAGAAAATACATAAAGGAAAGGAGTAATATCAACTGGTCACATACACTACTATTCAAAATTTGGAGTCTGTAAGATTTAAAAAAAAAATTTTTTTTAAAGAAATTAATACTTTGATTAAATAAGGATGCATTAAATTGAATAAAAGTGACTGTAAAGACATGTATAATGTTAGGAAATCTTTCAAATAAATCCTGTTTGAACTTTCTATTTATCAAAGAATCCTGTAAAAATGCATCACGGTTTCCACAAAGGTATTAAGCAGCACAACTATTTTGAACATTGATAATAAAAAAATGTTTCTTGTGCAGATCAGCATATTAGAATTATTTCTGAAGGATCATGTGACACTGAAGACTGGATTACTGATGCTGAAAATACAGCTTTGCCTCAGGAATAAAATTAATTTTAAAAATATATTGGATTAGAAAACAGTTGTTTTAAGTTGTAATAATATTTCACAAAATTACTATATATTTAATCAAATAAATGCAGCCTTTGTGAGCATAAGAGATTTCAAAAACAATATACAAAATCTTTCTGACCCCACACTTTTGAATGGTAGTGTATATTATGCAGGATTCGAAGTTAACACTTGCTAAGTGCTAAATAAATATTAAAGGGGTCCTATTATGCTCTTTTACAAAGTCTTGATTTTGTTTTGGGGGTGCACTAGAACAGGCTCTCATACTAGGTTGTTCGAAAAACACATTATTAGGAGTAACATTTTAAACTACAGTTTTAGTAGGTTTAAAAGCTGTTTAATAGGCTAAAGAGTGAAGAATAATTCACTGGATAATGTTAATTCACTGAATAATATTCTCTGGAATATTGAAATATAACAAACAAAACATCGTATTTTATTGCATTTCTTAACTGGCATGTTATATCAGAATTACTAATAATGTTTTTGACGTTCTAGATTATGAAATGCCTGCTGACAGCGCAGTTTATCTATGCATTTACACAGAACTATACTCAAACTGCGAATGCTCGTGGAGATAATAAATAATGAATTTCCATAGAGTTGTATCTATTTAGATATTTATTAGCAAAATAATGGTTATATAGTAAATGTTAATGCAATTTAGGGTGTTTTAAACAAGTGAATCTTGTTAATAGTTACATGCGGTGGCCGTGCTGTGACCTTGTGACAGGCTATGACTGTTACATATCCCCCCCACCCCTTAATTGGAAAGAGATTCAACATTACATAATACGGCTTCAAGTTTTGAACATGAAAAGTATCTACATGATCAGGGTCACCTCCAAAAGATACTGAATAATTCACCTGGCCAAGACATTTGATCACTTTAGCAGGACCTTTCCACTTCGGAGCAAGCTTGGCCATAAAACCATCACTGGCTCGTGACAGGGGATGCGTACGAACCCAAACCAAGTCTCCGACCTGGAAGAGAGCTAGTCGTCTTCGTAAGTTGTAGTAATAACGTTGTTTTTCTTGGGCTCGTTCCACATTCCTCTGCACAGTCTTGATCAACTCCTTGTACCTCTCCAGAACGGGGTAGGCTGGGCTGTCTGGGTCAGGTGTTCTGAGAATTGCTCTTTCTAAAGGACCTTTCAACTTTCGACCCAGCATGACTTCGGCTGGAGTAAATCCGGTACTCTCTTGCCATGCCGAATTAATGGCAAAACGAAACTCTGCCAGCCATTTATCCCAATGCCGGTGGTGGTCTTGAACATAGGATGCGATCATGGTTTTGAGAGTACGGTTGATCCGCTCTGTGAGGTTTGTCTGAGGATGTGCTGTTGTGGCCAGTTTTTGAATAACACTCCATTGCTTGCAGACTAGACAGATTAGTTGCGAGGTGAATTGAGTTCCTCGGTCGGATACCAGATACATTGGGGTACCCCATCTGGTGAAGATTTCGTCCACCAGGATGCGTGCAGATACATTGACCCCATCTGGTGAAGATTTCGTCCACCAGGATGCGTGCGATCTGGGGTGCTTTTGTGACCCGCAAAGGAAACAACTCCACCCATTGGAGCAGTAGTCCACTATTACCAAAAGGTGCTCATTCTGTTTT
>NW_015626977.1:0-360 GCF_001515625.1 Sinocyclocheilus rhinocerous
GGATCAGAGACAGAACTGCAGCACAGAGCAGAGACAGAACGGTGCGTTAAACCTCGCTCTTCTGACCACTGACGTTTAAAGGGATAGTTCACCCAAAAATGAAAATTCTGTCATTAATTACTCACCCTCATGTCGTTTCAAACCCGTAAGACCTTTGTTCATCTTCGGAACACAAATTAAGATATTTTTGATGGAATCTGAGAGCTGTCTGACCCTCTCATAGACAGCAGCGCAACTGAAATGTTCCCAAGTCCAGAAACATAGCAAGGAGATCTGTAAAATAATCCATGTGACATCAGGGGTTCAACCGTAATTATACGAAGCTACGAGAATACTTTTTGTGCGCAAAAGAAAAAAAAA
>NW_015626977.1:465-573 GCF_001515625.1 Sinocyclocheilus rhinocerous
AGAATATCCGCTGGACGTAAACAGCGTATGCTGTTCTGTGTCAGCCGCGTCACGCCGGATCGGTTTCCAACGTTGTTTGTGCTTTGATTTGAATGAAAACAACAATCC
>NW_015626978.1:0-893 GCF_001515625.1 Sinocyclocheilus rhinocerous
TGTTTTAAAGTTGATCTAACAATTTAATGTTCTCTTACTGCTTTTTGTCTTCACGAGTCTCCTCGCCGGTCTGTTATGGGATTACATTTCTGCGCACGAAAGATCATATTTTGAGCGCACAAAAGTGCATTTTGCGCGATCTGAGTTTTGTGGAGAAAACGTTCGTTTCGCAAAGAAAAAAGTATTTGAGTTTGTGGAGAAAATGTTCGTTTCGCAAAGAAAAAAGTCTTTCGAGCGCACGGAAATCAATTTTGCATTTAAAATACGTTTTTGGATGTGTGCAGACCTTCTCTTTTGCGCGTGCAACGTTTCACTAGCTTGCTCACCTGATGCCCCCCCTCTGTGCTCGCTAAATGCCAACAGCTCGCGTGCTCAACACAACCCAGCGTTACAATGTGCCATAATTCCAGCCAATCAGAGACCAGGCTGTTAAATTCTGATTAGCTGCCTTGACAACCAATCACAACATTCCTTGCATTACCTCGACAGCAGAAGAGGAAAAATACAGTGCATGCATTATTATTATGCAAGTTCATATTCTGATTATAATTTTTTCCAAGCACATTTTACCAATTTCAAACAACATCAATCTTAATAACCAGTATTAATCTTGTATTTAATCACTTAAAATATATATATTATTATTCATGAAGTGAAAAAACGCCTTATATTCAGGTGTGCATAATTATTAAGCAAATTTTCTTTTACAGATATAAAATCTCGGGACTAAAAATGAACTCCCAAAACTTACTGCCAGATTCTGGAAGATAAATTCTTCAAACAGTGGTACAAGAAGATGTGGTGCTGGTCCTTCAAGAATCACTCTCAACTTATCTGTCTATAAAGCCTATATATATATGTAAGGGAAACAGGTCAATTTAGCTCAAAGGGAA
>NW_015626979.1:0-534 GCF_001515625.1 Sinocyclocheilus rhinocerous
CTTCGTAGGACGGGCGGAAAAGGAAACAGGAAGTATCACGTTGCTGTGCCAACACATTTAGAGCCTTGTTGCGCTCTCTCACTACTTAAATGAAGGAAAATTATTTCTAAATTTGGAAAGTAATTTGAAAAAAAAAAAAATGCTTTTACTTGTTTTGTTTTGTTCAGTGTTTGAGGAGCTGCAGCGTACGTACAGCAGACATCTGTTAGAGAAAAAAAAGGAGGAGGATATTAAAAGCAAAGTTTATCCGTTTTTACCGAGGCGATTTAAGGTAAGTTGTAAACACCACATCTGCGCTTGTGTGTACATCTGCCGGCGCCGGCATTTTTCAAATTAACAACGGTTGTTTACGGCGACGCAAAGAATTGTGGGTTATCTGTAGCAGCGAAGGATACACCTCATGCATCCTCCGAATTACTGTGAAAGAAGGTCGCATTCGGAGTGTATCCTATGAAAGAAGGTCGCACTCAGAGTGTCCTACTTGCCTTCCTGAAATGAGACAGCCTCGATGACGTATGCAGCCTTTGAATGCGA
>NW_015626980.1:0-1743 GCF_001515625.1 Sinocyclocheilus rhinocerous
TGAGTTCCACTGCACAGTCTCTCAGTACACGCCCAGGAATGTTGTTAGGACCCGGAGCTTTGCGTGCGTTGATCCTGGTGAGGGATCTCCTCACGCTGTCTGGGGACAGCATCATCACCTGGTCGCTGGGAGGAGGTGGAGTCTTCTGTGCAGTGGTGCTGTTTTGTGCCTCAAAGCGAGCGAAGAAGGCGTTCAGCTCGTTCAGCAGGGAGATGTTGCTGTCACAGGTCCGCGGTGGGGGCTTGTAGTCCGTAATGGTCTGTATCCCCTGCCACAGGCTCCGAGTGTCTCTGCTGTCGCTGAAACGATGGGCTATCCTCCTGGAGTACTGTCTTTTAGCCTCTCTGATGCCGCGGGATAGGTTGGCCCTAGCTTTTACACAAAAATTATCATAAAGTGCGTGAGAGCGAGACACACTTTCCTTACCGCTCTGCATACAGCAGCCTTACTAATGTGCTCTGCATCCCAGATGTTATATAGAAAACTAGCATTTAAAAATGGCACTTTTCAAATAAATATGCATGTGGACAGGGCCAGCCCATCGCATAGGCGAAATAGGCAAATGCTAGGGGCGCCGTCCATCCATCCATTTTAATAATATTATAATACGATTTAATATAAAATTACCAATGCGCTGCAGTTTTCAGACTGAAAATTATAAAAATTCAAATTTTAGAAGAACATTTCAGAAAATTTATTTTGCATCTGAACTCTTCAAATACATTAGCAGACAGAACAAGCTCACTGTTCACAATATGTGAAGTATGAATGTATCTGAGGGGAACTGACTGTCTTAAGAAACAGATGGCATTTTCCTTTCATCTTGCCTCTGTAAAATGCATTTAGCTGTAATCAAGGAAACAATGCATCACTGCTGTTCCTTAAGCGCCACGACAGAGAGTGAATTTAAATTTTCATTCAGCCCATCTGCTGTTTGGTATGTTTTATGTAGCCTAATTTCACAAAGTCAGACCATTCTGTTTTTGCTTAAGGTTTTGAAATTATACAGTCTAATTTAGATCAAAATATAGTATAATAAAGCAACTAACCATATTCTTCATGTACTCATATTATCATTCTTTCTTGTCTTTTGCTTAAGTAAAATACATTAAAATCAGTATTGGATTCTGCCATGAAAAAATTAAGATCAGTGCATCCCTAAATTTATTAATGTTTGAAATGAAGAAATTAAGATTTAAATGTTAGTAGTCTATTGTAGCTGCCTTTGGATGATAAAGTTCTCTAATTTAAATAGCTAACTGAGTTAATGTCAGTGTATCTATTTATTTATTGTGCAACCGTCTTATTTATTTCATATGTACTTTTTTTTTTATGTCATAAAGCTGTGCAGTTTCTGTGTGAATGATCAGTCGTGGAATTGGCTGCGATGCAAGGGGTAGCTAGGGAACCAGCTAAAATCTTGCTTATAGGGCACCAAATTGCTTAGGGCCGGCCCTGCATGTGGATATGGCAAAAAATCTAAATAATTACATCTCCTGATGTAAATGTAACTCCGTACCCAGCAAACACAGTACGTTGTGAGGACGTCGCCAGTTGGTCGTCATTTGGTCAGCGCGACATTACTTTATTGCAGCATGGGGAGGACATCGTGGTAACGTTCCATTTTTTAGAATCTTGGCTGACATTCCAGAAACGTCATGAGCCCGTCCTCAAACGACGTCGCTAGTTAGTCCCGTGGAGAACTGTAGCGTCTGGACCAATCAGACACACCATTTTTCATTT